>NW_025334199.1:0-364945 GCF_014858855.1 Bufo gargarizans | reverse complement strand
GGCCTCCATGCGAGACCTGTGTGCCATGTTGCGCTGTTTCGAGTACTCCACCAACATGGCCAGTGGCGATGACGCCGTTATCAGCGTTACAATACCACTTCTATGTCTCCTTGAGAAAACACACTTAGGGCGATGATGGAAGAGGAGGTGGCCCAGGAGGAGGAGGAGGAGGAGGAGGAGGAAGAGGGGTCATTTTTAGCACTTTCAGGCCAGTCTCTTCGAAGTGACTCAGAGGGAGGTTTTTGGCAACAGCGGAGGCCAGGTACAAATGTGGCCAGACAGGGCCCACTACTGGAGGACGAGGAGGACGAGGATGAGAAGGAGGTGGAGGAGGATGAGGATGAAGCATGGTCACAGCGGGGTGGCACCCAACGCAGCTCGGGTCCATCACTGGTGCGTGGCTGGGGGGAAAGGCAGGACAATGACGATATGCCTCCCACAGAGGACAGCTTGTCCTTACCCCTGGGCAGCCTGGCACACATGAGCGACTACATGCTGCAGTGCCTGCGCAACGACAGCAGAGTTGCCCACATTTTAACCTGTGCGGACTACTGGGTTGCCACCCTGCTGGATCCACGCTACAAAGACAATGTGCCCACCTTACTTCCTGCACTGGAGCGTGATAGGAAGATGCGCGAGTACAAGCGCACGTTGGTAGACGCGCTACTGAGAGCATTCCCAAATGTCACAGGGGAACAAGTGGAAGCCCAAGGCCAAGGCAGAGGAGGAGCAAGAGGTCGCCAAGGCAGCTGTGTCACGGCCAGCTCCTCTGAGGGCAGGGTTAGCATGGCAGAGATGTGGAAAAGTTTTGTCAACACGCCACAGCTAACTGCACCACCACCTGATACGCAACGTGTTAGCAGGAGGCAACATTTCACTAACATGGTGGAACAGTACGTGTGCACACCCCTCCACGTACTGACTGATGGTTCGGCCCCATTTAACTTCTGGGTCTCTAAATTGTCCACGTGGCCAGAGCTAGCCTTTTATGCCTTGGAGGTGCTGGCCTGCCCGGCGGCCAGCGTTTTGTCTGAACGTGTATTCAGCACGCAGGGGGCGTCATTACAGACAAACGCAGCCGCCTGTCTACAGCCAATGTGGACAAGCTGACGTTCATAAAAATGAACCAGGCATGGATCCCACAGGACCTGTCCATCCCTTGTGCAGATTAGACATTAACTACCTCCCCTTAACCATATATTATTGGACTCCAGGGCACTTCCTCATTCAATCCTATTTTTATTTTCATTTTACCATTATATTGCGAGGCTACCCAAAGTTGAATGAACCTCTCCTCTGTCTGGGTGCCGGGGCCTAAATATATGCCAATGGACTGTTCCAATGTTGGGTGACGTGAAGCCTGATTCTCTGCTATGACATGCAGACTAATTCTCTGCTGACATGAAGCCAGATCCTCTGTTACGGGACCTCTCTCCTCTGCCTGTGTGCTGGGCCTAAATATATGCCAATGGACTGTTGCAGTGGTGGCTGACGTGAAGCCTGATTCTCTGCTATGACATGCAGACTAATTCTCTGCTGACATGAAGCCAGATTGTCTGTTACGGGACCTCTCTCCTCTGCCTGGTGCTGGGCCTAAATATCTGACAATGGACTGTTGCATTGGTGGCTGAAGTGAAGCCTGATTCTCTGCTATGACATGCATTCTAATTCTCTGCTGACATGAAGCCAGATTGTCTGTTACGGGACCTCTCACCTCTGCCTGGGTGCTGGGCCTAAATTTATGAAAATGGACTCTTACAGTGGTGGGTGACGTGAAGCCTGATTCTCTGCTATGACATGAAGACTAATTCTCTGCTATGACATGAAGACTGATTCTCTGCTAACACGAAGACAGATTCTCTGTTACGGGACCTCTCTCCTCTGCCTGGGTGCTGGGCCTAAATATCTGACAATGGACTGCTGCAGTGGTGGCTGACGTGAAGCCTGATTTTCTGCTATGTCATGCAGACTGATTCTCTGCTGACATGAAGCCAGATCCTCTGTTACGGGACCTCTCTCCTCTGCCTGTGTGCTGGGCCTAAATATATGCCAATGGACTGTTGCAGTGGTGGCTGACGTGAAGCCTCATTCTCTGCTATGTGTCACAACCAGACAGCTGAGAAGCTCTGACAGAGGCCTTTCAGAACCTCCTCCTTGAATTTCTGTGTTGTGGTATTCAGCTCCTCCTCTCGTCAGCCTCTCTCAGCTGTCATGTCTTAATTGCTTCCCTTTAAATGCCTCCCCAGAATGCTTTTCTGGGCGGCTTATATTTCTTCCTGGAGTATGTGTGCTTGCCCATCTGGTTCTCCTCTCCTCCACAAAGTTAAGTGTTACACTGTTATCTGTTATTTTCTGTTTGCTGGATCCCAGGTGACCCTGACTCCCTCCGTGTCTGGTGTAGGGAGCCGGTGGTCGTGTCCCCTCACTATTGTAGGGTGCTCAGGGCTTTATAGTCAAGGTTCGTGGATATGCATACCTCCACCATTTGGATATATGCATAGGCTGAGCAGCCAGGGAAAGTGCCAGGTCTTCTACAGGGGTCTCCCTTTCGTTCCTTAGCTTTTGGATCCAGCGAGACATTTATGCATGTTGTTTTGCCTTGTTACCTGTACACATTCCGTGACATTATAAGCCGCCATAACCGTCTTAAGCATGGATCCGGTTTCACTTTTGGCTGAACGCTTCCAGGGTCTTTCATTGGAGGTAGCTGACCTCCGTAAGACTTTTTCTCAGCTTCAAGTGACCGGTTCAGCTGGCGTTCATGGAGCTTGTTCTGAGCCTAAGATCTCGCTCCCGGATACGTTCTCCGGGGGTAGTGAGAATTTTGTGCGTTTTAGAGAGGCTTGCAAACTCCATTTTCGCTTTCTTCCCCATTCTTCTGGTGATGAGGAACGGAGGGTGGGGATCATTATATCGCTGCTCAGGGGTAACGCTCAGTCCTGGGCCTTTTAGCTGCCGGAGGGGGCACGGCCCCTCCGTTCAGTGGATGAATTCTTTTTAGCCCTGGGTCAGATATATGATGATCCGGATCGTATTGCTCTGGCGGAGTCTAGACTACGTCTCTTATGCCAGGGTAAACAATCCGCAGAAATATACTGCTCAGAATTTCGGAGTTGGGCAGCTGATACTGGTTGGAATGATGCTGCACTCCGAAGTCAATTTTGCCATGGTCTTTCAGAGGGATTGAAAGATGCATTTGCCTTTCATGAAAGGCCTATTTCTTTGGACTCTGCTATGTCTCAGGCCGTTCGTATTGACAGGCGTCTTAGAGAGAGAGGAGAGATCTCTCTTTCCTGTCATACTCGGTCCCAGGACTGTGCAGCGGTCCCATTCTGTGCGCAGGGGTCTCAGTCGCTGTCAGCCCCTTCTGAGCAGGAGCCCATGCAGCTGGGGTTGATTGCTTCTGACAATAGAAGATTCAGCCCGCATGAGAGGGTTTGTTTTTGTTGTGGAGGTATTAATCATTTGGCAAATATTTGTCCCTCTAGGAGATTCAGGCAGTTCTCTGGGTATAATAAAGAAACAAAGAGGAAAAAATCTTTGAAAAATGTTCCGTCTGTTACTATTGGCAGGATTGAGGCGGAAATTGAAGATTTTCCGTTTGCTTGTAGTTCCCGTTTTGTCCTGCCGGCTAGGGTGGCGCTAGAGAGCAAGAACATTTTTTGTGAGATTTTTGTGGATAGTGGAGCAGCGGTCAATCTCATTGATAATCACTTTGCGATAACTCATGGTTTCCAGGTGTGCGCTTTGAGAAAGGATATTCCTGTGTTTTCTATCGATTCCGCTCCACTTTCTCAGAAGTCATTAAAGGGCATAGTTCACAATATCCGTTTAATTGTGAGTGATGCTCATGTTGAGGATGTGTCATGTTTCGTCCTTAGCGGTTTGCCGACTCCTCTAGTGTTGGGGCTACCCTGGCTCACTAAACATAACCCCACCATTGATTGGCAAGCGAGGCAAATAAATGGTTGGAGTGACTTTTGCAGAGAGAATTGCCTCATGACATCTGTTTCTGAGGTTGCTACTAAGACTGTACCATCTTTTCTCTCTGAATTTTCGGATGTCTTCTCTGAGAGTGGAGTTCAGGATTTGCCCCCGCACAGGGAGTACGATTGCCCTATTAATCTCATCCCAGACGCCAAGCTGCCTAAATCTCGTTTATACAATCTTTCCCAACCTGAGAGGATCGCTATGCGTACTTATATCTCTGAGAGTCTGAGAAAGGGACACATACGACCCTCAAAGTCACCTGTTGCCGCTGGTTTTTTCTTTGTTAAGAAAAAAGATGGTTCTTTAAGACCTTGTCTGGATTTCAGGGAGCTGAACAATATCACAATTCGTGACCCTTATCCGCTTCCTCTGATCCCGGACCTGTTTAACCAGGTTGTTGGGGCTAAAGTCTTTTCCAAATTAGATTTAAGAGGGGCATACAACCTGGTCAGGGTCAGAGAAGGGGACGAATGGAAGACGGCCTTCAATACCCCTGAGGGCCATTTTGAGAATTTGGTTATGCCTTTTGGTTTGATGAATGCCCCAGCCGTTTTTCAGCATTTCGTGAACAGCATTTTTTATAATTTGATGGGAAAATTTGTATTGGTGTATTTGGATGACATTTTGATTTTTTCTCCCGATTTCAAAACTCATAAGGAACATTTACGTCAGGTCTTGCTCATCCTGCGAGAGAATAAATTATATGCGAAACTGGAAAAATGTGTGTTTGCGGTTCCAGAAATTCAATTTCTGGGGTTTCTTCTCTCCGCTTCTGGTTTTCGCATGGACCCCGAGAAGGTCCGCGCTGTGCTTGAGTGGGAGCTTCCTGAGAATCAAAAGGCGCTGATGCGTTTTTTGGGCTTTGCCAATTATTACAGGAAGTTCATTTTGAATTATTCTTCTATTGTTAAACCACTCACTGATATGACCAGAAAGGGGGTAGATTTTTCATCTTGGTCAGTGGAGGCGCGTAAGGCTTTTTCTGATATCAAGGAGAGTTTTGCTTCCGCTCCCATCTTGGTGCAACCTGATGTTTCGTTACCCTTCATAGTTGAGGTTGATGCTTCTGAGGTGGGTGTGGGGGCAGTCTTGTCTCAGGGTTCCTCTCCTGCCAATTGGCGACCGTGTGCCTTTTTCTCAAGAAAACTCTCCTCCGCGGAGAGAAATTACGATGTGGGAGATAGGGAATTGTTGGCCATCAAGTTGGCTTTTGAGGAATGGCGCCATTGGCTAGAGGGAGCCAGACACCCTATTACCGTATTTACTGACCATAAAAATCTGGCCTACTTGGAGTCAGCCAAGCGTCTGAACCCGAGACAGGCCAGATGGTCGTTGTTCTTTTCTAGGTTTAATTTTGTTGTCACGTTCCGCCCTGGAGTTAAGAATGTGAAGGCAGATGCCCTGTCACGTTGTTTTCCGGGAGGCGGGAATTTTGAAGACCCGGGTCCCATTTTGGCTGAAGGTGTGGTGGTCTCTGCTCTTTTTCCTGAATTGGAGGCAGAGGTGCAGGCAGCCCAGTCAGAGGCTCCTGATCTTTGTCCTCCTGGGAGGTTGTTTGTGCCTCTCGCTTTAAGACACAAGATTTTTAAAGAACACCACGATATGGTCCTTGCTGGGCACCCGGGGGTAAGAGCCACACTGGATCTCATCGCTCGGAGATTCTGGTGGCCTGCGCTTCGTAAGTCGGTTGAGGGTTTTGTGGCAGCCTGCGAGACTTGCGCTCGTGCCAAGGTCCCTCATTCACGGCCATCAGGTCCTCTCCTTCCCTTACCCATTCCTTCCCGTCCTTGGACACATCTGTCCATGGACTTTATCACGGACCTGCCTCGTTCCTCGGGGAAGACTGTGATTCTGGTGGTGGTGGACCGTTTTAGCAAAATGGTGCATTTCATCCCTTTTCCTGGTTTGCCCAATGCTAAGACGCTGGCGCAGGCATTTGTTGATCACATTGTCAAATTGCACGGTATTCCTTCAGACATAGTCTCTGATAGGGGCACGCAGTTTGTTTCCAGATTCTGGAAGGCTTTCTGTTCTCGCTTGGGGGTTCGGTTGTCATTCTCTTCTGCTTTCCACCCGCAGTCGAATGGCCAGACAGAGCGCGTCAATCAGAATCTGGAGACATATCTGCGTTGTTTTGTGGCGGAGAATCAAGAGGATTGGTGTTCTTTTTTGTCCCTTGCTGAGTTTGCTTTAAATAACCGTCGTCAGGAGTCCTCTGATAAGTCACCATTTTTTGGTGCATATGGGTTTCATCCACAGTTTGGGACTTTCTCGGGAGAGGGGTCTTCTGGTTTACCTGATGAGGACAGATTCTCCTCGTCTTTGTCATCTATTTGGCAAAAGATTCAAGATAATCTAAAGAGCATGAGTGAGAGATATAAGCGTGTGGCTGATAAGAGACGTGTGCTTGGTCCGGACCTGAATGTTGGTGATCTGGTGTGGTTGTCTACCAAGAATATCAAATTGAAGGTTCCCTCCTGGAAGTTGGGTCCTAGGTTTATTGGGCCTTACAAAATCCTGTCTGTCATCAATCCTGTTGCATACCGTCTTGATCTTCCTCAGACTTGGAAGATCCATAATGTTTTTCATAAGTCCTTATTGAAACCTTATGTTCAACCCATTGTACCCTCGCCTTTGCCTCCTCCTCCGATTATGGTTGATGGGAATCTTGAATTTCAGGTCTCTAGGATTGTGGATTCTCGTCTTGTCCGCGGTTCTCTTCAGTACCTTGTTCAGTGGGAGGGGTATGGTCCTGAGGAGAGGATGTGGGTCCCAGTGACGGACATTAAGGCCTCTCGTCTCATCAGGGCTTTCCATAGGTCCCATCCTGAGAAGGTGGGTTCTGAGTGTCCGGAGTCCACTCGTAGAGGGAGGGGTACTGTCACAACCAGACAGCTGAGAAGCTCTGACAGAGGCCTTTCAGAACCTCCTCCTTGAATTTCTGTGTTGTGGTATTCAGCTCCTCCTCTCGTCAGCCTCTCTCAGCTGTCATGTCTAGGGATGAGCGAACTCGAACTGTATAGTTCGGGTTCGTACCGAATTTTGGGGTGTCCGTGACACGGACCCGAACCCGGACATTTTCGTAAAAGTCCGGGTTCGGGTTCGGTGTTCGTCGCTTTCTTGGCGCTTTTGTGACGCTTTCTTGGCGCTTTTTGAAAGGCTGCAAAGCAGCCAATCAACAAGCGTCATACTACTTGCCCCAAGAGGCCATCACAGCCATGCCTACTATTGGCATGGCTGTGATTGGCCAGAGCACCATGTGACCCAGCCTCTATTTAAGCTGGAGTCACATAGCGCCGCCCGTCACTCTGCTCTGATTAGCGTAGGGAGAGGTTGCGGCTGCGACAGTAGGGCGAGATTAGGCAGATTAACTCCTCCAAAGGACTTGATTAACTGATCGATCTGCAGCTGTGGATCATTGAGCTGCTGATCCTCAATTGCTCACTGTTTTTAGGCTGCACAGACCGTTTGTCAGTCTCATTTTTCTGGGGTGATCGGCGGCCATTTTGTGTCTTGTGGTGCGCCAGCACAAGCTGCGACCAAGTGCATTTAACCCTCAATGGTGTGGTTGTTTTTTGGCTAAAGCCTACATCAGGGTGAAGCTGTCACACCAAGTGCATTTAACCAGCAATAGTCTGTTCATTTTTTGGCCATATACAAAATCAGGGGCAAGCTGCGCCTGTCACCAAGTGCATTTAACCCTCAATGGTGTGGTTGTTTTTTGGCTAAAGCCTACATCAGGGTGAAGCTGTCACACCAAGTGCATTTAACCAGCAATAGTCTGTTCATTTTTTGGCCATATACAAAATCAGGGGCAAGCTGCGCCTGTCACCAAGTGCATTTAACCCTCAATGGTGTGGTTGTTTTTTGGCTAAAGCCTACATCAGGGTGAAGCTGTCACACCAAGTGCATTTAACCAGCAATAGTCTGTTCATTTTTTGGCCATATACAAAATCAGGGGCAAGCTGCGCCTGTCACCAAGTGCATTTAACCCTCAATGGTGTGGTTGTTTTTTGGCTAAAGCCTACATCAGGGTGAAGCTGTCACACCAAGTGCATTTAACCAGCAATAGTCTGTTTATTTTTTGGCCATATCCCAGTCTAATTCTGTCACTAAATCCATACCGGTCACCCAGCGCCTAAATACTAGGCCTCAAATTTATATCCAGCTAAATCTGTCCCTAGTGCTGTAGCTGGGCGAGTTATTTAGTGTCCGTTCAAGCACATTTCTTGTTCTGGGTTGAAATACAATTCCCAATTTAGCAATTTCATAATTTAGTGGTTCCTGCTATATCAGAGCTATTTGAAATCTATCCCAAAAAGGGTATATAATATTGAAGGTGCACATTGGGTCATTCAGAATAACTTCACACACACCCGCTACTGTGTATTTCCAAGTCTAATTCTGTCACTAAACCCATACCTGTCACCCAGCGCCTAAATACTAGGCCTCAAATTTAAATCCCTCTAAATCTCTCGTTACCGCTGTACTGTTGTTGCTGGGCAAGATATTTAGTGTCCGTCAAAGCACATTTTTTGTTCTGGGTTGAAGTACAATTCCCAATTTAGCAATTTCATAATTTAGTGGTTTCTGCTATATCAGAGCTATTTGAAATCTATCCCTAAAAGGGTATATAATATTGAAGGTGCACATTGGGTCATTCAGAATAACTTCACACACACGCTTCTGTGCATTTCCAAGTCTAATTCTGTCACTAAATCCATACCGGTGACCCAGCGCCTAAATACTAGGCCTCAAATTTAAATCCCTCTAAATCTCTCGTTACCCACCGCTGTACTGTTGTTGCTGGGCAAGATATTTAGTGTCCGTCAAAGCACATTTTTTGTTCTGGGTTGAAGTACAATTCCCAATTTAGCAATTTCATAATTTAGTGGTTTCTGCTATATCAGAGCTATTTGAAATCTATCCCTAAAAGGGTATATAATATTGAAGGTGCACATAGGGTCATTCAGAATAACTTCACACACACGCTTCTGTGCATTTCCAAGTCTAATTCTGTCACTAAATCCATACCGGTGACCCAGCGCCTAAATACTAGGCCTCAAATTTAAATCCCTCTAAATCTCTCGTTACCCACCGCTGTACTGTTGTTGCTGGGCAAGATATTTAGTGTCCGTCAAAGCACATTTTTTGTTCTGGGTTGAAGTACAATTCCCAATTTAGCAATTTCATAATTTAGTGGTTTCTGCTATATCAGAGCTATTTGAAATCTATCCCTAAAAGGGTATATAATATTGAAGGTGCACATAGGGTCATTCAGAATAACTTCACACACACGCTTCTGTGCATTTCCAAGTCTAATTCTGTCACTAAATCCATACCGGTGACCCAGCGCCTAAATACTAGGCCTCAAATTTAAATCCCTCTAAATCTCTCGTTACCCACCGCTGTACTGTTGTTGCTGGGCAAGATATTTAGTGTCCGTCAAAGCACATTTTTTGTTCTGGGTTGAAGTACAATTCCCAATTTAGCAATTTCATAATTTAGTGGTTTCTGCTATATCAGAGCTATTTGAAATCTATCCCTAAAAGGGTATATAATATTGAAGGTGCACATAGGGTCATTCAGAATAACTTCACACACACGCTTCTGTGCATTTCCAAGTCTAATTCTGTCACTAAATCCATACCGGTGACCCAGCGCCTAAATACTAGGCCTCAAATTTAAATCCCTCTAAATCTCTCGTTACCCACCGCTGTACTGTTGTTGCTGGGCAAGATATTTAGTGTCCGTCAAAGCACATTTTTTGTTCTGGGTTGAAGTACAATTCCCAATTTAGCAATTTCATAATTTAGTGGTTTCTGCTATATCAGAGCTATTTGAAATCTATCCCTAAAAGGGTATATAATATTGAAGGTGCACATAGGGTCATTCAGAATAACTTCACACACACGCTTCTGTGCATTTCCAAGTCTAATTCTGTCACTAAATCCATACCGGTGACCCAGCGCCTAAATACTAGGCCTCAAATTTATATCCCGCTAAATCTCTCGTTACCGCTGTACTGTTGTTGCTGGGCAAGATATTTAGTGTCCGTCAAAGCACATTTTTTGTTCTGGGTTGAAGTACAATTCCCAATTTAGCAATTTCATAATTTAGTGGTTCCTGCTATATCAGAGCTATTTGAAATCTATCCCAAAAAGGGTATATAATATTGAAGGTGCACATTGGGTCATTCAGAATAACTTCACACACACCCGCTACTGTGTATTTCCAAGTCTAATTCTGTCACTAAACCCATACCTGTCACCCAGCGCCTAAATACTAGGCCTCAAATTTAAATCCCTCTAAATCTCTCGTTACCGCTGTCCTGTTGTAGCTGGGAAAGTTATTTAGTGTCCGTCAAAGCACATTTTTTGTTCTGGGTTGAAGTACAATTCCCAATTTAGCAATTTCATAATTTAGTGGTTCCTGCTATATCAGAGCTATTTGAAATCTATCCCAAAAAGGGTATATAATATTCAAGGTGCACATTGGGTCATTCAGAATAACTTCACACACACGCTTCTGTGCATTTCCAAGTCTAATTCTGTCACTAAATCCATACCGGTCACCCAGCGCCTAAATACTAGGCCTCAAATTGATATCCCGCTGAATTTGAATACAATACATTGGGCCAAATAATATATTTGTTGTTGTGGTGAACCATAACAATGAGAAAAACATCTAGTAAGGGACGCGGACGTGGACATGGTCGTGGTGGTGTTAGTGGACCCTCTGGTGCTGGGAGAGGACGTGGCCGTTCTGCCACATCCACACGTCCTAGTGTACCAACTACCTCAGGTCCCAGTAGCCGCCAGAATTTACAGCGATATATGGTGGGGCCCAATGCCGTTCTAAGGATGGTAAGGCCTGAGCAGGTACAGGCATTAGTCAATTGGGTGGCCGACAGTGGATCCAGCACGTTCACATTATCTCCCACCCAGTCTTCTGCAGAAAGCGCACAGATGGCGCCTGAAAACCAACCCCATCAGTCTGTCACATCACCCCCATGCATACCAGGGAAACTGTCTCAGCCTCAAGTTATGCAGCAGTCTCTTATGCTGTTTGAAGACTCCGCTGGCAGGGTTTCCCAAGGGCATCCACCTAGCCCTTCCCCAGCGGTGAAAGACATAGAATGCACTGACGCACAACCACTTATGTTTCCTGATGATGAGGACATGGGAATACCACCTCAGTATGTCTCTGATGATGACGAAACACAGGTGCCAACTGCTGCGTCTTTCTGCAGTGTGCAGACTGAACAGGAGGTCAGGGATCAAGACTGGGTGGAAGACGATGCAGGGGACGATGAGGTCCTAGACCCCACATGGAATGAAGGTCGTGCCACTGACTTTCACAGTTCGGAGGAAGAGGCAGTGGTGAGACCGAGCCAACAGCGTAGCAAAAGAGGGAGCAGTGGGCAAAAGCAGAACACCCGCCGCCAAGAGACTCCGCCTGCTACTGACCGCCGCCATCTGGGACCGAGCACCCCAAAGGCAGCTTCAAGGAGTTCCCTGGCATGGCACTTCTTCAAACAATGTGCTGACGACAAGACCCGAGTGGTTTGCACGCTGTGCCATCAGAGCCTGAAGCGAGGCATTAACGTTCTGAACCTGAGCACAACCTGCATGACCAGGCACCTGCATGCAAAGCATGAACTGCAGTGGAGTAAACACCTTAAAACCAAGGAAGTCACTCAGGCTCCCCCTGCTACCTCTTCTGCTGCTGCCGCCTCGGCCTATTCTGCTGCTGCCGCCTCGGCCTCTTCCTCCGCCTCTGGAGGAACGTTGGCACCTGCCGCCCAGCAAACAGGGGATGTACCACCAACACCACCACCACCACCTCCGTCACCAAGCGTCTCAACCATGTCACACGCCAGCGTTCAGCTCTCCATCTCACAAACATTTGATAGAAAGCGTAAATTCCCACCTAGCCACCCTCGATCCCTGGCCCTGAATGCCAGCATTTCTAAACTACTGGCCTATGAAATGCTGTCATTTAGGCTGGTGGACACAGACAGCTTCAAACAGCTCATGTCGCTTGCTGTCCCACAGTATGTTGTTCCCAGCCGGCACTACTTCTCCAAGAGAGCCGTGCCTTCCCTGCACAACCAAGTATCCGATAAAATCAAGTGTGCACTGCGCAACGCCATCTGTAGCAAGGTCCACCTAACCACAGATACGTGGACCAGTAAGCACGGCCAGGGACGCTATATCTCCCTAACTGCACACTGGGTAAATGTAGTGGCAGCTGGGCCCCAGGCGGAGAGCTGTTTGGCGCACGTCCTGCCGCCGCCAAGGATCGCAGGGCAACATTCTTTGCCTCCTGTTGCCACCTCCTCCTTCTCGGCTTCCTCCTCCTCTTCTTCCACCTGCTCATCCAGTCAGCCACACACCTTCACCACCAACTTCAGCACAGCCCGGGGTAAACGTCAGCAGGCCATTCTGAAACTCATATGTTTGGGGGACAGGCCCCACACCGCACAGGAGTTGTGGCGGGGTATTGAACAACAGACCGACGAGTGGTTGCTGCCGGTGAGCCTCAAGCCCGGCCTGGTGGTGTGTGATAATGGGCGAAATCTCGTTGCAGCTCTGGGACTAGCCAATTTGACGCACATCCCTTGCTTGGCGCATGTGCTGAATTTGGTGGTGCAGAAGTTCATTCACAACTACCCCGACATGTCAGAGCTGCTGCATAAAGTGCGGGCCGTCTGTTCGCGCTTCCGGCGTTCACATCCTGCCGCTGCTCGCCTGTCTGCGCTACAGCGTAACTTCGGCCTTCCCGCTCACCGCCTCATATGCGACGTGCCCACCAGGTGGAACTCCACCTTGCACATGCTGGACAGACTGTGCGAGCAGCAGCAGGCCATAGTGGAGTTTCAGCTGCAGCACGCACGGGTCAGTCGCACTACAGAACAGCACCACTTCACCACCAATGACTGGGCCTCCATGCGAGACCTGTGTGCCCTGTTGCGCTGTTTCGAGTACTCCACCAACATGGCCAGTGGCGATGACACCGTTATCAGCGTTACAATACCACTTCTATGTCTCCTTGAGAAAACACTTAGGGCGATGATGGAAGAGGAGGTGGCCCAGGAGGAGGAGGATGAGGAAGAGGGGTCATTTTTAGCACTTTCAGGCCAGTCTCTTCGAAGTGACTCAGAGGGAGGTTTTTTGCAACAGCAGAGGCCAGGTACAAATGTGGCCAGCCAGGGCCCACTACTGGAGGACGAGGAGGACGAGGATGAGGAGGAGGTGGAGGAGGATGAGGATGAAGCATGGTCACAGCGGGGTGGCACCCAACGCAGCTCGGGTCCATCACTGGTGCGTGGCTGGGGGGAAAGGCAGGACGATGACGATACGCCTCCCACAGAGGACAGCTTGTCCTTACCCCTGGGCAGCCTGGCACACATGAGCGACTACATGCTGCAGTGCCTGCGCAACGACAGCAGAGTTGCCCACATTTTAACCTGTGCGGACTACTGGGTTGCCACCCTGCTGGATCCACGCTACAAAGACAATGTGCCCACCTTACTTCCTGCACTGGAGCGTGATAGGAAGATGCGCGAGTACAAGCGCACGTTGGTAGACGCGCTACTGAGAGCATTCCCAAATGTCACAGGGGAACAAGTGGAAGCCCAAGGCCAAGGCAGAGGAGGAGCAAGAGGTCGCCAAGGCAGCTGTGTCACGGCCAGCTCCTCTGAGGGCAGGGTTAGCATGGCAGAGATGTGGAAAACTTTTGTCAACACGCCACAGCTAACTGCACCACCACCTGATACGCAACGTGTTAGCAGGAGGCAACATTTCACTAACATGGTGGAACAGTACGTGTGCACACCCCTCCACGTACTGACTGATGGTTCGGCCCCATTCAACTTCTGGGTCTCTAAATTGTCCACGTGGCCAGAGCTAGCCTTTTATGCCTTGGAGGTGCTGGCCTGCCCGGCAGCCAGCGTTTTGTCTGAACGTGTATTCAGCACGGCAGGGGGCGTCATTACAGACAAACGCAGCCGCCTGTCTACAGCCAATGTGGACAAGCTGACGTTCATAAAAATGAACCAGGCATGGATCCCACAGGCCCTGTCCGTCCCTTGTCCAGATTAGACATTAACTACCTCCCCATAACCATATATTATTGGACTCCAGGGCACTTCCTCATTCAATCCTATTTTTATTTTCATTTTACCATTATATTGCGAGGCTACCCAAAGTTGAATGAACCTCTCCTCTGCCTGTGTGCTAGGCCTAAATATATGCCAATGGACTGTTGCAGTGGTGGCTGACGTGAAGCCTCATTCTCTGCTATGACATGCAGACTAATTCTCTGCTGACATGAAGCCAGATTGTCTGTTACGGGACCTCTCTCCTCTGCCTGGGTGCTGGGCCTAAATTTATGACAATGGACTGTTGCAGTGGTGGCTGACGTGAAGCCTGATTCTCTGCTATGACATGCAGACTGATTCTCTGCTGACATGAAGCCAGATCCTCTGTTACGGGACCTCTCTCCTCTGCCTGTGTGTGTGCTGGGCCTAAATATATGCCAATGGACTGTTGCAGTGGTGGCTGACGTGAAGCCTCATTCTCTGCTATGACATGCAGACTGATTCTCTGCTGACATGAAGCCAGATTCTCTGTTACGGGACCTCTCTCCTCTGCCTGTGTGTGTGCTGGGCCTAAATATATGCCAATGGACTGTTGCAGTGGTGGCTGACGTGAAGCCTCATTCTCTGCTATGACATGCAGACTAATTCTCTGCTGACATGAAGACAGATTCTCTGTTACGGGACCTCCCTCCTCTGCCTGGGTGCTGGGCCTAAATATATGCCAATGGACTGTTGCAGTGGTGGGTGACGTGAAGCCTCATTCTCTGCTATGACATGCAGACTAATTCTCTGCTGACATGAAGCCAGATCCTCTGTTACGGGACCTCTCTCCTCTGCCTGTGTGCTGGGCCTAAATTTATGAAAATGGACTCTTACAGTGGTGGGTGACGTGAAGCCTGATTCTCTGCTATGATATGAAGACTGATTCTCTGCTGACATGAAGCCAGATTGTCTGTTACGGGACCTCTCTCCTCTGCCTGGGTGCTGGGCCTAAATATATGCCAATGGACTGTTGCAGTGGTGGCTGACGTGAAGCCTCATTCTCTGCTATGACATGCAGACTGATTCTCTGCTGACATGAAGCCAGATTGTCTGTTACGGGACCTCTCTCCTCTGCCTGGGTGCTGGGTAGTGTTGAGCGCGAATATTCGAAAAGCAAATTTTTTTCGCGAATATCGCAACTTCGCGATTTCGCGAATATTTCGAATATAGTGCTATATATTCGTAAAAACGAATATTCGTTTTTTGTTTTTTTCCCCCCCCCCACAAAATTACAGTACACATATAATTGATTGTTTCCCAAAGGTCCAACAGCTCAGATCTTACTCACATTGCCTAGAAAGTGATTGAGGCGCGAATCTTCGTAAGGCGATTTTATTAGCGCACATGCGAATATCGGCACGTCCCAGAACAGAGGCAAAGGGCTTTGCATTCATACATTAGTGAATTGAGTTGCGAATCTTCGTAAGGCGATTTTATTAGCGCACATGCGAATATCTACACTTGTCCCAGAACAGAGGCAAAGGGCTTTGCATTCATACATTAGTGATTGAATTGAGCTGCGAATCTTCGTAAGGCGATTTTATTAACGCAAATGCAAATATCTACACTTGTCCCCAGAACAGAGAGGCAAAGGCCTGTGCATTCATATAGTATAGCACCATATTCGCGAATACGTAGAACTTCGTAAAATTCGATTTACGAATATTCGTATTTTTTATTTTACTTTCCACCTTACAGATTACATTGATCTGTACTCTGTCAACTACTGTCATCACCCCCCACTGTATCTCGATTGATTCCCAAAAGTCTTACATTCCCTAGAAAGTGATTGAGGTGCGAATCTTCGTAAGGCGATTTTATTAGCGCACATGCGAATATCTACACTTGTCCCAGAACAGAGGCAAAGGCCATTGCATTCATACATTAGTGATTGAATTGAGTTGCGAATCTTCGTAAGGCGATTTCATTAGCGCACATGTGAATTTTGCATAGCATATGTATTATGCGATGCGAAAATTCGAATTATCGCATATGCGAAATAATAACGAATTTGAATAATGGCGAATATTTTACGAATATTCTTTCGAATATTCACAAAATTTCGCGAATTCGAATATGGGACATGCCGCTCAACACTAGTGCTGGGCCTAAATTTATGACAATGGACTGTTGCAGTGGTGGGTGACGTGAAGCCTCATTCTCTGCTATGACATGCAGACTGATTCTCTGCTGACATGAAGACAGATTCTCTGTTACGGGACCTCCCTCCTCTGCCTGGGTGCTGGGCCTAAATATATGCCAATGGACTGTTACAGTGGTGGCTGACGTGAAGCCTCATTCTCTGCTATGACATGCAGACTGATTCTCTGCTGACATGAAGCCAGATTCTCTGTTACGGGACCTCTCTCCTCTGCCTGTGTGTGTGCTGGGCCTAAATATATGCCAATGGACTGTTGCAGTGGTGGCTGACGTGAAGCCTCATTCTCTGCTATGACATGCAGACTGATTCTCTGCTGACATGAAGCCAGATTCTCTGTTACGGGACCTCTCTCCTCTGCCTGTGTGTGTGCTGGGCCTAAATATATGCCAATGGACTGTTGCAGTGGTGGCTGACGTGAAGCCTCATTCTCTGCTATGACATGCAGACTAATTCTCTGCTGACATGAAGACAGATTCTCTGTTACGGGACCTCCCTCCTCTGCCTGGGTGCTGGGCCTAAATATATGCCAATGGACTGTTGCAGTGGTGGCTGACGTGAAGCCTCATTCTCTGCTATGACATGCAGACTAATTATCTGCTGACATGAAGACAGATTCTCTGTTACGGGACCTCTCTCCTCTGCCTGGGTGCCGGGGCCTAAATATCTGAGAATGGACTGTTCCAGTGGTGGGTGACGGGAAGCCAGATTCTCTGCTATGGAACCTCTCTCCAATTGATTTTGGTTAATTTTTATTTATTTAATTTTTATTTTAATTCATTTCCCTATCCACATTTGTTTGCAGGGGATTTACCTACATGTTGCTGCCTTTTGCAGCCCTCTAGCTCTTTCCTGGGCTGTTTTACAGCCTTTTTAGTGCCGAAAAGTTCGGGTCCCCATTGACTTCAATGGGGTTCGGGTTCGGGACGAAGTTCGGATCGGGTTCGGATCCCGAACCCGAACATTTCCGGGATGTTCGGCCGAACTTCTCGAACCCGAACATCCAGGTGTTCGCTCAACTCTAGTCATGTCTTAATTGCTTCCCTTTAAATGCCTCCCCAGAATGCTTTTCTGGGCGGCTTATATTTCTTCCTGGAGTATGTGTGCTTGCCCACCTGGTTCTCCTCTCCTCCACAAAGTTAAGTGTTACACTGTTATCTGTTATTTTCTGTTTGCTGGATCCCAGGTGACCCTGACTCCCTCCGTGTCTGGTGTAGGGAGCCGGTGGTCGTGTCCCCTCACTATTGTAGGGTGCTCAGGGCTTTATAGTCAAGGTTCGTGGATATGCATACCTCCACCATTTGGATCTATGCATAGGCTGAGCAGCCAGGGAAAGTGCCAGGTCTTCTACAGGGGTCTCCCTTTCGTTCCTTAGCTTTTGGATCCAGCGAGACATTTATGCATGTTGTTTTGCCTTGTTACCTGTACACATTCCGTGACACTATGACATGCAGACTAATTCTCTGCTGACATGAAGCCAGATTGTCTGTTACGGGACCTCTCTCCTCTGCCTGGGTGCTGGGCCTAAATTTATGAAAATGGACTCTTACAGTGGTGGGTGACGTGAAGCCTGATTCTCTGCTTTGACATGAAGACTGATTCTCTGCTTTGACATGAAGACTGATTCTCTGCTTTGACATGAAGACTGATTCTCTGCTATGACATGAAGACTGATTCTCTGCTGACATGAAGCCAGATTGTCTGTTACGGGACCTCTCTCCTCTGCCTGGGTGCTGGGCCTAAATATCTGACAATGGACTGTTGCATTGGTGGCTGACGTGAAGCCTGATTCTCTGCTATGACATGCAGACTAATTCTCTGCTGACATGAAGCCAGATTGTCTGTTACGGGACCTCTCTCCTCTGCCAGGGTGCTGGGCCTAAATTTATGAAAATGGACTGTTGCAGTGGTGGATGACGTGAAGCCTGATTCTCTGCTATGACATGAAGACTGATTCTCTGCTGACATGAAGCCAGATTGTCTGTTACGGGACCTCTCTCCTCTGCCAGGGTGCTGGGCCTAAATTTATGAAAATGGACTGTTGCAGTGGTGGGTGACGTGAAGCCTGATTCTCTGCTATGACATGAAGACTGATTCTCTGCTGACATGAAGCCAGATTGTCTGTTACGGGACCTCTCTCCTCTGCCAGGGTGCTGGGCCTAAATTTATAAAAATGGACTGTTGCGATGTTGGGTGACGTAAAGCCTGATTCTCTGCTATGACATGCAGACTAATTCTCTGCTGACATGAAGACAGATTCTCTGTTACGGGACCTCTCTCCTCTGCCTGGGTGCTGGGCCTAAATATCTGACAATGGACTGTTGCAGTGGTGGCTGACGTGAAGCCTGATTTTCTGCTATGACATGCAGACTGATTCTCTGCTGACATGAAGCCAGATCCTCTGTTACGGGACCTCTCTCCTCTGCCTGTGTGCTGGGCCTAAATATATGCCAATGGACTGTTGCAGTGGTGGCTGACGTGAAGCCTCATTCTCTGCTATGACATGCAGACTAATTCTCTGCTGACATGAAGCCAGATTGTCTGTTACGGGACCTCTCTCCTCTGCCTGGGTGCTGGGCCTAAATATCTGACAATGGACTGTTGCATTGGTGGCTGAAGTGAAGCCTGATTCCCTGCTATGACATGCAGACTAATTCTCTGCTGACATGAAGCCAGATTGTCTGTTACGGGACCTCTCTCCTCTGCCTGGGTGCTGGGCCTAAATTTATGAAAATGGACTCTTACAGTGGTGGGTGACGTGAAGCCTGATTCTCTGCAATGACATGAAGACTATTTCTCTGCTATGACATGAAGACTGATTCTCTGCTAACATGAAGACAGATTCTCTGTTACGGGACCTCTCTCCTCTGCCTGGGTGCTGGGCCTAAATATCTGACAATGGACTGCTGCAGTGGTGGCTGACGTGAAGCCTGATTTTCTGCTATGTCATGCAGACTGATTCTCTGCTGACATGAAGCCAGATCCTCTGTTACGGGACCTCTCTCCTCTGCCTGTGTGCTGGGCCTAAATATATGCCAATGGACTGTTGCAGTGGTGGCTGACGTGAAGCCTCATTCTCTGCTATGACATGCAGACTAATTCTCTGCTGACATGAAGCCAGATTGTCTGTTACGGGACCTCTCTCCTCTGCCTGGGTGCTGGGCCTAAATTTATGAAAATGGACTCTTACAGTGGTGGGTGACGTGAAGCCTGATTCTCTGCTATGACATGAAGACTGATTCTCTGCTATGACATGAAGACTGATTCTCTGCTGACATGAAGCCAGATCCTCTGTTACGGGACCTCTCTCCTCTGCCTGGGTGCTGGGCCTAAATATCTGACAATGGACTGTTGCATTGGTGGCTGACGTGAAGCCTGATTCTCTGCTATGACATGCAGACTAATTCTCTGCTGACATGAAGCCAGATTGTCTGTTACGGGACCTCTCTCCTCTGTCTGGGTGCTGGGCCTAAATTTATGAAAATGGACTGTTGCAGTGGTGGGTGACGTGAAGCCTGATTCTCTGCTATGATATGAAGACTGATTCTCTGCTGACATGAAGCCAGATCCTCTGTTACGGGACCTCTCTCCTCTGCCTGGGTGCTGGGCCTAAATATCTGACAATGGACTGTTGCATTGGTGGCTGACGTGAAGCCTGATTCTCTGCTATGGCATGCAGACTAATTCTCTGCTGACATGAAGCCAGATTGTCTGTTACGGGACCTCTCTCCTCTGCCTGGGTGCTGGGCCTAAATTTATGAAAATGGACTGTTGCAATGGTGGGTGACGTGAAGCCTGATTCTCTGCTATGACATGAAGACTGATTCTCTGCTGACATGAAGCCAGATTGTCTGTTACGGGACCTCTCTCCTCTGCCTGGGTGCTGGGCCTAAATTTATGAAAATGGACTCTTACAGTGCTGGGTGACGTGAAGCCTGATTTTCTACTATGACATGAAGACTGATTCTCTGCTAACATGAAGCCAGATTGTCTGTTACGGGACCTCTCTCCTCTGCCTTGGTGCTGGGCCTAAATTTATGAAAATGGACTCTTACAGTGGTGGGTGACGTGAAGCCTGATTCTCTGCTATGACATGAAGACTGATTCTCTGCTATGACATGAAGACTGATTCTCTGCTGACATGAAGCCAGATTGTCTGTTACGGGACCTCTCTCCTCTGCCTGGGTGCTGGGCCTAAATTTATGAAAATGGACTCTTACAGTGGTGGGTGACGTGAAGCCTGATTTTCTGCTATGACATGAAGACTGATTCTCTGCTATGACATGAAGACTGATTCTCTGCTATGACATGAAGACTGATTCTCTGCTGACATGAAGCCAGATTGTCTGTTACGGGACCTCTCTCCTCTGCCTGGGTGTTGGGCCTAAATATATGCCAATGGACTGTTGCAGTGGTGGCTGACGTGAAGCCTGATTCTCTGCTATGACATGCAGACTGATTCTCTGCTGACATGAAGCCAGATCCTCTGTTACGGGACCTCTCTCCTCTGCCTGGGTGCTGGGCCTAAATTTATGAAAATGGACTGTTGCAGTGGTGGGTGACGTGAAGCCTTATTCTCTGCTATGATATGAAGACTGATTCTCTGCTGACATGAAGCCAGATCCTCTGTTACGGGACCTCTCTCCTCTGCCTGGGTGCTGGGCCTAAATATCTGACAATGGACTGTTGCATTGGTGGCTGACGTGAAGCCTGATTCTCTGCTATGACATGCAGACTAATTCTCTGCTGACATGAAGCCAGATTGTCTGTTACGGGACCTCTCTCCTCTGCCTGGGTGCTGGGCCTAAATTTATGAAAATGGACTCTTACAGTGGTGGGTGACGTGAAGCCTGATTCTCTGCTATGACATGAAGACTCATTCTCTGCTGACATGAAGCCAGATTGTCTGTTACGGGACCTCTCTCCTCTGCCTGGGTGCTGGGCCTAAATTTATGAAAATGGACAGTTGCAGTGGTGGGTGACGTGAAGCCTGATTCTCTGCTATGATATGAAGACTGATTCTCTGCTGACATGAAGCCAGATCCTCTGTTACGGGACCTCTCTCCTCTGCCTGGGTGCTGGGCCTAAATATCTGACAATGGACTGTTGCATTGGTGGCTGACGTGAAGCCTGATTCTCTGCTATGACATGCAGACTAATTCTCTGCTGACATGAAGCCAGATTGTCTGTTACGGGACCTCTCTCCTCTGCCTGGGTGCTGGGCCTAAATTTATGAAAATGGACTGTTGCAGTGGTGGGTGACGTGAAGCCTGATTCTCTGCTATGACATGAAGACTGATTCTCTGCTGACATGAAGCCAGATTGTCTGTTACGGGACCTCTCTCCTCTGCCTGGGTGCCGGGGCCTAAATATCTGAGAATGGACTGTTCCAGTGGTGGGTGATGGGAAGCCAGATTCTCTGCTATGGGACCTCTCTCCAATTGATTTTGGTTAATTTTTATTTATTTAATTTTTATTTTAATTCATTTCCCTATCCACATTTGTTTGCAGGGGATTTACCTACATGTTGCTGCCTTTTGCAGCCCTCTAGCCCTTTCCTGGGCTGTTTTACAGCCGTTTTAGTGCCGAAAAGTTCGGGTCCCCATTGACTTCAATGGGGTTCGGGTTCGGGACGAAGTTCAGATCGGGTTCGGATCCCGAACCCGAACATTTTTGGGAAGTTCGGCCGAACTTCTCGAACCCGAACATCCAGGTGTTCGCTCAACTCTACTGTTTAATCTTGTCATTTAACATCAAATTGTGGATATATTTCTCTCTTGAGTATCTGTACTCTCACTTTAAGTTATTTAAGCACTTTATGATCTCTCTGAAAGGTACATCTGAAGTCTAACTAATAGTTCTACTTGCTGAATTTGGAGGAAGGATCTGTAATCTATATTGATCCGAAACGCGTAGATGAAATGAGACAGATTTTTGCTTTTAAGCACTTTTCCTAAAAAAATATGCACTACGAGGTGAAGCTGGACAATCAACTTTTTTTGCTACTTGCTGAATTTGGTTGCAAATTTCAGTATGCCGTTAGCAGTAACTATTGCAGATTGGTTGAGTATGATCTGGTATGGTTGTATGCAATTTGGATTGCAATATGGAATTTGAATTTGTATGGAATTTGTAGTATGGTATTTGTAGTATGGTATTTGCAATTGGTGGAACTGTAAGTAAACACATATATAACTAGTTCAGTATACAGTTCTAATCACTATATTAACAGTAGGAACATTATATAACTCTTGCTTCCATAACTCTTGCTTCCATAAAATACAGCTCTTAGTGGAGCGAATGTCTGTTCAGTTGCTCTCCTCTGGTGTAATGATTCTAGGAGCTCCTGCTAGGGGAATTTCCCACACAGGCTGTGTGTGAGGCTGGCTGTGATTGGTCAAAACTCCTGCTATGTGAGAGGCTGGCTGTGATTGGCCAGGACTCCTTCCCAGCAACAACAGTTTAACTCTATGCTTTCTGTTGTGTCTGCTGTGTCATTGAGCTTACCTCACATTCATATAATGAATCTTAAAGGCATATTATCTTTTCTGCTTCTGTGAACACAACATATAACAGTTATATGACATCCAAACATGAAATAAATAACTCTGCTTTTGTCTTTAACACACAAACATAGGAACTGTATTTAGGGTTTTGGCAGGTTTAGCTGTATAAACATATAAGCTATATTAGCAACCTAGGACACGTCCAACAAAATTACCTATAATTCTATGTGTCTTTTATCACTCTAAAGTAGAACAACTAACTTCTGTATAGGATGTTCCAACTTGAGTGGAGTAGTGAAACGTTTTCTTTTTTGTCAAGTTTTGAGTCTCCTATTTGTAACAACTTACTCTTCTTACTAGTCTGTCTTCATCCTTTTGAATTTCTAGAACTTTGTCCAATTTCCTTTGACTTTTAGGTAAGTCGTCTTCTTTTACTAACACTATGTCACTAACTTGGAAATTTCTTCTGGGTATTTGCCATTTACTTCTTATTGGCTAAGATTGGCTAAGTACTCTTTCCTCCATCTATTCCAAAACTGATCTGATAGATATTGAACTCTTCGCCATCTCCTTTTGGCATATAAATTCTCTTTGGTGAACTTGCCAGGCGGTGGCTGTATGTAATCAGACTTAAGGTGAAGTAGATGGTTAGGAGTTAAAGGTTCCAAAGTTGTTGGATCGTTGATGTTATCAACTGTAAGTGGACGACTGTTAACAATAGACATTACTT
This sequence comes from Bufo gargarizans, assembly GCF_014858855.1. Classification (NCBI taxonomy): domain Eukaryota; kingdom Metazoa; phylum Chordata; class Amphibia; order Anura; family Bufonidae; genus Bufo; species Bufo gargarizans. The sequence continues at coordinate 341,414 of NW_025334199.1, read as the reverse complement.
CATGGAATAGGGTCCTAAGTGAAGCATCATCTATTCTTCCGGCGTTCCTTTTGAACACTAAACTTAATAAATTTCTTACAGTTCTGATTTGTCTTTCCCAAACTTCTCCTGTATGGTTTGCATGTGGAGCATTTATATGAAAATCACACTGTTTCTCTCACAAATACTTCTGGCTCACCGATAGCCAATTCTGTGTAACCTTTACTGGGCATGATTTCCTTTTCCCAAAAGAACTCTGGACCTGTGAACCAATTAGAATTTTTCAATTCTGTTACATTCAGGCATCTTGAAGCATGATCTGCTGGATTATTCTTAGTGTCAATGTGATGCCAATGTTCCGGATTTGTTATTTCCTAAATTTTCCCAGCTCTGTTGGCGACAAAGATATGGAATCTTCGAGCTTTGTTGTTTATGTATCCTAGGACAACTTGTGAGTCTGTGCAAAAATATTCATTTATTTTCAATTCCAATTCTCTCAGAAACTTTCTTACTGATGCTGAAACTACGGCTGCTGTCACTTCAAGTCTTGGTATTGTCTGAATACTGGTAGGTGCAACTCTGGCCTTCCCCATAACCAGGGCACAGTGTATCTTTTCTTCTCCTATTACTCTGATGTAGGAGCACTGACCATAACCATAACTACTGGCATCTGAAAAATAATGAAGTTCTATTTTCTTGTACTTTCTGAAATTATGAGGTACAAAACATCTGGGTATCCAAACTTCTCTCAAGTTTTGCAAGTCTCTTATTCAACTCTCCCACCTTGGCCTCAAATTTTCAGGTATGGGCTCGTCCCATCCCAACTTCTGTTTGCATAGTTCTTGTAGTATTTCTTTTGCGCTGAGGATTACGGGGGCCAAGAATCCCAATGGATCATATATAGATGCCACTGCGGAAAGAATGGTACGTCTAGTTGCAGCTTTTTCTTCAATAGATACTTAAAAGCGCAGATACGTCACTTCCGGTCCCAATTGGCGGCATGGCGGGCATATTGAAGAAGTATTCCCAGATGTGTTACATGGGTCTTGATGTGGGTGGGTATATATATATGGGCAGGGACATTGAGACATAGTACTTACCCCCTCATGAAGCATTATTAAAATGCGCGTCGGGACGCTGGAGGAGACGGCTTTTTGGTATGGTAACACATTTGTATATTAATTGCTTGGGCTGCCTTAGTATGTACATGTGAGTTGAGTTTATGCACTTGCACTTTATTTAGGTCTCAACTAGATTTGAGCGGACACCTGGATGTTCGGGTTCGAGAAGTTCGGCCGAACTTCCCGGAAATGTTCGGGTTCGGGATCCGAACCCGATCCGAACTTCGTCCCGAACCCCATTGAAGTCAAAGGGGACCCGAACTTTTCGGCACTAAAAAGGCTGTAAAACAGCCCAGGAAAGAGCTAGAAGGCTGCAAAAGGCAGCAACATGTAGGTAAATCCCCTGCAAACAAATGTGGATAAAAAAATGAATAAAAATAAAAATAAAATAAATAAAAATTAACCAATATCAATTGGAGAGAGGTCCCATAGCTTCATGTCAGCAGAGAATCAGTCTGCATGTCATAGCAGAGAATCAGGCTTCACGTCAGCCACCACTGTAACAGTCCATTGTCATATATTTAGGCCCAGGCACCCAGCCAGAGTAGAAAGGTCCCGTAACAGAGAATCTGGCTTCATGTCAGCAGAGAATCAGTCTGCATGTCATAGCAGAGAATCAGGCTTCACGTCACCCAACATTGGAACAGTCCATTGGCATATATTTAGGCCCAGGCACCCAGGCAGAGGAGAGAGGTCCCGTAACAGAGAATCTGGCTTCATGTCAGCAGAGAATCAGTCTGCATGTCATAGCAGAGAATCAGGCTTCACGTCAGCCACCACTGCAACAGTCCATTGTCATATATTTAGGCCCAGCACCCAGGCAGAGGAGAGAGGTCCTGTAACAGAGAATCTGGCTTCATGTCAGCAGAGAATCAGTCTGCATGTCATAGCAGAGAATCAGGCTTCACGTCACCCAACATTGGAACAGTCCATTGGCATATATTTAGGCCCAGGCACCCAGGCAGAGGAGATGTTCATTCAACTTTGGGTTGCCCCGCAATATAATGGTAAAATGAAAATAAAAAGAGGATTGAATGAGGAAGTGCCCTGGAGTACAATAATATATGGTTAAAGGGAGGTAGTTAATGTCTAATCTGCACAAGGGATGGACAGGTCCTGTGGGATCCATGACTGGTTCATTTTTATGAACGTCAGCTTGTCCACATTGGCTGTAGACAGGCGGCTGCGTTTGTCTGTAATGACGCCTCCTGCCGTGCTGAATACACGTTCAGACAAAACGCTGGCCGCCGGGCAGACCAGCGCCTCCAAGGCATAAAAGGCTAGCTCTGGCCACGTGGACAATTTAGAGACCCAGAAGTTGAATGGGGCCGAACCATCAGTCAGTACGTGGAGGGGTGTGCACACGTACTGTTCCACCATGTTAGTGAAATGTTGCCTCCTGCTAACACATTGCGTATCAGGTGGTGGTGCAGTTAGCTGTGGCGTGTTGACAAAACTTTTCCACATCTCTGCCATGCTAACCCTGCCCTCAGAGGAGCTGGCCGTGACACAGCTGCCTTGGCGACCTCTTGCTCCTCCTCTGCCTTGGCCTTGGGCTTCCACTTGTTCCCCTGTGACATTTGGGAATGCTCTCAGTAGCGCGTCTACCAACGTGCGCTTGTACTCGCGCACGCTCCAGTGAAGGAAGTAAGGTGGGCACATTGTCTTTGTAGCGTGGATCCAGCAGGGTGGCAACCCAGTAGTCCGCACACGTTAAAATGTGGGCAACTCTGCTGTCAGTGCGCAGGCACTGCAGCATGTAGTCGCTCATGTGTGCCAGGCTGCCAAGAGGTAAGGACAAGCTGTCCTCTGTGGGAGGCGCATCGTCATCGTCCTGCCTTTCCCCCCAGCCACGCACCAGTGATGGGCCCGAGCTGCGTTGGGTGCCACCCCGCTGTGACCATGCTTCATCCTCATCCTCCTCCATCTCCTCCTCATCCTCGTCCTCCTCGTCCTCCAGTAGTGGGCCCTGGCTGGCCACATTTGTACCTGGCCTCTGCTGTTGAGAAAAAACCGCCCTCTGAGTCACTTCGAAGAGACTGGCCTGAAAGTGCTAAAAATGACCCCTCTTCCTCCTCCTCCTCCAGGGCCACCTCCTCTTCCATCATCGCCCTAAGTGTTTTCTCAAAGAGACATGTTGGTGGAGTACTCGAAACAGCGCAACAGGGCACACAGGTCTCGCATGGAGGCCCAGTCATTGGTGGTGAAGTGGTGCTGTTCCGTAGTGCGACTGACCCGTGCGTGCTGCAGCTGAAACTCCACTATGGCCTGCTGCTGCTCGCACAGTCTGTCCAGCATGTGCAAGGTGGAGTTCCACCTGGTGGGCATATCGCATATGAGGCGGTGAGCGGGAAGGCCGAAGTTACGCTGTAGCGCAGACAGACGAGCAGCGGCAGGATGTGAACGCCGGAAGCGCGAACAGACGGCCCGCATTTTATGCAGCAGCTCTGACATGTCGGGGTAGTTGTGAATGAACTTCTGCACCACCAAATTCAGCACATGCGCCAAGCAAGGGATGTGCGTCAAATTGGATAGTCCCAGAGCTGCAACGAGATTTCGCCCATTATCGCACACCACCAGGCCGGGCTTGAGGCTCACCGGCAGCAACCACTCGTCGGTCTGTTGTTCTATACCCCGCCACAACTCCTGTGCGGTGTGGGGCCTGTCCCCCAAACATATGAGTTTCAGAATGGCCTGCTGACGTTTACCCCGGGCTGTGCTGAAGTTGGTGGTGAAGGTGTGTGGCTGACTGGATGAGCAGGTGGAAGAAGAGGAGGAGGAAGCCGAGTAGGAGGAGGTGGCAACAAGAGGCAAAGAATGTTGCCCTGCGATCCTTGGCAGCGGAAGGACGTGCGCCAAACAGCTCTCCGCCTGGGGCCCAGCTGCCACTACATTTACCCAGTGTGCAGTTAGGGAGATATAGCGTCCCTGGCCGTGCTTACTGGTCCATGTATCTGTGGTTAGGTGGACCTTGCCACAGATGGCGTTGCGCAGTGCACACTTGATTTTATCGGATACTTGGTTGTGCAGGAAAGGCACGGCTCTCTTGGAGAAGTAGTGCCGGCTAGGAACAACATACTGTGGGACAGCAAGCGACATGAGCTGTTTGAAGCTGTCTGTGTCCACCAGCCTAAATGACAGCATTTCATAGGCCAGTAGTTTAGAAATGCTGGCATTCAGGGCCAGGGATCGAGGGTGGCTAGGTGGGAATTTACGCTTTCTCTCAAATGTTTGTGAGATAAAGAGCTGAACGCTGCCGTGTGACATGGTTGAGATGCTTGGTGACGGAGGTGGTGGTGTTGGTGGTACATCCCCTGTTTGCTGGGCGGCAGGTGCCAACGTTCCCCCAGAGGTGGAGGAAGAGGCCGAGGCGGCAGCAGCAGAAGAGGCCGAGGCGGCAGCAGCAGAAGAGGCCGAGGCGGCAGCAGCAGAAGAGGCCGAGGCGGCAGCAGCAGAAGAGGTAGCAGGGGGAGCCTGAGTGACTTCCTTGTTTTTAAGGTGTTTACTCCACTGCAGTTCATGCTTTGCATGCAGGTGCCTGGTCATGCAGGTTGTGCTAAGGTTCAGAACGTTAATGCCTCTCTTCAGGCTCTGATGGCACAGCGTGCAAACCACTCGGGTCTTGTCGTCAGCACATTGTTTGAAGAAGTGCCATGCCAGGGAACTCCTTGAAGCTGCCTTTGGGGTGCTCGGTCCCAGATGGCGGCGGTCAGTAGCAGGCAGAGTCTCTTGGCGGCGGGTGTTCTGCTTTTGCCCACTGCTCCCTCTTTTGCTACGCTGTTGGCTCGGGCTCACCACTGCCTCTTCCTCCGAACTGTGAAAGTTAGTGGCACGACCTTCATTCCATGTGGGGTCTAGGACCTCATCGTCCCCTGCATCGTCTTCCACCCAGTCTTGATCCCTGACCTCCTTTTCAGTCTGCACACTGCAGAAAGGCACAGCAGTTGGCACCTGTGTTTCGTCATCATCAGAGACAAGCTGAGGTGGTATTCCCATGTCCTCATCATCAGGAAACATAAGTGGTTGTGCGTCAGTGCATTCTATGTCTTTCACCGCTGGGGAAGGGCTAGGTGGATGCCCTTGGGAAACCCTGCCAGCGGAGTCTTCAAACAGCATAAGAGACTGCTGCATAACTTGAGGCTCAGACAGTTTCCCTGGTATGCATGGGGTGATGTGACAGACTGATGGGCTTGGTTTTCAGGCGCCATCTGTGCGCTTTCTGCAGAAGACTGGGTGGGAGATAATGTGAATGTGCTGGATCCACTGTCGGCCACCCAATTGACTAATGCCTGTACCTTCTCAGGCCTTACCATCCTTAGAACGGCATTGGGCTCCACCAAATATCGCTGTAAATTATGGCGGCTACTGGGACTTGAGGTAGTTGGTACACTAGGACGTGTGGCTGTGGCAGAACGGCCACGTCCTCTCCCAGCACCAGAGGGTCCACTAACACCACCACGATTATGTCCGCGTCCTTTACTAGATGTTTTCCTCATTGTTATCATTCACCACAACAACAAAAATATTATTTGACCCAATGTATTGAATTCAAATTCAGGCCTTTTTTTAAAGACAACTAACACTATCTGGCTGTCTATTTAGGTACCGTATTACACTAATGCAGGCACAGCAGTAACCACAGATTTAGCTGACTATAAATTTGAGGCCTATTATTTAGGCACTGGGTGACAGGTATAGGTTTACTGACAGAATTAGACTTGGAAATGCACAGTAGCGTGTGTATGAAGTTATTCAGAATGACCCTATGTGCACCTTGAATCTGATATACCCTTTTAGGGATAGATTTAAAATAGCTCTGATACAGCAGAAACCACTAAATTAAGAATTTGCTAAATTGGGAATTGTATTTCAACCCAGAACAAAAAATGTGCTTTGACGGACACTAAATAACTTGACCAGCCACAGCAGTAACGACAGATTTAGCTGGATATAAATTTGAGGCCTAGTATTTAGGCGCTGGGTGACAGGTATAGGTTTACTGACAGAATTAGACTTGGAAATGCACAGTAGCGTGTGTGTGAAGTTATTCAGAATGACCCTATGTGCACCTTGAATCTGATATACCCTTTTAGGGATAGATTTAAAATAGCTCTGATACAGCAGAAACCACTAAATTAATAAATTGCTAAATTGGGAATTGTATTTCAACCCAGAACAAAAAATGTGCTTTGACGGACACTAAATAACTTGACCAGCCACAGCAGTAACGACAGATTTAGCTGGATATAAATTTGAGGCCTAGTATTTAGGCGCTGGGTGACAGGTATAGGTTTACTGACAGAATTAGACTTGGAAATGCACAGTAGCGTGTGTGTGAAGTTATTCAGAATGACCCTATGTGCACCTTGAATCTGATATACCCTTTTAGGGATAGATTTAAAATAGCTCTGATACAGCAGAAACCACAAAATTAGGAAATTGCTAAATTGGGAATTGTATTTCAACCCAAAACAAAAAATGTGCTTTGACGGACACTAAATAACTTGACCAGCCACAGCAGTAACGACAGATTTAGCTGGATATAAATTTGAGGCCTATTATTTAGGCGCTGGGTGACAGGTATACGTTTACTGACAGAATTAGACTGGGATATGGCCAAAAAATAACCACACTATTGATGGTTAAATGCACTTGGTGTGACAGCTTGACCAACCACACTATTGAGGGTTAAATGCACTTGGTGACAGGCTCAGCTTGCCCCTGATGTAGTATATGGCCAAAAAATAACCAGACTATTGATGGTTAAATGCACTTGGTGTGACAGCTTGACCCTGATGTAGGATTTAGCCAAAAAACAACCACACCATTGAGGGTTAAATGCACTTGGTGACAGGCTCAGCTTGCCCCTGATGTAGTATATGGCCAAAAAATAACCAGACTATTGATGGTTAAATGCACTTGGTGTGACAGCTTGACCCTGATGTAGGATTTAGCCAAAAAACAACCACACCATTGAGGGTTAAATGCACTTGGTGACATCTTGCCCCTGATGTAGTATATGGCCAAAATATAACCAGACTATTGATGGTTAAATGCACTTGGTGTGACAGCTTGACCCTGATGTAGGATTTAGCCAAAAAACAACCACACCATTGAGGGTTAAATGCACTTGGTGACAGGCTCAGCTTGCCCCTGATGTAGTATATGGCCAAAAAATAACCACACTATTGCTGGTTAAATGCACTTGGTGTGACAGCTTGACCCTGATGTAGGATTTAGCCAAAAAACAACCACACCATTGAGGGTTAAATGCACTTGGTGACAGGCTCAGCTTGCCCCTGATGTAGTATATGGCCAAAAAATAACCACACTATTGCAGGTTAAATGCACTTGGTGTGACAGCTTGACCCTGATGTAGGATTTAGCCAAAAAACAACCACACCATTGAGGGTTAAATGGTGCTCTGGCCAATCACAGCCATGCCAATAGTAGGCATGGCTGTGACGGCCTCTTGGGGCAAGTAGTATGACGCTTGTTGATTGGCTGCTTTGCAGCCTTTCAAAAAGCACCAAGAAAGCGACGAACACCGAACCCGAACCCGAGCTTTTACGAAAATGTCCGGGTTCGGGTCCGTGTCACGGACACCCCAAAATTCGGTACGAACCCGAACTATACAGTTCGGGTTCGCTAATCCCTAGTCTCAACATTATATAATGTAGTGTGTTGTATACCTTGGCTTATTAATCGTCCAGCTATATGTTTGTGTTTTACCATTAGACTATACCTCCTGCTAGGGCATTGTTAGCCTTGTTTATGCTTGTGCCACCAACCATTTTAATACTGTGATGTGTTATGTATTAATAAAGACTGATTTTATTGCTATCTACTTGGATTTGCCTTTTTTGGTGTGACTCTTCCAGTGGAGCAGAAGCTGAACGTTTTCCTAGCCAAGTTGCTGGTACTACAGTCCCTCCCCTTCCATGTGTACCAGCCCTGCATACGTACATACAGCAGCAGGTGAGCCAGTCCTGAGCCTATCTGTGTCTGATAAAGTTCATGCCTGTGCTAACATGTGGCGCTGTAACTATGGTAGAGGAAAATATATGTATTTTACTGGCCACTGCTTATAGTAAATGTGGTTCGTGCCCAGGCACACAGCAACTTGGCCAGGTGATGGTAATGCTGCCCCTGCATTCTCATGCTGTGATTCTTGTGCCAATATCCTCCTCTGCCTCCTCATCCTTCACATTGTCCACTGTCATCCACTGTAGGCACAGTTCAGACTGCTCCTCCAGCATACCACCTATGCACAGCACGGCGGTGTCACCTGGTCAGCCTGGGCAAATGGAGTCACACTGGGGATGAACTGCTCCACGTCCTTCAACAAGAAGTCGAATCTTTTCTGCCTCCTCGCCAACTGAAGATCGCAACCATAGTCACTGATAACGGGTGCTATGTCAAGGAGGGCATGGCACACATCTTTAATCTGGTTGTAACCCAGTTCCTGAAGTCTTCCAACCAACTGCAAGACATCTTGAAACTGTGCATGCACTTCAGCCACTCTTGTAAAATATAGAGAGGCTGAGCACTCTCCAAATGGACCACACAGGGACCGACTCAAAATTACTAATGTTAATATTTATTACACCAATTTAGTAGATCAAAAAAACAAAAAACAAAAAACAATATCACAAAAAACACAATAAGTAATAAAATATACAATATTAAAAATATTCAGATTAAGAACAGCATCATAAGTAAATAGCTGGATATACAATGGCATGCAAAGGGTGCTTAATACAACTCAGGTGAATGAATGTGTCCTAATTGAATAAAAAATCGTAAACAGTTCGATATTAGATGATCGACGATGTGAAAATCGGTGGTTAGTTTATATCGAATGTCTTATATAGTTATGCATAAACCTGTAGCACATTTTATGCAACATCAGTACAATTTTATCAAAAAACGCAGGTGCGTTTTTTTCAACAGATGCGGCTTTTATGCGTTTTCCATGCGTTTTTTCAAATTCTTATCTCTGTTGATTATGCATATATACAGTACAGACCAAAAGTTTGGACACACCTTCTCATTCAAAGAGTTTTCTTTATTTTCATGACTATGAAAATTGTAGATTCACACTGAAGGCATCAAAACTATGAATTAACACATGTGGAATTATAAACATAACAAAAAAGTGTGAAACAACTGAAAATATGTCATATTCTAGGTTCTTCAAAGTAGCCACCTTTTGCTTTGTTTACTGCTTTGCACACTCTTGGCATTCTCTTGATGAGCTTCAAGAGGTAGTCACCTGAAATTTGAGATCTTTGGTTCCAACCACCGTGTCTTTAATTTCATGTTTAAAACCATTCGAAGTGGATGAGACTTCCATTGTTTTCCTAGAAAAAAGTGTTTTTTTACAATTTGAACAGGTGTTACATCTAAAAAAAACTTTCAGATTCAGCCACTTATGGATAGTCGAATCCGCGGCAGATTTTCCGAATTTGACGGTCGGGGCAATTTTTAGGCCTAAATTAGGAGCTTTAGTGTAGATGATGTTTGGCTTCCTAGGTAATAATGTTCCTATAATTTTGTCTTTTTGGATAAAGTGCCAATGTTTATTTATAATTGTTTCAATTTTTTTGTACTGTGAATTGAAAGGAAGGATAATATTAGTTTGTTCCAATTCTGGCATCTTTTCACGATCTATAGCATTCTCTATCCCTTCCAAAGTTTTATTGAAAAAAGTCTGCCTATCTAAATCTTTTATCTTATTTAGGGAGTCTTCAACAGATTTCATTGGATAATTTTTTTCTTTGAATTGTAATTTCAATACTTCAGCTTCTTGTTCGAAAGTGTCATTAATGGTGCAATTCCTTTTTAGGCATCTGAATTGGCTGCTCGGTATATTGAGCAGCCACCTAGGCAAGTGACAGCTGGAGTGGAGAATGAAACTGTTTCTGGCCGTTGGTTTTTGATATGTCGAACATATTAGTTTATCTTGTTCAACTCTGATATTTAGATCGAGGAATTCTAAATGTGTTTTACTTATTTTGGAAGAGAAACGGAGATTCACTTGATTTATATTGATCATCTCCAAAAAAGAAGCCAAAGACGATTCATTGCCCCTCCAAATAAAAAACACATCGTCTATATAACGACACCATAGCACCAGGTTCGTCCCCAGTAATTGATTGATAGTGATATCTTCCCAATCCGCCATGAAAAGATTAGCATAACTGGGGGCGAACCTGGTGCCTATTGCTGTCCCAGTAATTTGGAGATAATAATCCGTATCAAAATAAAAATAATTATGTTTTAAAATCAGTTCAACACCCTCCGCTATAAAATTGATTTGTTCCTCATGGAAACGTTTACTGTTTTTAAGTTGGTTAACCATTGCTGATATTCCCTGTGTATGATCGATAGATGTATATAGTGTTTGAACATCTAAAGTGCCCAAAGTCCATTCTGGGTCATAACTTAACCTTTCTATGATGTTAACTATTTGGGTCGTGTCCTTAATATAGGATCTGGTATTTTTAACGACTGGTTGAAGTAAATTATCTATATATTGGGAAAGGTTAGCCGTAAGGGAACCTACCCCTCGAGATAATGGGATGACCTGGCGGTTTAATGGGCCGTTTTGTGGACTTTGGGCAAACAATAGAAAACGGGGAGTCTGCATTGGGTATTTAAAATAAATTTCGCTTCGAGTTCTGATAAGATATTATTTTGTGTGCCTTTAATACAATAATTATTTAAAATTGTTTTAACATTTTCTATCGGATCCATATTTAATTTGGTGTAGGTGGTTTTTTCAGCTAGTTGTTTTTTGCATTCTTCATTGTAATCTTGAGTATTCATAATTAGAGTTGAGCGAACACCTGGATGTTCGGGTTCGAGAAGTTCGGCCGAACTTCCCGAAAATGTTCGGGTTCGGGATCCGAACCCGATCCGAACTTCGTCCCGAACCCGAACCCCATTGAAGTCAATGGGGACCCGAACTTTTCGCCACTAAAACGGCTGTAAAACAGCCCAGAAAAGGGCTAGAGGGCTGCAAAAGGCAGCAACATGTAGGTAAATCCCCTGCAAACAAATGTGGATAGGGAAATTAATAAAAATAAAAATTAAATAAATAAAAATTAACCAAAATCAATTGGAGAGAGGTCCCATAGCAGATAATCTGGCTTCCAGTCACCCACCACTGGAACAGTCCATTCTCAGATATTTAGGCCCCGGCACCCAGGCAGAGGAAAGAGGTCCCGTAACAGACAATCTGGCTTCATGTCAGCAGAGAATTAGTCTGCATGTCATAGCAGAGAATGAGGCTTCACGTCAGCCACCAATGCAACAGTCCATTGTCAGATATTTAGGCCCAGCACCCAGGCAGAGGAGAGAGGTCCCGTAACAGAGGATCTGGCTTCATGTCAGCAGAGAATCAGTCTTCATATCATAGCAGAGAATCAGGCTTCACGTCACCCACCACTGCAACAGTCCATTTTCATAAATTTAGGCCCAGCACCCAGGCAGAGGAGAGAGGTCCCGTAACAGACAATCTGGCTTCATGTCAGCAGAGAATCAGTCTTCATGTCATAGCAGAGAATCAGGCTTCACGTCACCCAGCACTGTAAGAGTCCATTTTCATAAATTTAGGCCCAGCACCCAGGCAGAGGAGAGAGGTCCCGTAACAGACAATCTGGCTTCATGTCAGCAGAGAATCAGTCTTCATGTCATAGCAGAGAATCAGGCTTCACGTCACCCACCACTGCAACAGTCCATTTTCATAAATTTAGGCCCAGCACCCAGGCAGAGGAGAGAGGTCCCGTAACAGACAATCTGGCTTCATGTCAGCAGAGAATTAGTCTGCATGTCATAGCAGAGAATGAGGCTTCACATCAGCCACCACTGCAACAGTCCATTGGCATATATTTAGGCCCATCACACAGGCAGAGGAGAGAGGTCCCGTAACAGAGGATCTGGCTTCATGTCAGCAGAGAATCAGTCTGCATGTCATAGCAGAAAATCAGGCTTCACGTCACCCAGCACTGTAAGAGTCCATTTTCATAAATTTAGGCCCAGCACCCAGGCAGAGGAGAGAGGTCCCGTAACAGACAATCTGGCTTCATGTCAGCAGAGAATTAGTCTGCATGTCATAGCAGAGAATGAGGCTTCACGTCAGCCACCACTGCAACAGTCCATTGGCATATATTTAGGCCCAGCACACAGGCAGAGGAGAGAGGTCCTGTAACAGAGGATCTGGCTTCATGTCAGCAGAGAATCAGTCTGCATGTCATAGCAGAAAATCAGGCTTCACGTCAGCCACCACTGTAAGAGTCCATTTTCATAAATTTAGGCCCAGCACCCAGGCAGAGGAGAGAGGTCCCGTAACAGACAATCTGGCTTCATGTCAGCAGAGAATTAGTCTGCATGTCATAGCAGAGAATTAGGCTTCACGTCAGCCACCAATGCAACAGTCCATTGTCAGATATTTAGGCCCAGCACCCAGGCAGAGGAGAGAGGTCCCGTAACAGAGGATCTGGCTTCATGTCAGCAGAGAATCAGTCTTCATATCATAGCAGAGAATCAGGCTTCACGTCACCCACCACTGCAACAGTCCATTTTCATAAATTTAGGCCCAGCACCCAGGCAGAGGAGAGAGGTCCCGTAACAGACAATCTGGCTTCATGTCAGCAGAGAATCAGTCTTCATGTCATAGCAGAGAATCAGGCTTCACGTCACCCAACATTGGAACAGTCCATTGGCATATATTTAGGCCCCGGCACCCAGACAGAGGACAGGTTCATTCAACTTTGGGTAGCCTCGCAATATAATGGTAAAATGAAAATAAAAATAGGATTGAATGAGGAAGTGCCCTGGAGTCCAATAATATATGGTTAAGGGGAGGTAGTTAATGTCTAATCTGGACAAGGGACGGACAGGTCCTGTGGGATCCATGCCTGGTTCATTTTTATGAACGTCAGCTTGTCCACATTGGCTGTAGACAGGCGGCTGCGTTTGTCTGTAATGACGCCCCCTGCCGTGCTGAATACACGTTCAGACAAAACGCTGGCCGCCGGGCAGGCCAGCACCTCCAAGGCATAAAAGGCTAGCTCTGGCCACGTGGACAATTTAGAGACCCAGAAGTTGAATGGGGCCGAACCATCAGTCAGTACGTGGAGGGGTGTGCACACGTACTGTTCCACCATGTTAGTGAAATGTTGCCTCCTGCTAACACGTTGCGTATCAGGTGGTGGTGCAGTTAGCTGTGGCGTGTTGACAAAACTTTTCCACATCTCTGCCATGCAAACCCTGCCCTCAGAGGAGCTGGCCGTGACACAGCTGCCTTGGCGACCTCTTGCTCCTCCTCTGCCTTGGCCTTGGGCTTCCACTTGTTCCCCTGTGACATTTGGGAATGCTCTCAGTAGCGCGTCTACCAACGTGCGCTTGTACTCGCGCATCTTCCTATCACGCTCCAGTGCAGGAAGTAAGGTGGGCACATTGTCTTTGTAGCGTGGATCCAGCAGGGTGGCAACCCAGTAGTCCGCACAGGTTAAAATGTGGGCAACTCTGCTGTCGTTGCGCAGGCACTGCAGCATGTAGTCGCTCATGTGTGCCAGGCTGCCCAGGGGTAAGGACAAGCTGTCCTCTGTGGGAGGCGTATCGTCATCGTCCTGCCTTTCCCCCCAGCCACGCACCAGTGATGGACCCGAGCTGCGTTGGGTGCCACCCGCTGTGACCATGCTTCATCCTCATCCTCCTCCACCTCCTCCTCATCCTCGTCCTCCTCGTCCTCCAGTAGTGGGCCCTGTCTGGCCACATTTGTACCTGGCATCTGCTGTTGCCAAAAACCTCCCTCTGAGTCACTTCGAAGAGACTGGCCTGAAAGTGCTAAAAATGACCCCTCTTCCTCCTCCTCCTCCTCCTGGGCCACCTCCTCTTGCATCATCGCCCTAAGTGTTTTCTCAAGGAGACATAGAAGTGGTATTGTAACGCTGATAACGGCGTCATCGCCACTGGCCATGTTGGTGGAGTACTCGAAACAGCGCAACAGGGAACACAGGTCTCGCATGGAGGCCCAGTCATTGGTGGTGAAGTGGTGCTGTTCTGTAGTGCGACTGACCCGTGCGTGCTGCAGCTGAAACTCCACTATGGCCTGCTGCTGCTCGCACAGTCTGTCCAGCATGTGCAAGGTGGAGTTCCACCTGGTGGGCACGTCGCATATGAGGCGGTGAGCGGGAAGGCCGAAGTTACGCTGTAGCGCAGACAGGCGGTCAGTAGCAGGCGGAGTCTCTTGGCGGCGGGTGTTCTGCTTTTGCCCACTGCTCCCTCTTTTGCTACGCTGTTGGCTCGGTCTCACCACTGCCTCTTCCTCCGAACTGTGAAAGTCAGTGGCACGACCTTCATTCCATGTGGGGTCTAGGACCTCATCGTCCCCTGCATCGTCTTCCACCCAGTCTTGATCCCTGACCTCCTGTTCAGTCTGCACACTGCAGAAAGACGCAGCAGTTGGCACCTGTGTTTCGTCATCATCAGAGACATGCTGAGGTGGTATTCCCATGTCCTCATCATCAGGAAACATAAGTGGTTGTGCGTCAGTGCATTCTATGTCTTTCACCGCTGGGGAAGGGCTAGGTGGATTCCCTTGGGAAACCCTGCCAGCGGAGTCTTCAAACAGCATAAGAGACTGCTGCATAACTTGAGGCTGAGACAGTTTCCCTGGTATGCATAGGGGTGATGTGACAGACTGATGGGGTTGGTTTTCAGGCGCCATCTGTGCGCTTTCTGCAAAAGACTGGGTGGGAGATAATGTGAACGTGCTGGATCCACTGTCGGCCACCCAATTGACTAATGCCTGTACCTGCTCAGGCCTTACCATCCTTAGAACGGCATTGGGCCCCACCATATATTGCTGTAAATTCTGGCGGCTACTGGGACCTGAGGTAGTTGGTACACTAGGACGTGTGGATGTGGCAGAACGGCCACGTCCTCTCCCAGCACCAGAGGGTCCACTAACACCACCATGACCATGTCCACGTCCGCGTCCCTTACTAGATGTTTTCCTCATTGTTATGGTTCACCACAACAACAAAAATATTATTTGGCCCAATGTATTGTATTCAAATTCAGCGGGATATAAATTTGAGGCCTAGTATTTAGGCGCTGGGTGACCGGTATGGATTTACTAACAGAATTAGACTTGGAAATGCACAGTAGCGTGTGTGTGACGTTATTCTGAATGACCCTATGTGCACCTTGAATATTATATACCCTTTTAGGGATAGATTTCAAATAGCTCTGATATAGCAGAAACCACTAAATTATGAAATTGCTAAATTGGGAATTGTATTTCAACCCAGAACAAAAAATGTGCTTTGACGGACACTAAATAACTTGCCCATCCACTACAGGACAGCGGTAACGACAGATTTAGCGGGATATAAATTTGAGGCCTAGTATTTAGGCGCTGGGTGACCGGTATGGATTTAGTGACAGAATTAGATTGGGATATGGCCAAAAAATAACCACACTATTGCTGGTTAAATGCACTTGGTGTGACAGCTTGACCAACCTCACTACTGAGGGTTAAATGCACTTGGTGACGGGCGCAGCTTGCCCCTGATGTAGTATATGGCCAAAAAATGAACAGACTATTGCTGGTTAAATGCACTTGGTGTGACAGCTTCACCCTGATGTAGGCTTTAGCCAAAAAACAACCACACCATTGAGGGTTAAATGCACTTGGTGACAGGCGCAGCTTGCCCCTGATGTAGTATATGGCCAAAAAATGAACAGACTATTGCTGGTTAAATGCACTTGGTGTGACAGCTTGACCAACCACACTACTGAGGGTTAAATGCACTTGGTGATGGGCGCAGCTTGCCCCTGATGTAGTATATGGCCAAAAAAATGAACAGACTATTGCTGGTTAAATGCACTTGGTGTGACAGCTTGACCAACCACACTACTGAGGGTTAAATGCACTTGGTGATGGGCGCAGCTTGCCCCTGATGTAGTATATGGCCAAAAAATGAACAGACTATTGCTGGTTAAATGCACTTGGTGACGGGCGCAGCTTGCCCCTGATTTAGTATATGGCCAAAAAATGAACAGACTATTGCTGGTTAAATGCACTTGGTGTGACAGCTTCACCCTGATGTAGGCTTTAGCCAAAAAACAACCACACCATTGAGGGTTAAATGCACTTGGTGACAGGCGCAGCTTGCCCCTGATGTAGTATATGGCCAAAAAATAAACAGACTATTGCTGGTTAAATGCACTTGGTGTGACAGCTTCACCCTGATGTAGGCTTTAGCCAAAAAACAACCACACCATTGAGAGTTAAATGCACACAAAATGGCCGCCGATCACCCCAGAAAAAAGTGACTGACAAACGGTCTGGGCAGCCTAAAAACAGTGAGCAATTGAATTTTAGCAGCTCAATGATGCACAGCTGCAGATCGATCGATTAATCAAGTCCTTTGGAGGAGTTAATCTGCCTAATCTCGCCCTACTGTCGCAGCCGCAACCTCTCCCTACGCTAATCAGAGCAGAGTGACGGGCGGCGCTATGTGACTCCAGCTTAAATAGAGGCTGGGTCACATGGTGCTCTGGCCAATCACAGCCATGCCAATAGTAGGCATGGCTGTGACGGCCTCTTGGGGCAAGTAGTATGACGCTTGTTGATTGGCTGCTTTGCAGCCTTTCAAAAAGCGCCAAGAAAGCGTCACAAAAGCGCCAAGAAAGCGACGAAACCCGAACCCGGACTTTTACGAAAATGTCCGGGTTCGGGTCCGTGTCACGGACACCCCAAAATTCGGTACGAACCCGAACTATACAGTTCGAGTTCGCTCATCCCTATTCATAATTACAATTCCCCTGCCTTTATCGGCGGGGCATATTGTGATGTTTTCCTTTGATTGTAGGCATTTAATAGCTTGGATTTCTAAATTAGAGAGATTGTTTTTTGTAAACTTAATATTAAGGGATCTTAAGTCCTGTTCGACACTTTTACGGAATGTATTAATTTCCGGACTGATTTCTTGTGTCTTGTGGAAAGCTAGTGCCATTAAATCTTGTGGGTACTTTTGTGTTGCTGTGTGTATCTTCTAATTGCAAATGGTCCACACTTTGAGTGTGTGGGACATTTGGATGCCTTCTTTCATGATTATTAAACTTTTTAAACTTTCTTTCAATGATGTCATTCTCCAATTTATCTATACTCCTGCAGAGTCTTTCCTGCGAGGAATTAAATTCCTCGTCTTTAGGAAATTTTTCTATAACTTCTTTCATCTTGGAGATTTTAACTGTAGTTTCATCCAAGATTTGGGTTCTTCTTCTAATGATCAATTGAATCAGTAATACTGACTGATCAAATAGAAGTTTCTCCCATTCTTTGGTGAAATCAGTATTAACAAGGTCCTGTGTTGGAGTCTTGGATAATAACAGACCTTTAGGGATATATCCATTCTCTACATATTGCAAAAGTGATTTAATCTCCCATCTTTGTTTAAGTTGTTTGTGTAGGAGGATTTCAAGATCTCTAAATGCTTCAGTCATAGTTTGGTCGATATTAATATTTTCTTCTTTATGGTCAAATTTAAACATCTCTACTTTCTGACGTTTAGTCTCCATGTGGTTCCAGATGTCCATAGCTAAAGGCGGTGGAGCTCACCAAGGTGGGTGAAAAGAGTGTAAATGATATAAAGAGTATGTAGAGTAGAGTATGAGAGTGCTCAGCCTCTCTATATTTTACATTTTCCTTTTGACTGGGTGAGTCATCAGGCTTAGTAGCACCCATTCATAGCTACAGGCGTTAGTGAGCCACCATACTCTTTATATCACTTCAGCCACTCTTACCATGCAAAACACGCCCACCTTGACCTTCAAAGGTAGAATGGTGTTTCCCCATCATCACCTCATATGCACTGTTTACACATGTTGGAACGCCACCATCCACATATTGGTCCTGCCTTTTGCTAAGGTCCTTTCAGGAGGCCACTTTATTTGTCAGGACTACAGGATAAATGATGTAATTCCACTCCTTCAAGTCCTGGAGCAGATGCTGATAAATTTGCCTGGCCAGGGGACAGGAGACATGGAGCCTACATCTCTGGGTTACCTGAGCCCTGCGGTTGCTGAACTGACAGAGTAGGAGGATGAGAACAAGGACGAGGAGGAGGACAATAACTCATGCTGTTAACACCCTCACCACTCTGTAACTGGCCCACTATTGTGACTGTTCATGCTGTTACCACCTTTACTAGTCTGTTCTGGGGCCACTAGTATCCCTGTTTGGCCTTTTTGACATCACCTTTTCTTTTACTGTTCTTTACCTTCTTCTGATCCATCATAAGAACAAAAAAATTTAAAGCACAACAGATCCTGTCTTTGTAGCATCCATAAGGCCTCGATCACACAGTCAGTATTTTGCATCAGGACTTGATCATGATTTAGAAGCCAAAAGCAGGAGTGGGTCCAAAACACAGAAGACATGCAAATATTTCAATTACATTTCATCTCTGTTTTGGACCAACCCCTGTTTTTGCTTTACAAATTCTTATCAATTACTGAATTACTGACCAAATACTGAATGTGAGAAGGCGGATGCTCAAAATACAGGATCCCTTTTTTTTGCTGTTCTTCTGACGAATTAGAAGGAGGGAAAAATAAACACTTGTGTAATATAGGTAACTTTGAGACTTACCAGCTCTCAGTCAGATGAGAGATGGGCTTGAAAACTCTAGATAACTTCTGCCTGATCACACGTCCCCGTGACGTCCACGATCCATTTGGATATCTTCTCTATCAACTTTCGATGTTCCTTTCTGCGCTTACCATGTTGATCATGGTTAACGGCAAATCAGGGTTCCACGCTGGAGAGTGAGAAAGAGATACCACATCCAAGGGAGGTCAATGGCTCCAATGTGATCGAGCGGATTCCATGTGGGGTCTAGTATCTCATCATCCTCCACATCATCTTCCACCCACTTTTTACCCCTGCCCTCCTTGTCGGTCTGCATACTGCAGAAAGCCGCAGCAGTTGGCATCTGTGTTTTGTCATTATCAGAGACGTGTTGCTGTGGACTTCCAATGTCCTCATCCTGAAACATAAGTGGTTGGGCATCAGTGCACTCAATCTCTTCCACTTCTGGTGCAGGGCTATGTGGATGGCCCACGGAAACCCTGCCAAGAGAGTCATCAAAAAGACTAACAGACTGCTGCATGACTTGGGGCTCAGACTGCTCGCCTGATTTGCAAGGGGGTGAGTTGAAAGACAGATGGCCATGGGCTGTAGGTGCCAACTCTGATGTTTCAGTAGGGGTAGGGGACAGGGTGGTAGACAATGCGAATGAACTGTAGCCACTGTCAGCCCTCCAATCTACTATAGTCTGTACTTGTTCTGGCCTCACCTGATTCGTACTGCCCTAAATGCAGTGTAGGCCGCAAATGTACTTTCTAGCGCAAAAGATGAGCATTTACCACCCAACAATGTAACAGACAAATTAGTGAAATGTATTTCCTTGTCCACTATGTAGAGCAGGGGTATATCACAGCCAAAAATTGGCGAATGTCACCCAACAATGTAACAGACAAATTAGTGAAATGTATTTACCTGTCTACTAGGTAGAGCAGGGGTATATCACAGCCAAAAATTGGTGAATTTCACCCGAAAATGTAACAGACAAATTACTGAAATTTGTTTACCTGTCTACTAGGTAGAGCAGGGGTATATCACAGCCCAAAATTGGTGAATTTCACCCGAAAATGTAACATACAAATTAGTGAAATGTTCTCCCCTGTCTACTAGCTAGAGCAGGGGTATATAACAGTCAAAAATTTGTGAATTTTACCCGAGAATGTAACAGACAAATTAGGTACACCCCAAAATAGTGGGAAATATAAAAAATACAACAATGAGCAATTGCGCTGTAGTATAACAATGGCTGGGTAAGGCCGGTATACATGTCTATTCTGCACAAGGTACAGACAAGTCCTGTGGGATCCATGCCTGGTTCATTTTAATGAATGTGAGCTTGTCCACATTGGCTGATGGACAGACGGCTGCGCTTGTCTGTGATAACGCCCCCCTGCCGTTCTAAACAAACGTTCAGACAATACACTGGCTACAGGGCAGGCCAGCACCTCCAAGGTGTAAAGGGCAAGCTCAGGCCACGTGCCCAATTTAGAGACCCAGAAGTTAAAGGGGGCAGACCTGGTCATTCAGTACGTGTAGGCATGTGCACACATACTGCTCCACCATGTTGCTGAACTGCTGCCTCCTGCTAAGACCTTCCATATCAGCTGGTGGTGCTGGTTGTTGGGGCGTGCTGACAAAGCTTTTCCACATTTTGGCTATGCTAACCCTGCCTTCTGAGGTGCTGGTGGTGCCGCAGTTGCGTTGGCGACCTCTTCCTCCTCCTCTGCCTTTGCCTTGTACTTCCACTGTGCCCCCGCTGTCAGGTGGGAATGCCATCAGCAGCCCATCTACCAGCGTGCAATTGTACTCGCGCATCTTCCGATCATGCTCTAGTGACAGAATTAAGGACGGTACGTTGTCCTTGTAATGGGGATCCAGCAGTGTTGCCACCCAGTAATCAGCACAAGTTAGAATGTGGGCAACTCGGTGGTCGTTGTGGAGACACTGCAGCATGTAATCGCTCATGTGTGCCAGACTGCCCAGAGACAACGACAAGGTGTCCTCTGTGGGAGGTGTATCGTCTGTGTCCTCTGTATCCCCCCAGCCACACACTAGTGATGGCCATGAGCTGGTCTGGGTGCCACCTTGCTGTGAACACGGTTCCTCCTCCATCTCCTTATCCTCCACCTCGTTATCCTACAGAACTGTGCCCTGGCTGGACAATTGTGTACTTGGCATTTGTGGGTGCAGGAACCCACCCTCTGAGACACTTGTGAATGACTGGCCTGAAACCCTATGAAATAATCCCTCTTCCTCCTCCTCCTCCTGTGCCACATCCTCTTCCATAATCGCCCGAAGCGTTTTTTCAAGGAGGCATAGAATGGGATAGTAACGCTGAGAATGGCGTCATCGGCACAAGGAACACAGATCTCGCATGGAGGCCCAGTCATTGGTAGTGAAGTGGTGCTGTTCCGCAGAGCGACTCAACTGTGCGTGCTGTAGCTGAAACTACACTATCGCCGGCTGCTGCTCGCACAGTCTGGCCAGCATGTCTAAGGTGGAGTTCCATCTTGTGGGCACATCGCATATGAGGAGGTGAGTGGGAAGGCTGAAGTTACGCTGCAGCGCTGACAGGTGAGCAGCAGCAGGGTGAGAACGCCGAAAGCACAGACGGCCCGCACTTTCTGCAGCAGCTCTGAAATTTCGGGGTAATTTTTAAGGAATCTCTGCACACCAAATTCAGCACATGCACCAGGCAAGGGATGTGCGTCAAACCGGCTAGGCCCAGAGCTGCTACGATATTTCGCCCATTATCGCACACCACCAGGCCGGGTTTGGCGCTCACTGGGACCAACCACTCATCGGTCTGTTGTTCCATGCCCGTCCACAGCTCCTGCGCGGTGTGGGGTTTGTCCCCCAAACAGATAAGTTTTAAAACTGCCTGCTGTCGTTTACCCCTGGCTGTGCTGAAGTTGGTGGCGAAGGTGTTACGCTGACCGGATGAAGAGGCGGTAGAGGATGAGGAAGCGGAGTAAGAGGAGGAAACAACAGGCGGCAAACTGAAGCACCCTGCAATCCTCGGTGGTGGAAGCACATGCACCAAAGTGCTATCTGCCTCAGGCCAAGCCACCACTGCATTTACCCAGTGTGCTGTTAGTGAGATATAATGTCCCTGACCGTGCTTACTGGTCTATGTATCCGTAGTTAGGTGGACCTTGCCACAGATGGCGTTGCGCAGGCGCACACCTGATTTTGTCCCTCACTTGGTTGTGCAGGGAAGGGATGGCTTGCCTGGAAAAGTAGTGGTGGCTGGGCACGACGTACTGTGGGACAGCCACCTCCATAAGGCTTTTAAAACTCTCCGTCTCTACCAGACGGAATGACAGCATTTCAAAGGCCAGTATTTTTTAAATGCTGGCATTCAGGGCCAGGGATTGCAGGTGGGTAGGGGGGTACTTCCTCTTCTGCTCCAGTGTTTGGGGGAGAGAGAGCTGAACGCTTCCATGGGACATTGTGGAGATGCTTGGTGTCAAAGGGTAAAAGGGTAACAGCATGGCCAAAAGGAGTAATAAGGGAGAAGGTCACCTCCTACAGCATCCCTAATCCTTTCCCTGACTCCTCACCATATGAGCGAACCCTGATGGTAGGACGACTCATACTCAGGATTCCTAGAGACCCTAAGTCGCCCTGGTAATCCCTCACCAAGGAGCAGGGAAGAGACGACCTGTTCATCCCAGTCATGGAGGAACAGGAGTCTCTATCTGCTCCTTAGTGAGGGATTACCAGGGCGACTTAGGGTCTATAGGAAACCTGAGTATGAGTTGTCCTACCATCGGGGTCCGCTTATACGGTGAGGAGTCAGGGAGAGGATTAGGGATGCTGTAGGAGGTGAACTGCTCCCTTATTACTCCTTTTGGCCAGGCTGATCCCCTTTTACCCTTTGCACCGCACGGTGGGGGGTTTCCCCCACTCCCCACCATGACAGTATGACCACAAAGGCTCCTTGCTTGGTGCCTTCGGAAGAGGGCCCAGCATGTGTCACCTGGCACACATGCTTATCCTCCGGAGGGAGGGTGAAAGGTAAAACGCTGTTAACGGTGCGGTTTCCTGTAACAGTTGGTTGCAGTAGGTGTGAACCGTCACTGGTGTTTGCGTTTCTCCTCGTCCATTTCTCAGTGGTTCAGGTGCTTGTGTTGTGTGCTTAATGCATTCCTTTGGTGTACTGGCTGTGTGCTGGTTGGGGATGCATGCTGGCAGCGATCTGGTGTGAACCAAGTCTGAGGTGGACGCAGCGTTCCTGTGTGTTGCTCCAGGGGCTGGCGGCAGTCTTATAGAGACATCCTTGCTCCCTGACTGGGCGTGGTCATTTGGCTTTTATCTTCTGTGGTTTCCTGGCTGGAGGCAGTGGTACTTCAGCTGTCGTTGGTGCTGGAGCTCTGCTCCAGTCCAGGGTGTTCCATCTGTCCAGTGAGGGCCACCCTTGTGGTCATAGATGTTCAATGTCATCCCGGTGTCTCCTTCCCTTCCTGTCCCTATTTGTATGGAGTGGGTTATGTTCAGGGTGTTTGTATGTCTAGTTTGGTGTTACATGTCTGGTGGTGTTTGGGGTCCAGCATGTTTGCTAGACATTCCCCTGTCTCATGTTTATTGCAGCTATATTGTCCTGGGTTCCTGTGTGGTTTGTGGTGTGTGCTGTGTCCTTTAATGTTGGTGTGGACAGCAGTACTAGTGCACGGGTTCAAGTCAGTGTGTCTGTGGCAGGTAAGTGTGTTATTGGTTTTGCTTACCTGCCATTTCCATATGCTGTATATGTTACCCTCTCCTTGCAGCCTGGCCTCAGATAGAGACTCCTGTTCCTCCATGACTGGGATGAACAGGTCGTTTCTTCCCTGGTCCTTGGTGAGGGATTACCAGGGCGACTTAGGGTCTCTAGGAATCCTGAGTATGAGTCGTCCTACCATCAGGGTCCGCTCATACGGTGAGGAGTCAGGAAGAGGATTAGGGATGCTGTAGGAGGTGACCTGCTCCCTTATTACTCCTTTTGGCCAGGCTGATCCCCTTTTACCCTTTGACACCTCACGGTGGTGGGTTTTGCCCACTCCCCACCGTGACACTGGCCCTCCTGTGACTGTCCCTTACCCACATACTGTGAGGCTAGATTCTAATGTATTTTGCTGTCTTCAATCGGCAAGATATGGATGCCTTCTATGTGCGATTTGTATATTTTTGTAGACCCATTAACTTAAATTGGTCTGCAGTCTGCATTTTGTTGAGAAGTATATGATGTGTCACATTCTCCATCTTGTGCAGAATGGACATACAGATGCAGAAAGCACATACAAGTCATTTGCTTTCCGCATCCCTATGTCTGTTCCCCAGAGGATAGAAAATGTGACGTCCTATACTGGTCTGCAACGTGCAGGCTAGTTAATGGGTCTGCAAAAAAATGCAGATGGCACATAGGCGTCATCTGTAATTTGCAGATCACAAAATACATATGGCCTGTGTTGTGTAAATGGGTTAAAAGTGTTGCCCAGACACTCAGAGGGTAATTTATTAAGACCAGGGTTTTAGACACTGGTCTTAATAACCCCTAAACTGGCAGTGGTTCTGACATAGTTATGAAGAGGCGCCGGCCTCTCCATTACTTTGGCGTATCCAGCGCCAGTGTAAATGCATATAATCTAAACTGAATCCTGACCCATTCATTTCAATGGGTCTGTGTGAGGGGCACATGTCTGTCCATAATTACTGTAAGGGGGCACATAGCTAGCATAATTACTGTGAAGGGGCACAATGTGGAGATTACTACTGTGTGCTGGCACAAAGGGGCAAATATTACAATGTGGGGGCATTAAAGAGGACCTTTCACTAGAATAAAAAATCTAAACTAACTATACAGACATGGAGAGTGGCGCCCAGGGATCCCCCTGCACTTATTGTTATACCTGGGCCCGGCATATGGGGGGACATTTTATACTCTCAGATAAACTCTTTAATACGAACCACAGTATCTTTTTTATTTATTTTTAATCAGACAATTTTTATTAACATTTTTAAAGAAGAATCCTTCAGCAAGCATATAATTTTGTATATACATTACACTTGGTCATTCAGACAGTTAACAAAACATGTTCATACATGACAACCAGTTTACAAAATTAGGGTCCATTCACACGTCCGTAAGTGTTTTGCGGATCCGCAAAACACGGACACTGGCAATGTGCATTCCGCAATTTGCAGACCGCACATCGCCAGCACTATAGTAGAAAATGCCTAATCTTGTCTGCAATTGTGGACAAGAATAGGACATGTTCTATTTTTTTGCAGAAATGGAAGCACGGATGCGGAAGTGCGGATCCGCAAATGCGGACAGAACATTCCGGCCCCATTGAAAATGTATGGGTCTGCACCCGTTCCGCAAAATTGCGGAACAGATGCAGACCCATTTTGCGGACGTGTAAATGAAAAAGATATCCCTCAAAATGAAAATAAATGAAATTATTAAAGTTAAGCAAAAAGCATAGATGTGGTAGGCAATAACAAGTGCTCGGCAGCACTAAATCAGGTGCTCACGGCACCAAATAAGAAACCATATGTCCTACAACCTGCAAAGGAAAAAGGGGGTCAGTCAGCACATCCCAAAGCACAGGAGCACGTTGCTATGGCTGAGAACAAGACTGTTAAACTAGACATACAATGCAACAACTCTCTGCAAACCAAATAAAGTACAAAATTGCGTCACAGTTGCAAATGCTATACTAATAAGTTAGAGATGCTTGGCAAATCATTTTGTACAAAATTATTTGAGCCCGTCTGCCGCACGTCAAGGCGCTCTCTAGTTAGACGGGTTCCTAACACTAAATTCTATCTGTTATGTGCCATGATGGCTATCATATAATTCAGCAAGTGTAGGTTCCACATGCATGCTGGGCCCGCTTTAATTTCTGTCATTTTTTGGTGCCAAAATGGCCTCCATTATATCCTAGGAAAGCAGTTTATACTGGAGGTGTGGCTGCCTCCCCAGCCGTGCACTCCTGATTAGCTCATCTGCCCCATAGGCTGATTTTAACTAGTGTGAGTATATAGCTTGGCCTGCTCCCCCTCACTCACTGAAGCCATCTGGCACCAGGAGAGAGATAGTGTGTGGACTCTCATTGCAGTCCTTGGTGGCCATTTGGCGCCGGGGGTGGTGTGGAGTGGGCCCGGCATGCATGTTGGTACCTGCTTTCCTAGGACATAATGGAGGCCATTTTGGCACCAAAAAATGACAGAAATTAAAGCGGGCCCAGCATGCATGTGGAACCTACACTTGCTGAATTATATGATAGCCGTCTTGGCACATAAAAGATAGAATTTAGTGTTAGGAACCCGTCTAACTAGAGATCGCCTTGACGTGTGGCAGACGGGCTCAAATAATTTTGTACAAAATGATTTGCCAAGCATCTCTAACTTATTAGTATAGCATTTGCAACTGTGACGCAATTTTGTACTTTATTTGGTTTGCAGTGAGCTGTTGCATTGTATGTCTAGTTTAACACATATGTCCTAAAACAATCTGGGGTTTTCCAGAGCACATCCATGAATCCCGGAGGGAAAGCAAAAAACATCTATCCCTGGGCTAGATGATGACGTGGTATTGAAGGACAGGGTGGGCAAAGAACTGTCACTGATATTGCCCTAACGGGGGGTGCTATTCTGGCCCTGATAGCCTAACCACAGACCACCTGCCCAGATAAGAGCAACCCCATCCGGAACCTTACCCTATATAAAAATGGCCCTAGTAAGCCCCTAGCCCCTAGGCCCCTGACTTCCAGGTGATCACTATATAGATCTATGTGTTTTTGACTTATTATAAAAGTATATAATAAGTATATCGCACCCCTTTGTGTATCACACCTATCGATAGCACACCTATACCAGTCCTTAAAATGACTTTTGTGGCCCTATTAGCTAGCGTTTGATGTTTCTAACAGCCTGTCCCTGCTCCACACAGCAACCTCTCTCTACACTGGCAAAACACTGAATGTAAAATGGCAGCCAGATCAGGTTTATTTATAAGGTAGGGCGTATGTCCATGTGCTGAAATGTCTCAATTGTCTGTCCTGTACCACCTGATGGATGTGTCATGGGTTAAAGTTCTTCACAATGTAAAAGAATATAGCGGACATGAATATCTCCATATGTTCACATGTTCGGCAAATCACAAAAAGTTTAAAGCCTGCTCTTCTTCCTCCTCCTCCTCCCCCCAGCCACCATCCTCCTCTGACTCCTCTTCAGACTCCTGCTGACTTGTCTCCGATTGAGTAGTCCCCCAGATTGAGTAGCACTGCGACTTCCTCATCTTCCTGCCCCTGCTCCTCGACGGCTTGATCAATGACACAACGCAATGCACACTTCAGACAGAAGGCATAAGGTACGATGTCATTGATGGCGCCCTGGCTGGGACTGACCAGTTTGATGATCTCATAAAATGGCTGCAGAAGTCTGCATGTGTCGCGCATGAGCAGTCACTGGCGCGGTGAAAAAACAAGCTCCCCAGAACCTGGCATAAAAGGGGGTAAAAGACGTTTAAGAAATATTCCCTTTTCAGATGCAAAGGCAGCTACTAAAGACACCAATCTCCCGAACTAGAAACAATATGAATGCTGCATACAGCTGAATAGGAAAAACCATATGAAAGGTTTACACTCCTAGCAGTCAACTGGAACAGCATACAATAAATCCCCCCCAAGAACAAGACAAAGTGTCGTGTTGAGGGTCAAGCAGTGGTCAGCCAGAGCTGTGTGTTTATTGTTCTTATACACATTCTTACACATTAGTACCACCCACAGGGTTTTGTAAAACAACCAGTAACCCCGTACAATACACTCAGACACTCCCTCCCCTCTGTCTGTGATACAATTACCTTACACAATGGGTTAATGTAATTATCAAAGGTAGGAGAATACACAGTTTTACACAATGTCTTCTGTCCTGGAGACAATTGGGAAGTAATCCAATTTATCTCGAAGGGCAGAGGCAAAACTCCATTAGCCACATGGTAGCAAAAGACAATAAAAGACATAAAAATATTTAACTGTGCAGCTATTGCATAAAACATAGACATTTAACATATCCCCAGATAGCCCAGGTCTGAGTGCATATTATTAGGTGAATGGCACTCAGACTACACGAATACAGTAAAATCGCCATGGAGCCAAAGTCTTCCACATAGTCTTTTTTTTATCCAAATGGGCTCCATGGCATAGCTATCTGGGGTATCACTGTTCACGTAGGGCAAGTACCAAATGACCCGGCTTTCATGTCTTTGCAGGGGAAAATCAAGCCTTTCAACATGGGGCCATAGTCTAAAGGAAGCAGGCGGGCAACCAGGCTTCTCCAATGCAATGTGGCGAGATTGGTCTCTTCACACTGTCCTGCCCCAGAGGTAGTCGTTTGTGGCGAAACCAACCTCGCCACTGGGTTTTGGAGGGCCCTGTTTACCAGCCTTTTGCCTCAGGATTATGGCCCATACTAACTTTAAAGGAGAAGACAGACCGGCCGCACAGCTTAAATATGTCATTGGAATTGTATTTTATGTTATGTGAGGGTACCCAGATAGCTAATTTTATTGTATTCGTGTAGTCTGAGTGCCATTCACCTAATAATATGCACTCAGACTTGAGCTATCTGGGGATGTGTTAAATGTCTGTGTTTACTGTAAGGGTGTGACATTGTATGTTTAAATGGTGATTTCTTTCCTGTTGTCTCCACGTGTGTATTGGCGATTTCCCTTTGTCTTGAGAGATAATTGAATTGCTCCTCGGGTGTCTCCAGGGCAGAGAGGAGGAAACCATGATGCATTGTGGGGATGTATTGTGTCTGTGTATCCTGAATTGCTGCATATCTGTCCTGTGTCACAGTCTTCCATCTGGTCCCCTAGGGGCGTGTCCACCAGATGGCGACCTGCATAAATACGGGCGGGTAGCCCTCAATAAAGCGTTCCTGATTTATCCTTCATCATGTTGAGGCTGGTGTTTGGGTTACTGATTGACACTGGGGGATTGCTATACACTGGAGATTTGCTATACCCCCCTGGCATAACTACTAGCTCTTGTAAGAGCTGTTCCTGCTCTCTGGTTTTAGGAGAGGTTCACCCACTGGAGCCTGGAGCCTTGTTGTAGGTCCAGGGTGGGTAGGAGACGGTGAGACCTCAACCAAGCTTCGGCGGTTCGTGGGGTTTGCAGTGCGTACGGTGTCAAGTGGAGTGCTTGGAGCCCTCGGAAAACACTAGGAGCATCTACGAGACGGAGTTACACGGTCGGGGTGCCAGGAGATCCGTTACATTTGGTGGCAAGCAGTGGGATGGCGTCCTAGTGTGAGGAGAAGCAGCTCGGAGACACCGTTCGTGGATTATATTGAGGGCAACGCTAGTATCCATACAGCGCCCCTGGCTACAGCAGGATGGAATCGGCTAGTCTTCGGACAGCGTTCTATGACGAGGAGGAGGAGGCAGCTGCAGACTACAGTGATGCAGACAGAAAGGAAGTCTGGTATGATGCCCTGGAAAATGCCCAGCGGCGACGAGGTGAGAGTCTCCCCAGTTATGAGCAGCGGCTACAGAAGCATGTGGCGATGCAGATGGGTCTCTTGGGAGAGCAGCCCCTGGATGACTGGGTAAGAGAGCTCCAGAACCTGGTATGTAAGGAGCTTTGGCTAGAGGACGCTTACCAGGCCCTTAGGTGGCATGTTATTCAACATTCCCCCTGGATGGCTGAGCACGACAGACCCGAGGGTGAGGATTATGATGGACCTGGGTTACTATGGGATGCCTTGGAGGAGGACATTGATCTTGGCAGCACGGAGGAGTCTAGGTTTTGGGACATCTACGACTACCGGATGGGCATGCATGTTTATGCTGACGGAAGGGAGGTGAGCAAATACATGACCCACCTGGTAACAAGGGAGTGGGAGCTGGAGCAGACCTACCAACACCTGCTCAGCTCCGTTCATCCCCAACCTACTCGACAAGTAGAGCCAGATCTGCCCTCCTACAACTGGGAAGACTTGCCGGCGATACCCCCTGCTTCCCTACCAACTCCCAAAGTAGTGAACTTCATCGACTGGTTCTAGGAGGACCTCCCGACGGCAGAGATGGGACCGAAGTCTCTCCACCGGTCCTACAGGGATGCTGGGTAGCCGGCCCAGATCCCCAACTACAGCCAGCGTTACCCAGAGTCCAGACAGTCGGTCTGACTCCCCATTGGCAGCATAACTTACAGGGAGAGATGACAACCGGTCTCTCTCCCCAGCGGCAGACAGGATCACAGGGAGAGGAGATTGTCATCCCCCGTCCCTGCAGCAACCAGCATTACTAGGAGTAGAGGTGGTCGCACCCACTACCCAGCACCAGGCAGCGTTACAGAGAGTTGAGACAGTCGGTCTGACTCCCCAGCAGCAGTGTGTTGTAAAGAGAGAAGAGACAACCAGTCTCTATCCCCAACCACAGGGGGACAGCACCCCTAACTTCGATGGTGCAGATGGGACCGCGGTCTCTGCACCAGGCCTACCGGGATGATGGACGGCCGGTTCAGATCCCCCACCAACCCGGCAGGAATGCCAGGAGGAGGAGGTAAGCGATTCCTCCTCTCCACAGCCGATCTGCAACAAGGTCCTGGGGATAGGATTCCCTGACGACATCCCAGCAGAAGAGCTGGCATCTGGGCAGAGCGCAGTCAGCCTCTGCCCTCCCCTATCCTCTTCTCCAGAGGCTGACTCCACACAGGCTTCCCCAGCGGAAGAGCTGGCATTGGGGCAGAACACAGTTGGCCTCTGCCCTCCTCTATCCTCTTCTCCAAAGGCTGACTTTCCACAGGCTACCCCAGCAGAAGCGCTGGCATCTGGGCAGAGCGCAGTCGGCCTCTGCCCCCCCTTCTTCAGAGCCGGACTTCCCACAGGCTACCCCAGCGGAAGAGCTGGCATCTGGGCAGAGCGCAGGCGGCCTCTGCCCACCAAGTACCTACAGCTCCAAGCTAGAGAACCACAAGGAAGCAAGGAGTCGCAGATGCCCATTTAACAGCTGGGGACGTACAGAACAGAGCCAGGCCCCAAGATTCAACAGGTCCAGTATTGGGTTGTGGTTGGACTGCCAGACTAACTCAGGTATCTGGTTAGTCTTCCCTGGGAGGTGGAGATAATCCTGAGGCAATCCTCTTGCCTCAGGATTATGACCCATACTAACTTTAAAGGAGAAGACAGACCGGCTGAACAGCTTAAATCTGTCTTTGGAATTGTATTTTATGTTATGTGAGGGTACCCAGATAGCTAATTTTATTGTATTCGTGTAGCCTGAGTGCCATTCACCTAATAATATGCACTCAGACTTGAGCTATCTGGGGATGTGTTAAATGTCTGTGTTTACTGTAAGGGTGTCACATTGTATGTTTAAATGGTGATTTCTGTCCTGTTGTCTCCACATGTGTATTGACGATTTCCATTTGTCCTGAGAGATAATTGAATTGCTCCTCGGGTGTCTCCAGGGCAGAGAGGAGGAAACCATGATGCATTGTGGGGATGTATTGTGTCTGGTAGCTGCTAGGGATGAGCGAACTCGAACTGTATAGTTCGGGTTCGTACCGAATTTTGGGGTGTCCGTGACACGGACCCGAACCCGGACATTTTCGTAAAAGTCCGGGTTCGGGTTCGGTGTTCGTCGCTTTCTTCGCGCTTTTGTGACGCTTTCTTGGCGCTTTTTGAAAGGCTGCAAAGCAGCCAATCAACAAGCGTCATACTACTTGCCCCAAGAGGCCATCACAGCCATGCCTACTATTGGCATGGCTGTGATTGGCCAGAGCACCATGTGACCCAGCCTCTATTTAAGCTGGAGTCACATAGCGCCGCCCGTCACTCTGCTCTGATTAGCGTAGGGAGAGGTTGCGGCTGCGACAGTAGGGCGAGATTAGGCAGATTAACTCCTCCAAAGGACTTGATTAACTGATCGATCTGCAGCTGTGGACCATTGAGCTGCTGATCCTCAATTGCTCACTGTTTTTAGGCTGCACAGACCGTTTGTCAGTCTCATTTTTCTGGGGTGATCGGCGGCCATTTTGTGTCTTGTGGTGCGCCAGCACAAGCTGCGACCAAGTGCATTTAACCCTCAATGGTGTGGTTGTTTTTTGGCTAAAGCCTACATCAGGGTGAAGCTGTCACACCAAGTGCATTTAACCAGCAATAGTCTGTTCATTTTTTGGCCATATACAAAATCAGGGGCAAGCTGCGCCTGTCACCAAGTGCATTTAACCCTCAATGGTGTGGTTGTTTTTTGGCTAAAGCCTACATCAGGGTGAAGCTGTCACACCAAGTGCATTTAACCAGCAATAGTCTGTTCATTTTTTGGCCATATACAAAATCAGGGGCAAGCTGCGCCTGTCACCAAGTGCATTTAACCCTCAATGGTGTGGTTGTTTTTTGGCTAAAGCCTACATCAGGGTGAAGCTGTCACACCAAGTGCATTTAACCAGCAATAGTCTGTTCATTTTTTGGCCATATACAAAATCAGGGGCAAGCTGCGCCTGTCACCAAGTGCATTTAACCCTCAATGGTGTGGTTGTTTTTTGGCTAAAGCCTACATCAGGGTGAAGCTGTCACACCAAGTGCATTTAACCAGCAATAGTCTGTTCATTTTTTGGCCATATCCCAGTCTAATTCTGTCACTAAATCCATACCGGTCACCCAGCGCCTAAATACTAGGCCTCAAATTTATATCCAGCTAAATCTGTCCCTAGTGCTGTAGCTGGGCGAGTTATTTAGTGTCCGTTCAAGCACATTTCTTGTTCTGGGTTGAAATACAATTCCCAATTTAGCAATTTCATAATTTAGTGGTTCCTGCTATATCAGAGCTATTTGAAATCTATCCCAAAAAGGGTATATAATATTGAAGGTGCACATAGGGTCATTCAGAATAACTTCACACACACCCGCTACTGTGTATTTCCAAGTCTAATTCTGTCACTAAACCCATACCTGTCACCCAGCGCCTAAATACTAGGCCTCAAATTTAAATCCCTCTAAATCTCTCGTTACCGTTGTCCTGTTGTAGCTGGGAAAGTTATTTAGTGCCCGTCAAAGCACATTTTTTGTTCTGGGTTGAAGTACAATTCCCAATTTAGCAATTTCATAATTTAGTGGTTCCTGCTATATCAGAGCTATTTGAAATCTATCCCAAAAAGGGTATATAATATTGAAGGTGCACATAGGGTCATTCAGAATAACTTCACACACACCCGCTACTGTGTATTTCCAAGTCTAATTCTGTCACTAAACCCATACCTGTCACCCAGCGCCTAAATACTAGGCCTCAAATTTAAATCCCTCTAAATCTCTCGTTACCGTTGTCCTGTTGTAGCTGGGAAAGTTATTTAGTGCCCGTCAAAGCACATTTTTTGTTCTGGGTTGAAGTACAATTCCCAATTTAGCAATTTCATAATTTAGTGGTTCCTGCTATATCAGAGCTATTTGAAATCTATCCCAAAAAGGGTATATAATATTGAAGGTGCACATAGGGTCATTCAGAATAACTTCACACACACCCGCTACTGTGTATTTCCAAGTCTAATTCTGTCACTAAATCCATACCGGTGACCCAGCGCCTAAATACTAGGCCTCAAATTTAATTCCCTCTAAATCTCTCGTTACCCACCGCTGTACTGTTGTTGCTGGGCAAGATATTTAGTGTCCGTCAAAGCACATTTTTTGTTCTGGGTTGAAGTACAATTCCCAATTTAGCAATTTCATAATTTAGTGGTTTCTGCTATATCAGAGCTATTTGAAATCTATCCCTAAAAGGGTATATAATATTGAAGGTGCACATAGGGTCATTCAGAATAACTTCACACACACCCGCTACTGTGTATTTCCAAGTCTAATTCTGTCACTAAACCCATACCTGTCACCCAGCGCCTAAATACTAGGCCTCAAATTTAAATCCCTCTAAATCTCTCGTTACCGTTGTCCTGTTGTAGCTGGGAAAGTTATTTAGTGCCCGTCAAAGCACATTTTTTGTTCTGGGTTGAAGTACAATTCCCAATTTAGCAATTTCCTAATTTAGTGGTTTCTGCTATATCAGAGCTATTTGAAATCTATCCCTAAAAGGGTATATAATATTGAAGGTGCACATAGGGTCATTCAGAATAACTTCACACACACCCGCTACTGTGTATTTCCAAGTCTAATTCTGTCACTAAACCCATACCTGTCACCCAGCGCCTAAATACTAGGCCTCAAATTTAAATCCCTCTAAATCTCTCGTTACCGTTGTCCTGTTGTAGCTGGGAAAGTTATTTAGTGCCCGTCAAAGCACATTTTTTGTTCTGGGTTGAAGTACAATTCCCAATTTAGCAATTTCATAATTTAGTGGTTTCTGCTATATCAGAGCTATTTGAAATCTATCCCTAAAAGGGTATATAATATTGAAGGTGCACATAGGGTCATTCAGAATAACTTCACACACACCCGCTACTGTGTATTTCCAAGTCTAATTCTGTCACTAAACCCATACCTGTCACCCAGCGCCTAAATACTAGGCCTCAAATTTAAATCCCTCTAAATCTCTCGTTACCGTTGTCCTGTTGTAGCTGGGAAAGTTATTTAGTGCCCGTCAAAGCACATTTTTTGTTCTGGGTTGAAGTACAATTCCCAATTTAGCAATTTCCTAATTTAGTGGTTTCTGCTATATCAGAGCTATTTGAAATCTATCCCTAAAAGGGTATATAATATTGAAGGTGCACATAGGGTCATTCAGAATAACTTCACACACACCCGCTACTGTGTATTTCCAAGTCTAATTCTGTCACTAAACCCATACCTGTCACCCAGCGCCTAAATACTAGGCCTCAAATTTAAATCCCTCTAAATCTCTCGTTACCGTTGTCCTGTTGTAGCTGGGAAAGTTATTTAGTGCCCGTCAAAGCACATTTTTTGTTCTGGGTTGAAGTACAATTCCCAATTTAGCAATTTCATAATTTAGTGGTTTCTGCTATATCAGAGCTATTTGAAATCTATCCATAAAAGGGTATATAATATTGAAGGTGCACATAGGGTCATTCAGAATAACTTCACACACACCCGCTACTGTGTATTTCCAAGTCTAATTCTGTCACTAAACCCATACCTGTCACCCAGCGCCTAAATACTAGGCCTCAAATTTAAATCCCTCTAAATCTCTCGTTACCGTTGTCCTGTTGTAGCTGGGAAAGTTATTTAGTGCCCGTCAAAGCACATTTTTTGTTCTGGGTTGAAGTACAATTCCCAATTTAGCAATTTCATAATTTAGTGGTTCCTGCTATATCAGAGCTATTTGAAATCTATCCCAAAAAGGGTATATAATATTGAAGGTGCACATAGGGTCATTCAGAATAACTTCACACACACCCGCTACTGTGTATTTCCAAGTCTAATTCTGTCACTAAACCCATACCTGTCACCCAGCGCCTAAATACTAGGCCTCAAATTTAAATCCCTCTAAATCTCTCGTTACCGTTGTCCTGTTGTAGCTGGGAAAGTTATTTAGTGCCCGTCAAAGCACATTTTTTGTTCTGGGTTGAAGTACAATTCCCAATTTAGCAATTTCATAATTTAGTGGTTCCTGCTATATCAGAGCTATTTGAAATCTATCCCAAAAAGGGTATATAATATTGAAGGTGCACATAGGGTCATTCAGAATAACTTCACACACACCCGCTACTGTGTATTTCCAAGTCTAATTCTGTCACTAAACCCATACCTGTCACCCAGCGCCTAAATACTAGGCCTCAAATTTAAATCCCTCTAAATCTCTCGTTACCGTTGTCCTGTTGTAGCTGGGAAAGTTATTTAGTGCCCGTCAAAGCACATTTTTTGTTCTGGGTTGAAGTACAATTCCCAATTTAGCAATTTCATAATTTAGTGGTTTCTGCTATATCAGAGCTATTTGAAATCTATCCCTAAAAGGGTATATAATATTGAAGGTGCACATAGGGTCATTCAGAATAACTTCACACACACCCGCTACTGTGTATTTCCAAGTCTAATTCTGTCACTAAACCCATACCTGTCACCCAGCGCCTAAATACTAGGCCTCAAATTTAAATCCCTCTAAATCTCTCGTTACCGTTGTCCTGTTGTAGCTGGGAAAGTTATTTAGTGCCCGTCAAAGCACATTTTTTGTTCTGGGTTGAAGTACAATTCCCAATTTAGCAATTTCATAATTTAGTGGTTTCTGCTATATCAGAGCTATTTGAAATCTATCCCTAAAAGGGTATATAATATTGAAGGTGCACATAGGGTCATTCAGAATAACTTCACACACACCCGCTACTGTGTATTTCCAAGTCTAATTCTGTCACTAAACCCATACCTGTCACCCAGCGCCTAAATACTAGGCCTCAATTTTAAATCCCTCTAAATCTCTCGTTACCGTTGTCCTGTTGTAGCTGGGAAAGTTATTTAGTGCCCGTCAAAGCACATTTTTTGTTCTGGGTTGAAGTACAATTCCCAATTTAGCAATTTCATAATTTAGTGGTTTCTGCTATATCAGAGCTATTTGAAATCTATCCCTAAAAGGGTATATAATATTGAAGGTGCACATAGGGTCATTCAGAATAACTTCACACACACCCGCTACTGTGTATTTCCAAGTCTAATTCTGTCACTAAACCCATACCTGTCACCCAGCGCCTAAATACTAGGCCTCAAATTTAAATCCCTCTAAATCTCTCGTTACCGTTGTCCTGTTGTAGCTGGGAAAGTTATTTAGTGCCCGTCAAAGCACATTTTTTGTTCTGGGTTGAAGTACAATTCCCAATTTAGCAATTTCATAATTTAGTGGTTTCTGCTATATCAGAGCTATTTGAAATCTATCCATAAAAGGGTATATAATATTGAAGGTGCACATAGGGTCATTCAGAATAACTTCACACACACCCGCTACTGTGTATTTCCAAGTCTAATTCTGTCACTAAACCCATACCTGTCACCCAGCGCCTAAATACTAGGCCTCAAATTTAAATCCCTCTAAATCTCTCGTTACCGTTGTCCTGTTGTAGCTGGGAAAGTTATTTAGTGCCCGTCAAAGCACATTTTTTGTTCTGGGTTGAAGTACAATTCCCAATTTAGCAATTTCATAATTTAGTGGTTCCTGCTATATCAGAGCTATTTGAAATCTATCCCAAAAAGGGTATATAATATTCAAGGTGCACATTGGGTCATTCAGAATAACTTCACACACACGCTTCTGTGCATTTCCAAGTCTAATTCTGTCACTAAATCCATACCGGTCACCCAGCGCCTAAATACTAGGCCTCAAATTTATATCCCGCTGAATTTGAATACAATACATTGGGCCAAATAATATATTTGTTGTTGTGGTGAACCATAACAATGAGAAAAACATCTAGTAAGGGACGCGGACGTGGACATGGTCGTGGTGGTGTTAGTGGACCCTCTGGTGCTGGGAGAGGACGTGGCCGTTCTGCCACATCCACACGTCCTAGTGTACCAACTACCTCAGGTCCCAGTAGCCGCCAGAATTTACAGCGATATATGGTGGGGCCCAATGCCGTTCTAAGGATGGTAAGGCCTGAGCAGGTACAGGCATTAGTCAATTGGGTGGCCGACAGTGGATCCAGCACGTTCACATTATCTCCCACCCAGTCTTCTGCAGAAAGCGCACAGATGGCGCCTGAAAACCAACCCCATCAGTCTGTCACATCACCCCCATGCATACCAGGGAAACTGTCTCAGCCTCAAGTTATGCAGCAGTCTCTTATGCTGTTTGAAGACTCCGCTGGCAGGGTTTCCCAAGGGCATCCACCTAGCCCTTCCCCAGCGGTGAAAGACATAGAATGCACTGACGCACAACCACTTATGTTTCCTGATGATGAGGACATGGGAATACCACCTCAGCATGTCTCTGATGATGACGAAACACAGGTGCCAACTGCTGCGTCTTTCTGCAGTGTGCAGACTGAACAGGAGGTCAGGGATCAAGACTGGGTGGAAGACGATGCAGGGGACGATGAGGTCCTAGACCCCACATGGAATGAAGGTCGTGCCACTGACTTTCACAGTTCGGAGGAAGAGGCAGTGGTGAGACCGAGCCAACAGCGTAGCAAAAGAGGGAGCAGTGGGCAAAAGCAGAACACCCGCCGCCAAGAGACTCCGCCTGCTACTGACCGCCGCCATCTGGGACCGAGCACCCCAAAGGCAGCTTCAAGGAGTTCCCTGGCATGGCACTTCTTCAAACAATGTGCTGACGACAAGACCCGAGTGGTTTGCACGCTGTGCCATCAGAGCCTGAAGCGAGGCATTAACGTTCTGAACCTGAGCACAACCTGCATGACCAGGCACCTGCATGCAAAGCATGAACTGCAGTGGAGGAAACACCTTAAAACCAAGGAAGTCACTCAGGCTCCCCCTGCTACCTCTTCTGCTGCTGCCGCCTCGGCCTATTCTGCTGCTGCCGCCTCGGCCTCTTCCTCCGCCTCTGGAGGAACGTTGGCACCTGCCGCCCAGCAAACAGGGGATGTACCACCAACACCACCACCACCACCTCCGTCACCAAGCGTCTCAACCATGTCACACGCCAGCGTTCAGCTCTCCATCTCACAAACATTTGATAGAAAGCGTAAATTCCCACCTAGCCACCCTCGATCCCTGGCCCTGAATGCCAGCATTTCTAAACTACTGGCCTATGAAATGCTGTCATTTAGGCTGGTGGACACAGACAGCTTCAAACAGCTCATGTCGCTTGCTGTCCCACAGTATGTTGTTCCCAGCCGCCACTACTTCTCCAAGAGAGCCGTGCCTTCCCTGCACAACCAAGTATCCGATAAAATCAAGTGTGCACTGCGCAACGCCATCTGTAGCAAGGTCCACCTAACCACAGATACGTGGACCAGTAAGCACGGCCAGGGACGCTATATCTCCCTAACTGCACACTGGGTAAATGTAGTGGCAGCTGGGCCCCAGGCGGAGAGCTGTTTGGCGCACGTCCTGCCGCCGCCAAGGATCGCAGGGCAACATTCTTTGCCTCCTGTTGCCACCTCCTCCTTCTCGGCTTCCTCCTCCTCTTCTTCCACCTGCTCATCCAGTCAGCCACACACCTTCACCACCAACTTCAGCACAGCCCGGGGTAAACGTCAGCAGGCCATTCTGAAACTCATATGTTTGGGGGACAGGCCCCACACCGCACAGGAGTTGTGGCGGGGTATTGAACAACAGACCGACGAGTGGTTGCTGCCGGTGAGCCTCAAGCCCGGCCTGGTGGTGTGTGATAATGGGCGAAATCTCGTTGCAGCTCTGGGACTAGCCGGTTTGACGCACATCCCTTGCTTGGCGCATGTGCTGAATTTGGTGGTGCAGAAGTTCATTCACAACTACCCCGACATGTCAGAGCTGCTGCATAAAGTGCGGGCCGTCTGTTCGCGCTTCCGGCGTTCACATCCTGCCGCTGCTCGCCTGTCTGCGCTACAGCGTAACTTCGGCCTTCCCGCTCACCGCCTCATATGCGACGTGCCCACCAGGTGGAACTCCACCTTGCACATGCTGGACAGACTGTGCGAGCAGCAGCAGGCCATAGCGGAGTTTCAGCTGCAGCACGCACGGGTCAGTCGCACTACAGAACAGCACCACTTCACCACCAATGACTGGGCCTCCATGCGAGACCTGTGTGCCCTGTTGCGCTGTTTCGAGTACTCCACCAACATGGCCAGTGGCGATGACACCGTTATCAGCGTTACAATACCACTTCTATGTCTCCTTGAGAAAACACTTAGGGCGATGATGGAACAGGAGGTGGCCCAGGAGGAGGAGGAGGAGGATGAGGAAGAGGGGTCATTTTTAGCACTTTCAGGCCAGTCTCTTCGAAGTGACTCAGAGGGAGGTTTTTTGCAACAGCAGAGGCCAGGTACAAATGTGGCCAGCCAGGGCCCACTACTGGAGGACGAGGAGGACGAGGATGAGGAGGAGGTGGAGGAGGATGAGGATGAAGCATGGTCACAGCGGGGTGGCACCCAACGCAGCTCGGGTCCATCACTGGTGCGTGGCTGGGGGGAAAGGCAGGACGATGACGATACGCCTCCCACAGAGGACAGCTTGTCCTTACCCCTGGGCAGCCTGGCACACATGAGCGACTACATGCTGCAGTGCCTGCGCAACGACAGCAGAGTTGCCCACATTTTAACCTGTGCGGACTACTGGGTTGCCACCCTGCTGGATCCACGCTACAAAGACAATGTGCCCACCTTACTTCCTGCACTGGAGCGTGATAGGAAGATGCGCGAGTACAAGCGCACGTTGGTAGACGCGCTACTGAGAGCATTCCCAAATGTCACAGGGGAACAAGTGGAAGCCCAAGGCCAAGGCAGAGGAGGAGCAAGAGGTCGCCAAGGCAGCTGTGTCACGGCCAGCTCCTCTGAGGGCAGGGTTAGCATGGCAGAGATGTGGAAAACTTTTGTCAACACGCCACAGCTAACTGCACCACCACCTGATACGCAACGTGTTAGCAGGAGGCAACATTTCACTAACATGGTGGAACAGTACGTGTGCACACCCCTCCACGTACTGACTGATGGTTCGGCCCCATTCAACTTCTGGGTCTCTAAATTGTCCACGTGGCCAGAGCTAGCCTTTTATGCCTTGGAGGTGCTGGCCTGCCCGGCAGCCAGCGTTTTGTCTGAACGTGTATTCAGCACGGCAGGGGGCGTCA
Organism: Bufo gargarizans; assembly: GCF_014858855.1. NCBI lineage: Eukaryota > Metazoa > Chordata > Amphibia > Anura > Bufonidae > Bufo > Bufo gargarizans. The sequence continues at coordinate 300,985 of NW_025334199.1, read as the reverse complement.
TTACAGACAAACGCAGCCGCCTGTCTACAGCCAATGTGGACAAGCTGACGTTCATAAAAATGAACCAGGCATGGATCCCACAGGACCTGTCCGTCCCTTGTCCAGATTAGACATTAACTACCTCCCCATAACCATATATTATTGGACTCCAGGGCACTTCCTCATTCAATCCTATTTTTATTTTCATTTTACCATTATATTGCGATGCTACCCAAAGTTGAATGAACCTCTCCTCTGCCTGTGTGCTAGGCCTAAATATATGCCAATGGACTGTTGCAGTGGTGGCTGACATGAAGCCTGATTCTCTGCTATGACATGCAGACTAATTCTCTGCTGACATGAAGCCAGATTGTCTGTTACAGGACCTCTCTCCTCTGCCTGTGTGCTAGGCCTAAATATATGCCAATGGACTGTTGCAGTGGTGGGTGACGTGAAGCCTGATTCTCTGCTATGATATGAAGACTGATTCTCTGCTGACATGAAGCCAGATTGTCTGTTACGGGACCTTTCTCCTCTGCCTGGGTTCTGGGCCTAAATTTATGAAAATTGACTCTTACAGTGGTGGGTGACGTGAAGCCTGATTCTCTGCTATGATATGAAGACTGATTCTCTGCTGACATGAAGCCAGATTGTCTGTTACGGGACCTTTCTCCTCTGCCTGGGTTCTGGGCCTAAATTTATGAAAATTGACTCTTACAGTGGTGGGTGACGTGAAGCCTGATTCTCTGCTATGATATGAAGACTGATTCTCTGCTGACATGAAGCCAGATTGTCTGTTACGGGACCTTTCTCCTCTGCCTGGGTTCTGGGCCTAAATTTATGAAAATTGACTCTTACAGTGGTGGGTGACGTGAAGCCTGATTCTCTGCTATGATATGAAGACTGATTCTCTGCTGACATGAAGCCAGATTGTCTGTTACGGGACCTTTCTCCTCTGCCTGGGTTCTGGGCCTAAATTTATGAAAATTGACTCTTACAGTGGTGGGTGACGTGAAGCCTGATTCTCTGCTATGATATGAAGACTGATTCTCTGCTGACATGAAGCCAGATTCTCTGTTACGGGACCTCTCTCCTCTGCCTGGGTGCTGGGCCTAAATTTATGACAATGGACTGTTGCAGTGGTGGCTGACGTGAAGCCTGATTCTCTGCTATGACATGCAGACTGATTCTCTGCTGACATGAAGCCAGATCCTCTGTTACGGGACCTCTCTCCTCTGCCTGTGTGTGTGCTGGGCCTAAATATATGCCAATGGACTGTTGCAGTGGTGGCTGACGTGAAGCCTCATTCTCTGCTATGACATGCAGACTGATTCTCTGCTGACATGAAGCCAGATTCTCTGTTACGGGACCTCTCTCCTCTGCCTGTGTGTGTGCTGGGCCTAAATATATGCCAATGGACTGTTGCAGTGGTGGCTGACGTGAAGCCTCATTCTCTGCTATGACATGCAGACTAATTCTCTGCTGACATGAAGACAGATTCTCTGTTACGGGACCTCCCTCCTCTGCCTGGGTGCTGGGCCTAAATATATGCCAATGGACTGTTGCAGTGGTGGCTGACGTGAAGCCTCATTCTCTGCTATGACATGCAGACTAATTCTCTGCTGACATGAAGACAGATTCTCTGTTACGGGACCTCCCTCCTCTGCCTGGGTGCTGGGCCTAAATATATGCCAATGGACTGTTGCAGTGGTGGCTGACGTGAAGCCTCATTCTCTGCTATGACATGCAGACTGATTCTCTGCTGACATGAAGCCAGATTGTCTGTTACGGGACCTCTCTCCTCTGCCTGGGTGCTGGGTAGTGTTGAGCGCGAATATTCGAAAAGCAAATTTTTTTCGCGAATATCGCAACTTCGCGATTTCGCGAATATTTCGAATATAGTGCTATATATTCGTAAAAACGAATATTCGTTTTTTGTTTTTCCCCCCCCCCCACAAAATTACAGTACACATATAATTGATTGTTTCCCAAAGGTCCAACAGCTCAGATCTTACTCACATTGCCTAGAAAGTGATTGAGGCGCGAATCTTCGTAAGGCGATTTTATTAGCGCACATGCGAATATCGGCACGTCCCAGAACAGAGGCAAAGGGCTTTGCATTCATACATTAGTGAATTGAGTTGCGAATCTTCGTAAGGCGATTTTATTAGCGCACATGCGAATATCTACACTTGTCCCAGAACAGAGGCAAAGGGCTTTGCATTCATACATTAGTGATTGAATTGAGCTGCGAATCTTCGTAAGGCGATTTTATTAACGCAAATGCAAATATCTACACTTGTCCCCAGAACAGAGAGGCAAAGGCCTGTGCATTCATATAGTATAGCACCATATTCGCGAATACGTAGAACTTCGTAAAATTCGATTAACGAAAATTCGTATTTTTTATTTTACTTTCCACCTTACAGATTACATTGATCTGTACTCTGTCAACTACTGTCATCACCCCCCACTGTATCTCGATTGATTCCCAAAAGTCTCACATTCCCTAGAAAGTGATTGAGGTGCGAATCTTCGTAAGGCGATTTTATTAGCGCACATGCGAATATCTACACTTGTCCCAGAACAGAGGCAAAGGGCATTGCATTCATACATTAGTGATTGAATTGAGTTGCGAATCTTCGTAAGGCGATTTCATTAGCGCACATGTGAATTTTGCATAGCATATGTATTATGCGATAATTCGAATTATCGCATATGCGAAATAATAACGAATTTGAATAATCGCGAATATTTTACGAATATTCTTTCGAATATTCACAAAATTTCGCGAATTCGAATATGGGACATGCCGCTCAACACTAGTGCTGGGCCTAAATTTATGACAATGGACTGTTGCAGTGGTGGGTGACGTGAAGCCTGATTCTCTGCTATGACATGCAGACTGATTCTCTGCTGACATGAAGCCAGATTGTCTGTTACGGGACCTCTCTCCTCTGCCTGGGTGCTGGGCCTAAATATATGCCAATGGACTGTTGCAGTGGTGGCTGACGTGAAGCCTCATTCTCTGCTATGACATGCAGACTAATTCTCTGCTGACATGAAGCCAGATTCTCTGTTACGGGACCTCTCTCATCTGCCTGGGTGCTGGGCCTAAATTTATGAAAATGGACTCTTACAGTGGTGGGTGACGTGAAGCCAGATTCTCTGCTATGGGACCTCTCTCCAATTGATTTTGGTTAATTTTTATTTATTTAATTTTTATTTTAATTCATTTCCCTATCCACATTTGTTTGCAGGGGATTTACCTACATGTTGCTGCCTTTTGCAGCCCTCTAGCTCTTTCCTGGGCTGTTTTACAGCCTTTTTAGTGCCGAAAAGTTCGGGTCCCCATTGACTTCAATGGGGTTCGGGTTCGGGACGAAGTTCGGATCGGGTTCGGATCCCGAACCCGAACATTTCCGGGATGTTCGGCCGAACTTCTCGAACCCGAACATCCAGGTGTTCGCTCAACTCTAGTAGCTGCAAATACAGTGAAGGAGTTTAAGCATGCATGGGATAGGCATAAGGCTATCCTTCATATAAGATAGGGCCAGGGACTATTCATAGGATTCAGATATATTGGGCAGACTAGATGGGCCAAATGGTTCTTATCTGCCGACACATTCTATGTTTCTATGTTTCTATGTCTGTGTATCCTGAATTGCTGCATATCTGTCCTGTGTCACAGTCTTCCATCTGGTCCCCTAGGGGCGTGTCCACCAGATGGGGACCTGCATAAATACAGGCGGGTAGCCCTCAATAAAGCGTTCCTGTTTTATCCTTCATCATGTTGAGGCTGGTGTTTGGGTAACTGATTGACACTGGGGGATTGCTATACGCTGGAGATTTGCTATACTCCCCTGGCATAACTACTAGCTCTTGTAAGAGCTGTTCCTGCTCTCTGGTTTTAGGAGAGGTTCACCCACTGGAGCCTGGAGCAGTTCCAGGGTGGGTAGGAGACGGTGAGACCTCAACCAAGCTTCGGCGGTTTGTGGGGTCTGCAGTGCGTACGGTGTCAAGTGGAGTGCTTGGAGTCCTCGGAAAGCACTAGGAGCATTACGGCTGCTAATGGAACTGGTTCTCTTGTATTTATTGATGATGTGACTGCTGACAAAAGCAGCAGGATGAATTCTGAAGTGTTTCGGGCAATATTATCTGCTCATATTCAGTCAAACGCTTCAGAACTCATTGGACGGCGCTGCACAGTGCAGATGGACAATGACCCAAAGCATGCTGCAATAGCAACCAAAGAGTTTTTCAGGGAAAGAAGTGGTATGTTATGCAATGGCCAAGTCAATAACCTGACCTGAACCCTATTGAGCATGCATTTCACTTGCTGAAGACAAAACTGAAGGGAAAATGCCCCAAGAACAAGCAGGAACTGAAGACAGTTGCAGTAGAGGCCAGGCAGAGCATCACCACGGATGAAACCCAGCATCTGGTGATGTCTATGCGTTCCAAACTTCAGGCTGCAATTAACTCCAAAGGATTTGCAACCAAGTATTTAAAAGTGAAAGTTTGATTTATGATTATTATTATTATGTCCCATTACCTTTGGCCCCTTAACAAGTGGGAGGCACATATGCAAACTGTTGTAATTCCTACACCGTTCACCTGATAGACTCATTACATGCCAAGCGAGATGTTTCAAGCCTTTATTTGTTATAATTTGGATGATTATGGCTTACAGTTTATGAAACCCCAAAGTCACAATCTGTGACACTTTGAGCCTAGAATATTGAACCTTTTCACAAAATTCAAATTTTAAGCTGCATTAATGCAATTCCTTTTAATTTTCATTACTGAAATAAATGGACTTTTGCACGATATTAAAATTTTTCGAGTTTCACCTGTATATATAATACAGATAGTTAGTGGGAGATAGTCAGTGTAGGTTAGATCCTGATAAAGTGTGTAGATGTTGCATTGCAGTGTGCTAGGTAGTGTGATAGGTTCTGCTGTCAAATTCATACCTTCATGCAGACCTGCTAAAATGCGGTGTCACGTATTGCGCCAAAATATTTGCATCATTAGTGCCGATTAGCGCAATCGCGAATATATTGGAGCACTCTGCATATAAAGCCATTTGTATGTTCTGCCGTGCCAACCATTTTCTCTAGTCTAAGGAAACTTCTAGCAGCTTGTAAAATGTAGCAAAAGTCACCCACGCCTGTATTTTGCGCGCATTACGCGAATATTACATTGCCAATTTTTCGCAATCAAGAAAATAATCTCAAATTTGCAAATTTATGATGAATATTCGCCCAAATATTCGTGAAATTTCATGAATTCAAATATAGCCCCTGCCGCTCATCACTACACAAGAGTTCCGTAAATAGCCGGGCTATGTACTCTGCTGTCTCCTTAGGATAGGGGATATGTTTAAACAACTGGAATATCGCTTTAACATGCCCAGACCTATGTAATGGTATCGGACACCATTCTTCTGCTAATAGGTTCCCTTTTAACGCACACAGCTTTCACTGATAAAGCACCAGAAATGGTGACTGAGTTAATGAACCAACCACTGGACATCAGAATTTCACCCTAAAGTCTCAATAACTAAACTGTTGGGCACAGGGAAGTTGGCATAGGGAAGCGGAACACTAAATTGCTGACAAGGACCTTAGAGGCAGCGCAGTTGACTGCCATACACTCATTAGAATACACCAAAGTATACTACTCGACTTGTGCTAGTTTCAGTCTGCGGATCTTTCAGCAGTTTGTGGCTTTCCGCTCAGCAATTCATACTTGAGGGTTACAGTATTGCAACGTTGGTTTTCATTATTTCAAGATACTAAACCTAAAAGAGACTAATACCCTAAAGACCAAGAATAACATTTATGGTGGTTTGTATTTGTCAAGTGAAATATAGTTTACTGATCATAATTAGAGATGAGCGACTCAAAATTGACAAAGTGGAATTCAATCTGAACTTTAGGAAAAATGTGATGCGCACCGAAGCCGAATTTCCTCACGCTTCATGGCTGCTGCATGTGTTAGGACATGGAGCAAAGAACTCTGGGTACAAAGAATCACCCACAATACCATGCAGGCAGCCAATCAGCAGGCAGCCAGCCAGCCCCTGTGATGTCACAGTTAGTGCAGGCAGAGACTTCAGCAGGCACTGGTCCCCCCCACCAGCAGCGGTGGGGGGGGGGGCAGTAGGAGATGAGCGCTTCCATTGTGGAAGTGCTCATCTCCATATTCATTTGTATTGCCATCTCCAGGAGAGCGATACAGATCACTGTGCTGCGGCGGTGCAGGGGAGGGAGAGGCGTCTCCCTTCCCTGTTCTTCTAATAGGCTGCAGGCACTAATGCCTGCGGCCTATCAGAGGCCGGCTCAGGCGGCGCGAATACGTCATTATCATCGCGCTGCCTGAGCCGGGCAGCACACAGTAGGGGACACGGGCCGTAAAAGGCCTGCATTGCATCACTGCTGATGAAGGTAAGCATTGGTGTTTTTTTTCTTTTTTTTTGGGGGGGGGGGGGGGGTGTTGGCAATATGGGGGCATCTGGCATTTCTTACAGCCCCATTTTTGGGGGGTGGCACTCTGGGGGCATTTATTTCTTGCCCATTTTGGGGGGGCACTATGGGGGCATTTCTTACTGGCACATTATGGTGGAGCACCATGGGGGAGAGGAGCACTATGGGTGCACTATAGGGGAGAGCGGCACTATGGGGCATCTGGTGGCACTATTGGGAAGTGGGGGCTCTAAAGGGGCTTTTTTTATTGGCACATTATGGGGGGCACTATTGCATCTGGTGGCACTAAGAGGGCATTTTTTACTGCCACATTATGGGAGGCACTATAGGGGAGAGCGGCACTATGGGGCATTATTTGGGGGCACTATGGGGGAGTGGAGCACTATTGGGGCATCTTGTGGCACTAAGAAGGGGCATTTTTTACTGGCACATTATGGGGGAGAGGAGCACTATAGGGGCATCTGTTGGGGGCACTAAGAAGGGGCATTTAATACTGGCATACATTATGGGGACATTTTGATGGGTTGCATCAAAAGGGGCATAGATGCCGTGATGAGAACATAGTCCTACCACTTTACAAATCGCTAGTCAGATCACACATGGAGAACTGTGTACAGTTCTCGGCTCCTGTGAACAAGGCAGACATAGCAGAGCTGGAGAGGATCCATAGGAGGGCAACTAAAGTAATAACTGAAATGGGACAACTACAGTACCCTGAAAGATAATCAAAATTAGGGTTATTCCCTTTGGAAAAAAGATGACTGAGGGGAGATCTAATTACTATGTATAAATATATCAGGGGTCAGTACACAGATGTATCCCATCATCTACTTATCCCCAGGACTGATGAGTGGACATCTTCTGCGTCTGGAGGAAAGAAGGTTTGTACACAAACAGAAGAGGATTCTTTACGGTAAGAGCAGTGAGACTATGGAACTCTCTGCCTGAGGAGGTGGTGATGGTGAGTTCACTAAAAGAGTTCAAGTTAGGCCTGGATGTATTTCTGGAGTGTAATAATATTACAGGCTATAGCTACTAGAGAGGGGTCGTTGATCCAGGGAGTTATTCTGATTGCCTGATTGGAGTCGGGAAGGAATTTTTTATTACCCATAAGTGGGGAAAATTGGCTTATACCTCACAGTTTTTTTTCCCTTCCTCTGGATCAGCTTGCAGGATGACAGGCCGAACTGGATGGACAGATGTCTTTTTTCGGCCTTATGTACTATGTTACTATGTTACACTAGGGACAGTGTAAGAAAATACTTCATTGTGCTGAAAAACAATCTACAAGTCATCATCTACACTATAAAGGTGTCACAACCAGACATCTGAGAAGCTCTGACAGATGCCTTTCAGAACCTCCTCCTTGAGCTTTCTCTGTTTTGGTTTTCAGTTCCTTATCTCGTTAGCCTCTCTCAGCTGTCATGTAGTTGGACTGATTGCATCCCTTTAAATTCCTCCCCATAATGCATTAGTGTGCGGTTTATACAACTTCCTGGAGTGTGTGTGCATGCTGATCCTATTTCCCAGTCTTCTACAAGATAAGTGTTGTACATTCATTTGTGATTTTCTGTTTGCTGGATCCCAGGTGACCCTGACTCCCTCCGTGTCTAGTGTAGGGAGCCGGTGGTCGTGTCCCCTCACTATTGTAGGGTGTTCAGGTGTTATATAGTCGAGGTACGAGGATATGCGATCATCCACCATTGGGGTGTTCGCATAGGCTGAGCAGTCAGGGAGAGTGCCAGGTCTTATGCAGGGGTCTCCCTTTTGTTCCTTAGTTTTGGATCCAGTGAGTCATATATTCATTTTGCATTGTCTTGTTTCCTGTACACCTTCCGTGACAAAAGGCGAACAGGGTCCAATAGGAGAGTGTACAGCCTGGGTAATAGGAGCGATTCTATTACACCTTGCTGCACTTATTGGGTATCCAAATTACAGTTACACTGCTGCTTTTAGGTTGTTTGCACTATATGATACATCAGTAATTCCAGCAAACCTTGCTTGTGATTGCGGTGCAAATGCTGTGTGATACAGCCATTTACGGCATGTATTAATAGGAAAGATATGTACGTCTTATTAGCTGATCTGCGTTGATTTACATTGTTTTACTTTTTTTGGGGGGTGTATTAATAGGAAAAAAAAGGGTAAAATATATGTCATAAGTGCCGTTCAGCGGTGTAGTTACATTGTACTACAGCCATTTACGTGGTGTATTAAAAGGAAATATACGTACGTCCCATTAGCCGTTCTGCAGTGAATTGTGATTGTTATATTCCTTTTATTGGGGTGTATTAAAATGAAAAAGAATACATCTTAATTGCTGTTCTGCGGTGCATTGTGATAGTTGTACTTTTTTTTTTGTAGGGGGGAGTTTATTAATCAAAAAAATATATATATATGTCTTAATTGCCTTTCCCTGGAGAAGTTACATTGTACTAAAGTCATTTACGTGCTGTATTAATAGGAAATACACGTACTTCCCATTAGCCGTTCTGCGGTGAATTGTGATTGTTATATTTCTTTTTTTGGGTGTATTAATAGGAAAAAGAATATGTCTTCATTGTCGTTCTGCGATGGATTGTGATAATTTATTAATCAGAAAAAAATGTCTTAATTACAGTTCAGCTGTACTATTGTACTGCAGCCTTTTTCTGGGGGGTATTATTTTTATGTTCATTTAATTCTTTTATCATACAGTATGTCAGACAGACAGGTGACTGGCCCTTCAAAGGTAATGGGCAGTGGCCAAAATCTTTCTGGCGCAGGCAGCAGAAGAAGAGGGGTGGCAGCAGGTATTGCCGCGGGAGGCCTGAACTCCCAGTGTCATCTAGCGTACGTGTCTTAACCAGCAACCCAGCAGTGCTTGAATGGTTGACCCAGTCTTTGACTTCATTGCAGGTGACATCAGACACCCCCAGTCAAGAGTCAGTGGGTTCCTCTGACACAACGCTTAGTTGGCATGGCCCAGGAGCAGGCCCTTTGTCCCCACCTCTCCTGAACATTCCTCTGTCATGTTCAGTTCCCTCAGTGTGAGAAGTATTAAATGCCGTAGGCTCGGCTCCACTTTTCAGCGAGGATGAGCTACTAGAGGACAGTCAGCAGCTATTGCCCAGCCAAGATCTAGAGAAGACATCCGCCATTCCTCCGGTAGGCGGGAAAGTAGTGATGACGAGAGTCATGTGGGAGCAGGTGTTTGCGAGCAGTCAGGCTCCTGGTCCTGAGACATCAGTAACGTGCAGACAGTAGCGGATGATGATGTAGCCGATCACACTTGGAAGCCGTGTGAAGAAGGGGCTTCATCATCACCATCGGGAGAAGAGGGTGGCAGCTTGCGCATGGGGCAGCGGCTGAGCAAGCAGGGTGGTAGCGTGGCGTTGAGTTCACAGAGTGGCAGCAGTGGGAGGTCAGGAGCCAAACATGCCTGGGATAGACCGCACATGCATGGCGCACCTGTTCAATCTGGTTGTAAAGCAGTTCCTGAATTCTTCACGCCATCTGCAAGACATCCTGAAAATGGCCAGGAAACTTTACATGCACTTCAGCCACTCGTCCACCACAAAGCACGACCTCCTTGAGCTGCAGCAGCAGAACAGCGTCCACCAACATAGGCTGATATGCGAAGTTTACACCTGTTGGAATTCCACCCTCCATATGTTGGACCGATTATATGAACAGAGAAAGGACATAAATGATTTCTTGATGACACAGGCAGACAGAGATACTCCACTGTGTAACTTCGATCTTAGCCAGTGGCAGCTCATGCGTGACACCTGCCGTTTGCTCAGGCCCATTGAGGAGGCCACTTTATTTGTCAGTCGCCAGGACTATGGGATAACCAACATCATTCCACTGACTCATGTCCTGGAACAGATGCTGCTAAATCACGGCCACATGAGCCCTGTGGGAGCTGAACTAGAGGAGGAGGAGGAGGAGGACATTCGAGCACAAGCAATGTGTAGAGAAATAGCTGGTTTTGCTACACAAGTGACAGGAGGACCCAGAAAAGACAGAGCAGCCGGAAAAGTTACAGGGCGATGAGGAAGACGAGGCAGAGGACCCAGACACACCGTGGCAGTATGCAGTAGAGATGGACACAGGGAGTTCCTCCGAGTTTCCTGCGCAAATGGCTCAATGCATGCTCTGTTACTTGCATAGCGACAGCCGAATTGTCACCATTCAGCAGAGGGATGACTACTGGCTCTCCACCATGTTATACCCTCTCTATCGGTCCAAAATGGAGGCCTTTTTTACACCCGCTGAAAGGGAGGACAAACTGAACTACTATCGAGACATCCTATGTAGTCAGTTGGCCTATGTGCGCCATAGCCCATCCTCACGCAGATCTGACTGGGAAGCCCTCTGCGCTCACGTTCCACTGCCATGGCTGCTGGGGGAGTGGTGGGCAGGAGCAGTACCAGCTCCATCAGCAGCAAATTAAGCCTAGAGTCGCTGATGAGCATTTTTCTTCACCGCCTACTGAAGAAACTACTCAGCAGCAGCAGCTAGACATAGAGCAGAACCTGAACCAGCAGGTTGTGGCATACTTGGAGTGCACCCTGCCACCCCACATCGAAGATCCCCTGGACTACTGGGCAGCCAAACTATTTGTGGCCACAACTGAACAAGTTTGTCCTGGACAAGCTTTCCTGCCCAGCCAGCAGTGTGGCATCAGAGAGGGTGTTTAGTGCGGAGGGGGCCAAAGAGAACTCGCATGTCCACCCAAAATGTGGAGAAACTGACCTTTGTGAAGATGAATCAGGCGGGGATCAGCCAGGATTTCCAAACACCAGAGCCTGATGCATCAGACTAGATCATCCATGGTGCCACATCTGCACTTTGGCAAAAGAGACCTGCTTCTTCTGGCTACCTGCTTCAGCTACTACAGTATTCTGATGCTGCCACCCGCCTGACGCCACACCTGCTGCCAGGTGATCCTACAGCCACCCACCATCTTCAGCTGGTACTGGTATTTCCCCCCACCTCCCCACTATGTCACTGGGCCACTCTGTGGTCTCCTCATACTGCTGCCACATCACCACTCTGTGGTCTCCTCATGCTGCTGCCACCTCAACACTATGTAACTGGGCCAATCTGTGGTCTCCTCATGCTGCTGCCACCTCACCACTATGTGGTCTCCTCATGCTGCTGCAACATCACCATCCTGTGGTCTCCACATGCTGCTGCCACCTCACCACTATGTCACTGGGCCACTCTGTGGTCTCCTCATGCTGCTGCCACCTCACCACTCGGTGGTCTCCTCATGCTGCTGCCACCTTAACACTATGTAACTGGGCCACTCTCTGGTCTCCTCATGCTGCTGCCACCTCTCCACTATGTCACTGGGCCACTCTGTTGTCTCCTCATGCTGCTGCCACTTTACCACTATGTCACTGGGCCATTCTGTTGTCTCCTCATGCTGTTGCCATCTCACCACTATGTCACTTGGCCACCCTGTGAACTTTTCATGCTGTTCCCACCCTCCCCACTTCATGACTAGGCCACTATTTTGCCTGTTTGGCCTGGTTCACATCATCATTTATTTGACCCTTCTTCTGATCTGTCAGAAGGAAGGATAAATGAAACGCACAACAGATCCTGTCTATGTAGCAGCTGTAAGGCCTGTATGACATGGTCCCTATTTTGCATCAGAATTGGCTTATGATTTGGTAGCCAAAAGCAGGAGTGTGTACAAAACACAGAAGACATGCAAAGATTATATTCTCGTGTCATCTTTGTTTTGGATCCACTCCAGTTTTTTTTTTTATTTAGCAATGGATTACTGACCAACTGCTGACCGAGTGAAGGCGGATACTCAACAGACAGGATCTTTTTTTTGGGGGTTGTTGTTCTGACAGATCAGAGGAAGGGCAAAATAATCAGTGACGTCAACACAAACTTACTGGTGACACCATCTCCACTCTGTGGGGCCTCTACTTGTAAAAGCATTTAATAGAACAGGTTCTGTAGACATCTATGTGGAATCAGCTGACGACTATAGTAGGATCTTGAGCCTCTGCATGGTTCTTAATGCCTGGAGCTAACATTGACCTGTAAGGCTAAGTTCACACAAGTTATTTGGTTAGTTTTGGCCCGGTAATTAACCAAATAAGTGAAGTGATTCTAAGAGAGACACCTGTCATCTGCGTGTCATACTGACTCACAGTATTGTTTCACTACCACAGCAGAGTCCTTATGCGTGTTACTGCAAGGCACAGTGTTCTACACCACTGTTCAGGTGTAAGCCGTGAACCGGGATGGGCTACCCAGGATACAGAGAAGTCACGAACGAAGAAAGCAACTCAGACACCAGCTTTTGCCAAAACAGAATTTTACTAAAACGTGGTAATGAACACAACCACAAATGCTGGGAAAATAAAATAAATTTACATACTGTACACTCAGCCCGAAGGCTGAGACCCTTGAAAAGCCCAGCATGGTCCCTACGATGGATGCAGGAGGAAAATGCTGTAATTTACCTACTGGCAGGCACAACTAAACTGACCCATCTCACCTGTTATTACACTAAAAGAACAAGAATCACTGTATGGGTGTGCAGTACGGGCTTGCTTGTGGTGCAGCACAGTACGTGCCTGAGTATTCCTTCTGAGCAAAACGCCAGCCTGGCTTGAGTTTGTGGGAATTTTATCAGCTCTCCAATGCGAAATGTCCTTGTAATGAACAGTATTAACACTTGTGGCCTGACACAAACAGAGACCCTAACTAACTAACTACAGGCCTGGTCTGAGTCTCTAGGCGCCAACACTGTAATGAGGTGCGTGCACGATCTTACCGACCCGGGTTTGCTTTGTATCCGCTGGTGACTCTGAACAGAACAAATGTCTCTCCAACAAGCGTGTGGTACTACAGTGTATGTTGCTTTGTTCCTTTGCTCTCATCAGAATTCCTGGCAGCAATCTTCCTTCCTCTGGACAGGATCAGGGTCTTGGACATGATCCGCTTCACTTAGCTGCAGCTCTGGTCACTGAGGGATGCACTCACACCTGGATGCCATCAGATTTTCTGCTCACACAGTTCCTTAGTTTTCACCTCCCTCTAAGATGGCTGTTGCTCTCCTTCCCCATGCTCTGAAAACCACACCTCTCATGAATGTGGAAATATATATGCAGTCAGTCAGCTCTGCCTAGGAAACAGCGGCATCTTGTGGCCAAACAGCAGAATGTCAGTCCAGAACATTTGATTTAATCCACACAAACAGTGTTCAAACAATGAGAGCTGTTTCCCCATCTCACATGCCACCCCACTAGAAGTTGTCGTTCTCGGCAACCCTCCCCATAAAAACTCATCCTGGGCATAATGCTGTGGGGGCACACCAGCTTTGGGCCTTGTTGACCTTCATAGAGTGATAGGGTCAGAAGCACTGGGGACGTCAGACACATTCCCTGGGTGGCAAACTTGCCACAGCTGGAGCCTCTGTGGGTACTGGGGCAGGGGCAAACCACCATTCCTCCTCCTCTAAAGGAATTTTCTCTGTACTTTGAGCAGGAGGAGGCATCTCCTCTGTGCACACTGGCTCATCAAAATTACAATGCCTCAACATGTTACCGTGCAAGTTTCGTGAGGGCCCCCCAGTCCCTAATGGCTCTACCCTTCTCTTCACTTGTATGGGACCGCCTCCCACCACCCATCCGACTTCCCAGATGGCCGTTTGGCTTTGACCATCACTCGATCACCTGGTGCATACCCATCTCTCTGCACTGGTCTTGGGTTAGGGTGTACCACTTGTCCCAGCCGCTCCCCCACAACCTTGTGGATCGCTCTCAGCCAACGGCCGTGCTCTGTGTACCACTTGTCCCACACCAGTGCCAGTAGTTCCAGTTTAAAGGAACTATAGTTGTCAGCAGAGCCAGGTTTAGACAAAGTGTGGCCCTGGGCAAAATTGAAAGTGGAGCCCCAAATCCTGAAATATTGGACCATAAGTGCCCTTGCACATGACCGTATGCCCTCCAAGACTAATGAGTGTGCGACAATAACCCTGTGGGTGGCCGAACATGCACAGCATCATTGTAATCTATGATGCTGTGTACTCCAGTGTGCACGATCAATGCCGCTCCGGGGCATATTGCCGGCTCATGGACCGTATATCTCAGAGGGCATATGGTCGTGTGCAAGAGGCCTAAGTCTGACAGGACTGCGGACAACGGTTGCAACCACAGCAGCTGAGTGTAGAATGCCTTTCCACTGTAAGCTGCTGATCTTGCAGCCTCTTTGGGTATGTTCACACATACCCAAAGTATTTTTTGTGCTTAAAAAAAACCTAATGCAGAATCTGCATCAGGTTTTTTTTCTGACGCATTTTATAACACAATTTTTAATGCAGTTTTGCTGTAGATTTTCATTCTTGCCTATTTTCAATGGGAATTCTGGACATGGAACCCGCCCGAAGAATGTCCAGGGCACTTATTTTTTTCCATGGTGCAGTTTATAAAACCACAAGTTAAATAAAAGGGGTTGTCCCATCCGGGCCCCTGAAGTGCATAACAATGTGCATGCATGGCTCTGTAAATGGATCACTGGCAATTCCATAGCAGTGAATGGAGATAACGCTGCACATTCACACTGTTATAGGGGATCTGTGGATGACACTGTTAATGGGGGATCTGTGGATGACACTGTTAATGGGAGATCTGTGCATGACACTGTTATGGGGGATCTGTGGATGACACACTGTTATGGGGGATCTGTGGATGACACACTGTTATGGGGGATCTGTGGATGACACACTGTTATGAGGGATCTGTGGATGACACACTGTTATGGGGGATCTGTGGATGACACACTGTTATGAGGGATCTGTGGATCACACGCTGTTATGAGGGATCTGTGGATGACACACTATTATGGGGATCTGTGGCTGACACTGTCATGAAGTATCTGTGGATGATACACTGTTTTGGGGATCTGTGGTTGACACTGTTATGGAGGATCTGTGAATGATACACTGTTATGGGGATCTGTGGATGACACTGTTATGGGGATCTGTGGATGATACTGTTATGGGGGATCTGTGGATGACACACTGTTATGGGGGATCTGTGGATGACACACTGTTATGGGGGATCTGTGGATGACACTGTTATGGGGGACCTGTGGATGACACACTGTTATGGGAGATCTGTGGATGACACACTGTTATGGGGGGATCTGTGGATGACACACTGCTATGGGGGACCTGTTGACGACACACTTATGGGGGATCTGTGCATGACACACTGTTATGGAGGATATTTGGATGACACACTGTTATGGGGATCTGTGGATTAATCTGTTATGGAGGATCTGTGGATGACACTGTTATGAGGGATCTGTGGATGACACAATGTTATGGGGATCTGTGGATGACACACTGTTATGGGGGAATCTTTGGATAACACTGTTATGGAGGATCTGTGGATGACACTGTTATGGGGGACCTGTGGATGATACACTGTTATAGGAATCTGTGGATGAGACGCTGTGATGGGGGATCTGGCTGTAATACTGCCGTAATGTGTGACTTGGCTCTACAGATTACTTTATTAGCAGCCTTGTTCTGCTCCCCCCCAAGTACTGAAAAAAAAACACTGCTAATTTGGATTCAGATGTCGACCTCAGATTCTTAATCTATATGCCAATGCCCCGATTAACAATGCAGACCACCTAAACAATGCCGTCTTCATTACTTCAGCTCTGAACCCGGACATATCCCCATCTTCACCCCTCTGGCCACTATTATATGAGAATCGGGGCATTTCATGCTTCGATGCGCTCCCTTACCCTGTGCTAAATCATGCAGGGCAAGGGCTTGTTTGTTTACCTCTGTACACTGCTAGGCAGAGGCTTCCACCCAGCAGTGTGTTCAGTGACGTTACCGGCTCTGATGGGCTGGCTTTAGCGCTGCGCTAGGCACTTTACAGGCTAGGGCAGCACTAAATAATAATAATATTTATTTATATAGCGCCACCATATTCCGCAGTGCTTTACAAATAAAGCCCGCCCATCAGTGCCGGTGACGTAACTGGGCTCACTGCTGGACTCACAAGCACCACACGAGCATGCAGTTTGGTTGTGCCATAAAAGTGCTGCAGACCTAGCTCATACTGGAGTCAGATGGAGCCCACAGGACACAAGGAGCGCACACAGGGGGCACAGGTATCTCCCATACAGGGAACAAGGAGCTTACATAGGGGACATAGACAACACACACAGCTTACACAGGGGGCCCACATTGGGAGCACAGGGGGCAGAGGGTGCTCACATATGGGGCACAGGGTACACACAACTGACAAAGGGGGCACAGGAAGCGCACACAGGAGGTACAGGGAGTGCACACATGGAGCACACACAGAGGGAGCACACACAAAGGGAGCACACACAGAGGGGGCACACAGGGGGCACAGGGAGCGCACACAGGGTGCCCACACAGAGGGGGCACAGGGAGCCCACACAGAGGAGGCACAGGGAGCCTATACAGAGGGGGCATAGGGCAAGGGAAAATCACTAAGGGGGCACAGGGGAAACATGGAGCTCACAATGGGAACTCACAGGCCAGTGACCATCAGTACTTAAGGGCAGTGCAGGGCTGCTACAATAAGAGTGTGACCCCCAGCAGCCCTGCACCCCCTTCCTCCACAGACACTGCTGCGTGTTTTTGACTTGATGGACTTACCAACTGGAGAGGGAGCAGGCCACTTGCTTTGATAAAAGGGTCCTGGGAGCCCCTGTGTCCAGCAGCTGAGGTCAGAGTCTAGGGTTTGTCAGATGGAGCAGAAGGCCCAGTCATCCTAGTCTGGTTTGGGCCTTGCAGCCAGGAGCAAGTCCAGGCAAAGGATAGGAGGCGGAGCTATGTTAGCTCAGCCCACAAAGAACGGATTGTGAATAATGCTCTGCTGGACTCGCTGCCGCATGTTAGAGAGGCACCTGGGAAGCATGTTGAGGAGAAAAATAACACAGTTGAATGCAAGAAAAGGCTCCCACCGTAAGAACAACTAAATAAAAATTGCAGGGGGCCCCTTTCAGAAAAGGGGCCCTGGGCAATTACCCTGTTTACCCCCATTGTCAGGGTTGCACTCTGACTCCCTCAGAGACAGGCTGCCATAGGCAATAGGTGTCGAACCGCGCATAAGCCGGAATCGGGGCACTGGTCAGTGCCTCCTTCACTGCTTCAAAGACCTGTTGTTGCCTGGGTCCCCACTTGATGGGACCCCCGCAGTGCCCCTTAATAACTCATTTAATGGGCCCACCAAATGAGCAAATTTGGGTATAAACCTCCTGTAGTAGCCAGTCAGTCCCACGAACGCCTGCACCTCTCGTGTATTTAGCTGGGGCCACTTCTGGACAGCCTCCACCTTGCTGGGAATTTACCCACTCCTGGGTGACAAAATGACCCAAATACTCTATCTGCTGTTGAAACAGTTGGCACTTCTTGGGCTTGATCTTGAGCCCATGGTCTTGCAGTCGTCTTAGGACTTGTCACAGCTTTTGGAGGTGATCCTCAAAGGAGGACCCAAACACTACTATGTCGTCCAGGTAGATTAATACCGACTCGCAGTTCAGATCTCCCAGACAGTGCTCATCAACCGCTGGAATGTTCCCGGTGCATTGGAAAGGCCGAATGGCATCCTGCATGAGTCCTATAGTTATGATGAAGGTCGTCTTCGCTTTGTCCTTCTTGGCCACCAGTACCTGCCAATACCCACTGGCCAGGTCAAGAGTCGAGAAGAACTTTGCATGACTCAGGGCGGACAATGACTCCTCAATCCGCGGACGGTCTTGGCATTCAGCTTCTGATAATCCACGCAGAACTGGAGACTCCCATCTTTCTTCCGCACCAAGACTACTGGAGCAGCCCAAGGACTTTGACTCTCCTGGATCACCTGGTTTTCCAACATACTGGTCACCAATGTCCTTCACCTCCTGGTACATTTTAGGCGGGATTTGTCAGTAACGTTCCCTGATTGGTGCAGCATCGCTGGTGGGTATTTCGTGCTCGATGGCGGAAGCACACCCAAAGTCCTCATCATGTCTCAAGAACACCTCCTGAAATGCCCAAAGGGTTTCTTTCAGCAACTTCTGTTGTCCTGGAGTAACTGTCTTGCAGTCCACCCCATAAGGGCCATGATCACTCGACCGTTCCACTCCGCTGTTGGGGTCTCCTTTTGATGGACCTCTACAGCATAGATCAAGTCTGATCCCCTATCTGGCTGTAGCGTGAAGCCCCTTTGTCGAAGGATGTCCCCTTCGGACATATTAACTTTGGCCAGCAAGGTATTCCCAGGAACGGTTAACTCACAGTCTTCAACGTTAAGGCAGCATACAGGCACACATCCATCCTTCACAGTAGCAAGGGCCCAGGCTACCAGTGGGCAAGTTTGCGTTTCCTCTTGGCTCAATCAGAACCTCCAGTCCATTCAGCTGTCGTCCAGTCCCCACCGGCAGCATCAATATTTGTTCTTGTCGAGGTGGGATCTTCACCGGGGTCCTCCGCGGCACCTTCACGTGTCCAATGGGCCGACCGGATATGGTGCTCTTTCGCAGACTACAGCTCCTCACCATCTGCTGTAGAACCTTCTGGGTGTGTGGTGGCCCGTTGCCAATACTTCGGCCCTTCTTTGACATAGAGTTGATGGTCTAGGTCTCTCAGTACATTCATACCTAGTGTCACGTCCATTCCTCTCCTGTACGAATGGTCCACCAGCACGAGCCCCTTCTTGCCAATGTCTTGCCCAAACAGTCAGACCCGCATCTAGACTATCCCTCGGACGTCTATCTCTCTGTTATTGGCAGCCGTCAGGCTGATGACGCTCCAGTCTTCCGGCTCCATCATATGTCCAAAGTGTCTTTCGAAGAATTCCAGAGGCATAAGAGTGCACTCCGACCCTGTATCAACTAGGCAGCATACCTTCTGCCCTTCCAACTCGGCTTCCATAATGGGGCTGCTGGCATACAGGTCGTGTTCCTCATGCATAGGGCTTAGCTTCTGGTGTACTGCCGCAGGACGCCCAGCTACTGCGGCAGTCGGAAGTTTAACGTCGGCTCGGACTTCATCTGTTCGGGGCACTCAATGGCCATATGGCCGTACTGTTGACAAGCCCAGCAGAGGGGCCCTCTTTTGACATGCCCCCACACCCGAGTTATCCTGGGTGGAGTGGCCCAGGGTGCTGGGGTCATTTCTGGAGGCCAGGGAGATTTTGCCTTCATCTGGGACACTTCCAGCCAAAGTTCTCTCAATTCTGTTCGCAGGGCCTGGACCACATCCTTTAAGGGCTCTGAGTCTCCAGACCCCAACCGGTCCCCTGTAGCATGGGTGCTACTCACTACTCTCACCGTCACGGCATGTGCTCTTCCTCTCTCTACACGGCGGCTAGGTAGAGGCTGTAGAATGTCATATCAGCCGTCGTTGGGGTCATCTCTTGCAATTTGTATTGTAAGAACTTGTTGGAGAACCCCACTATGAACTGGTCTCTTATTAGCTGGTGTTCCGTTATATTTCTCTACCTTATGAGATTTCCCTACCCTCATCACCTCCGGCTGCACCAGACATGACGTGAGGAGGCGTGCCGGAGGTGTGGTGCGCCGCGCAGGCGCACAATGATGGGGTAGGGTAATTTCACAGCAGAGTTAGCTGGACATCGGCCGACACTGCACATACGCCGGGAGTCTCACCAGCGGTTAGGGTAGGGAAAAATTACGGGCCGGCGCGGCACACCTCCTAACGTCATGTCCGATGCAGCCGGAAGTGACGAGGGTAGGGAAATCTCACGAGGTAGGGAAATATAACGAAAGACTGGTCTACCTCCCGGAAGGCTCCCATGGCCTCTGGGTCTTTCCGCTGTATTTCATTTAGCGTCTCCTGTAGAGCATTGGAGTACTGCATCAGGGTCTCGCCCTCTCGCTGTGGTTGGTTGAAGAAGTGGCTATTTTAACACGCCCCCCTAGGCTCTCTCCGGCAGGGAGAATATTTCCTCTAGGGTGTCTCTCTTGGATTTGGGCCTTACCATCACTGTCCATCTGACATCACCCTCTAGAGCCCCCAATGCAACGTCTGCCCACAGCTCAGGGGTCAGGTTACACATTTTAACTGCACGTCGCACCCTTTAAGTCCAGTCCTGCAATGTCATGTTTTTACCGTCAAATTTTGGTAGATGACGCACCAGCGCCCCCCCCCTCCGAGATGTACTCTACTGGGGCGAGAATGGCGGGGCAAGCTATATCAGCAGTGTTGGGGCAAGTTGGCCTTGCACTGGAGCACCCTGAGCTGGGTCCTGGACTGGTGCCATTGGCGCAGGGGGAAGGTATCACACCACGTTCCCTTCCATAATGGTCACTATATCCTGCCAACTATCCCAAGTTGTAAGTCATGTACCGGGGTGGTCTATCAATCTTACACAGATATACAGTATTCCCCCTCCCATAACTGGTCCTGTAGTACATGCCTGAGTATTCCTTTTGAGCAAAACGCCGGCCTGGCTTGAGTTTGTGGGAATTTTATCAGCCCTCCAATGCAAAATGTCACTTTAAGTTATGGAGTCCTTGCAATGAACAGTATTAACACTTGTGGCCTGACACAGAGACCTTAACTAACTAACTACAGGCCTGGTCTCAGTCTCTAGGCGCCAACATTGTAATGAGGTGCGTGCACGATCTTACCGACCCAGGTCTGCTTTGCATCTGCTGATGACTCTAAACAGAACAAATGTCTCTCCATTGTTGCTGCTGCTCTCATCAGCGTTCCTGGCAGCGATCTTCCTTTCTCTGGACAGGATCAGGGTCTTGAACATGATCACCTTCACCTAGCTGCAGCTCTGGTCACTGAAGTATGCACTCACACCTGGATGCCATCAGATTCTCCGTTCACACAGTTCCTTAGTTTTCACCTCCCTCTAAGATGGCTGCTGCTCTCCTTCTCGATGCTCTGAAAACCACACCTCTCATGAATATGAAAATATATATGCAGTCAGTCAGCTGTGCCTAGGAAACAGTGGCATCTTGTGGCCAAACAGCAGAATGTCAGTCCAGTTTGTGGGAATTTTATCAGCTCTCTAATGCGAAATGTCACTTTAAGTTATGGAGCCCTTACAATGAACAGTATTAACACTTGTGGCCTGACACAAACAGAGACCCTAACTAAATAACTACAGGCCTGGTCTTAGTCTCTAGGCGCCAACACTGTAACGAGGTGTGTGCATGATCTTACCAACCCGGATCTGCTTTGCATCTGCTGATGGCTCTGAACAGAACAAATGTCTCTCCAACAAGTATGCAGTACTACAGTGTATGTTGCTTTGTTCCTCTGCTCTCATCGGCGTTCCTGGCAGCAATCTTCCTTTCTCTGGACAGGATCAGGGTCTTGAACACGATCAGCTTCACCTAGCTCCAGCTCTGGTCACTGAGGTATGCATTCACTCAGTTACTTAGTCTTCACCTCCCTCTAAGATGGCTGTTGCTCTCCTTCTCGATGCTCTGAAAACCACACCTCTCATGAGAGGGGAAATATATATCCAGTCAGTCAGCTGTGCCTAGGAAACAGCGGCATCTTGTGGCCAAACAGCAGAATGTCAGTCCAGAACATTTAATTGAATCCACACAATCAGTGTTCAAACAATGAGAGCTGTTTCCCAATCTCACATGCCACCCCACTAGAGAAAAGCTTTATTCCCCCCCTTCATTGACCCTGCTGTTGCAGTAGAGATGATCACTCTAGTTGGACACCTCCAATTTACAAGCCCACCAACTTACCAGGACTAGTTTACTATTTAATGTATATGGGGATGTGCCGACTCCCCCCCAATAGCAGATGTCAGGAGAAAGAAGTATCAGACATGGTGAATTTCAATCCTTGTTCTCATGGAGGCTAGTTGCATCTGGAAATGGCTTAATTAGCAGAGCTGTTGTCCACCTTTCTTCTGAGCAGGTCATATGAAATGTTACTCAATGCCTTTTTAATGAGCTTGATATTGACATACAGGCTAGCTAGCTATAGTTGATTTTAGAGAGTTTATTCCTTCAGAAGAAGAGATAAATTGCATACCTTTTTCCAATCAGCATTGCCTGTAAGACTCTACAGGTGGAAAGTTTAAATATTGTGCAAAGTTCATATATTTCAGTAATGCAACTTAAAAGGTTAAACTAACATGTGATAGACTCATTAAATGCAAAGCGAGATATTTCAAGCCTTTATTTGTTATAATTTGGATGATTATGGCTTACAGCTTATGAAACCCCAAAGTCACAATTTTGAGGTACCACTTGCTCAAAGGGTATGGATTAATTAGCTTACTAGAGTGTGACACTTTGAGCCTAAAATATTGAACCTTTTCACAAAAATCAAATTTTAAGCTGCATTAATGCAATTCCTTTTAATTTGCATTACTGAAATAAATGGACTTTTGAACGATATAATTTTTTTTTTAGTACATCCCAAATACATCAAAGGATTTGTCGCGGCCTCGGTGTTGTGCGCATGCCACGTTGCCAGGCATGCTGTTTGCCAGGGGCAATGCATTTATGTCGGCTTGTATGTGCCTTTCTCCTAGGGTTGCCACTTTTTCTTAAAGCCAAACCCGAACAGAAGGGTGTCACGAGGGTGTCAAGAACCACGCCTGACTCCGTTATACCCGGGGTCAGGAAGTCGCAGCGGTTGGCTGCGCGCTCTATGTAGAAAGATAGGGCTGTTTCTTTATGGTAGCTTTCTGGGTTTGCTTTGCAACCCTTTTTGGCTCACTCAGGGATCCGTAGCTCCTTCTCCTCAGCTGTTCCTTGTCCAGCATTCCCAACCTCCTTATATTCCCCTCTCCCACTTCTCTGGTTGCCAGATATAGAGCTTCCTGCCTGGACATCTATACTGACCCACTGGAGCTGTGTTGCTGCGTTCCCTGGTTGTTGTTCCAGAACGTTACCCTCCGGATCCCTGTTGGGCCTTTGTGGTCTGCTGTTGTTGACCACACTATGGGTTTGTCTCTCTGTACGCTACAGAGACCTATTACCATTTTCGCTATTGATTCTGCTCCTCTGTCTCAGAGAAACCTCACTCACATTGTCCATAGGGTAGGGGATCACCAAAACGAGATGCTTTCAGGTTATGCTCCCTGGTTGGTAGCGCACAATCCAGTGGTGGATTGGCAGGCCAGGGAGATATTGGAGTGGAGTGAGCATTGCAGAGAAAATTGCTTAAATAGCAATTGCTTAGTCGCCTCCATAGCCACCCTACCTACATTTGTTTCGGACTTTGAGGACGTTTTTTCCTGAAAGGGTTGTCAGAAGTTACCACCTCACCGTCCTTATGATTGCCCGGTTAACCTTATTCCCGGCGCAAAATTACCCAAGACCAGGTTATATAATCTTTCGGGTCCGGAGAGACAAGCCATGAAAGATTATATCTCCGAGAGCTTGGCTAAGGGACACATCAGACCCTCTTCTTCACCCGTGGCTGCAGGGTTTTTCTTCGTTAAAAAGAAAGATGGGGGCCTGCGTCCTTGCCTAGATTTTCGCGAATTAAACCGGATAACCATCCGAGACCCATACCCTCTTCCTCTCATTCCTGACCTGTTTAATCAGATTGCGGGTGCTAGGTGGTTCTCCAAACTTGATCTTAGGGGGGCCTACAATCTGATTCGTATCAAGGAGGGGGATGAGTGGAAGACAGCTTTTCACACCCCTGAGGGGCATTATGAAAATCTAGTCATGCCTTTCGGTCTGACCAATGCTCCTGCTGTCTTCCAACATTTCGTTAATGACATTTTTAGTCATCTTATCGGCAGGTTTGTGGTAATATATCTAGATGATATTTTAATTTATTCGTCTGATCTGAAAACACATGAGGTGCATATCAGACAAGTACTGCAGGTCCTACGGATGAATAAATTATATGCTAAAATTGAAAAGTGTGTCTTTGCCGTTCAGGAAATACAATTCCTAGGTTATTTATTATCTGCTTCAGGTTTCCGTATGGATCCTAGGAAGGTCCAGGCAATTTTAGATTGGGATCTAAAATTCATTAAAAATTATTCAGTTATTGTAAAACCCCTTACTGACATGACTAGGAAGGGGACTGATTTTTCTAAATGGTCTGACGCCGCTAACATTGATTTTTCCTCTCTAAAAAAAGAGGTTTACCTCGGCACCTGTACTAGTCCAACCTGATGTCTCCCAGCCTTTTATTGTTGAAGTCGATGCGTCAGAGGTGGGAGTGGGGGCTGTGCTGTCTCAGGGTCCGTCTCCTGGCAAATGGCGTCCTTGTGCTTTCTTTTCTAAAAAAACTATCTGCAGCAGAAAAGAACTATGATATTGGCAATAGGGAACTATTAGCTATTAAACTAGCGTTTGAAGAATGGTGTCACTTTTTAGAGGGGGTAATCCACCCCGTCACTGTGATTACGGATCACAAAAACCTTCTGTACCTCGAATCAGCTAAGCGTCTCACCCCTAGACAAGCTAGGTGGTCGCTATTTTTTACCAGGTTTAACTTTGTTATTACCTATCGTCCTGGGGCAAAAAATACCAAGGCTGATGCATTATCTCGTTGTTTCCCTGGAGGGAGTAATGTGAGTGATCCGGTACCCATTCTACAAAGAGGAGTGGTTGTCTCTGCGGTACACTCTGCTCTGGAGGGGAAGGTGTTAGAGGCCCAGGGGGACGCCCCGGTCTCTTGCCCCTCAGAGAAATTGTTTGTACCATTGAACCTGCGTTTCGAATTATTAAAGGAACATCATAATTCGGCACTTGCTGGGCACCCGGGTAGTAAAGCAACCTTGGAGCTATTGTCTCGTCGTTTTTGGTGGCCAAGGTTGCGTCAGGATCTAATGGATTTTGTGTCTTCTTGTTCTACTTGTGCGCGCGCAAAAGTCTCTCATACACGTCCTGCAGGGTCTTTATTGCCACTTGTCATTCCCAAAAGGGCATTGACACATCTGTCAATGGATTTTATCACTGACTTACCTTTGTCTGCAGGTAAAACTGTTATTTTGGTAGTAGTGGACAGGTTTAGCAAAATGGTACACTTCATTGCGTTACCCGCACTACCTAATGCTAAGACTCTTGCACAGGTATTCATCAGTGAAATCGTGAAGCTTCACGGGGTCCCTTCCGATGTTGTTTCGGATCGGGGTACCCAGTTTATTTCTAAATTTGGGAAAGCTTTTTGTTCCCGTTTGGGGGTACACTTGTCATTTTCCTCAGCTTTCCATCCTCAGTCGAATGGACAGACTGAGCGTACCAACCAAAACCTTGAGACATATCTAAGATGTTTTGTGTCTGAAAACCAAGAGTTGTGGTCATCATATTTACCGTTAGCTGAGTTTGCCATAAATAATCGTCGTCAGGAATCCACTGGCAAGTCACCATTTCTTGGTGCATATGGTTTTCATCCCCAATTCTGTACTTTCAAAGAGGGGGGGTCTTCTGGGGTTCCCGAAGAGGAACGGTTTTCGTCATCTCTTTCATCGGTATGGCAGAAGGTGCAAGCTAACTTGAAAAATATGGGAGGTAAATACAAATGCATGGCTGATAAGAGACGGTCGCCAGGTCCGGACCTAGGAGTGAATGACTATGTGTGGTTGTCTACTAGGAATATTAAATTAAAGGTTCCCTCTTGGAAACTGGGTCCTAGGTTCATTGGCCCTTACAAAATTGTAGCCATCATTAACCCCGTGGCTTTTCGCCTGGAGCTACCTCAGACTTTTAAAATCCATAACGTCTTTAATAAGTCGTTACTCAAGAAATATGTTCCACCTCTAGAACCGTCACCGCTGCCACCCCCTCCATTTGTTGTGGATGGTAATCTACAGTTTCAGATATCCAAAATTGTTAATTCTCGTCGGGTCCGCTGCTCTCTTCAATATCTGGTGCATTGGAGAGGTTACGGTCCCGAGGAAAGAATGTGGGTTCCTGCGTCTGAGGTAAACACCGACAGGCTAGTTCGGGCTTTTCATGCCTCTCATCCTGAGAGACCTGGTTCTGAGTGTCCGGAGGCCCCTCGTAGAGAGGGGGGTACTGTCACGAGGGTGTCAAGAACCACGCCTGACTCCGTTATACCCGGGGTCAGGAAGTCGCAGCGGTTGGCTGCGCGCTCTATGTAGAAAGATAGGGCTGTTTCTTTATGGTAGCTTTCTGGGTTTGGCTTTTTTGGCTCACTCAGGGATCCGTAGCTCCTTCTCCTCAGCTGTTCCTTGTCCAGCACTCCCAACCTCCTTATATTCCCCTCTCCCACTTCTCTGGTTGCCAGATATAGAGCTTCCTGCCTGGACTTCTATACTGACCCACTGGAGCTGTGTTGCTGCGTTCCCTGGTTGTTGTTCCAGATCTCCGGATCCCTGTTGGGCCTTTGTGGTCTGCTGTTGTCGCCCACCTGGGATTATATGTTTGTCTGTATTGTCTGTCCTCTCCTTGGTGTTTTCCTCTTAGTGTCAGTGGTGCGGACTAGTGATCCCACCGCCCCGTTCACTACCTAGGGCTCATCTTAGGGAAAGCCAGGGTTTAGGCACGTGATCGGCGTACGGGTGAGGAACCCGTCTAGGGACGTCAGGGCAGTCAGGTGCCAGCCGCAAGGTGAGTCAGGGGTCACCACCTTTCCCTCTCCCTTGGGCAGGGCCTTCCCTTTTCCCTCCCTTTGCGTGACGCCGGTCATTACAGAGGGGGGGTGGGCGTGTCTGAAGTCAGCGCCGCCCTGGGCTAGCATCTCATCACTCCCAGCTGATCGCTGTGCCCGGGTCTGAGAAAGTGTCACGGCCACGGTTATGGTCGTGACTCCTCAACCGCATGCGGTTGCCTGCGGTTTGGTTTTGGTGTTCAATCACAGGTGAGGGCCGCTGGTGTGTGGCCTCACTTGTGGTTTCCGCGGGCAACTAGTTGTATGCTGTTGGTTTCAGCAGAGCAGCCTGAGCGGTGCTGGGCAGCTTGCTGCATTGCATGCGATTGCACCCAACAACCTTCATGTTGGGTGTTGTGTTTGTTTGTCTGGTGTGCACTGCGTTTTGTGTTGTGTGTGCATTAGGACTCTTCCCTTCACTGTGGCTGCCCGTGGCAACGTTTGGTTGGATGTGTACATGTGGTGGCAGTGTCCCGGCCTTCGGGCTGACTCCCAGTACATGGTTGCCACCCATGTCGTTGCCTGCGGCAACAGCCACAGTGTGATCTTGGTTTGGACACTTCCCCTTTAAGTGGTGTTTTCCCTTCCCTGGTGTTGGAAGGGTTAACGCCCTTTCTGTGTGTGTGAGACACTGGGTGTGTCTGTGTGGGTGTGGCCTCTTAGGCCTATAAAGCCTCAGTGTTTGGCATGTGTCAGTGGGTTGCTTGTGGTTACCTGTGTGTTATGTGTGCTGTGTCCTCTAGTTGTTCTGTGGACATTAGTAGTGCATGCATGGGTTCCAGTCAGCGTGGCTGTGACAGGTACGTGTGGAACTAGTAGTTCGCCTATCATATCTGTATGTTGTATGTGTTTCCCCATTCCTTGTAGCTTGGCCAGTGAGACCCCTGTTCCTCCGTGTCCAGAAGGAGCAGGCCGTCTTACCTTGACTCCTAGTTCAGGGAATGGTCGGTGGGTGAGTTAGGGATCCGAGGTTCCTGAGCATGGGCCCTCCTACCTTCAAGGTCGGCCCATGCAGCTAGGAGTTAGGGTCAGGTTAGGGACGCTTTAGGAGGTGACCTGCTCCCTAATCCTGTCGTCCTGGCCGAGCAGCCTAACATCTTCTGGCATAGCACGGCTGAGGATTTTCCCCATCCTCAGCTGTGACAGAAAGGCTTGTACCCCAGCACAGGATTACAAACCCGGACTGTCCGGGTCATTCCCGTATGGGTGGCAACCCTACTTTCTTACCTTCTCCTGGTTCCTCCCCTGTTTGGTGCTGAAGGTGTTAACTATGTTGCTGGGTGTGGTCACTGGGTGCTTCTTATACCTGTGGCTTAAGGTCAGGAGTTATTTGTACTCCAGCCTTGGTGTGTGCTGGAGTTATGCTCCTTGTCTGGATGTTCCATATTCCAGTGTGAGGGCTACCTAGTGGGACAGCGATGTCTCCAGCTATGTTTTCCTTATGTCTCCTCCATTTTCCCTACCTTACCTGTTGTTATGTTTGGTGTGGGTATATGTTCTGGTGTTGTTGTATGTCTTGTTTTTCCATGTCTGGTCAGTGTTTGGTGTATTCTGTCTGGCAAGGATGCTTGATGTTTCCCTGTTTGTGTTTTGTGGCCTCCAGAAAGGGGTCTCATGGTTCCCCAGATGGGGAACCAAAAATCAAGTTTGTGAGCTGTTGCTGGAGTGCTGGTTCCTTGGTGTGTCAGTACATACCGAGTACGCGATGTTATTCGGATTGCAGCACATTTGTTTGGGTTCCAGTAGTCCTTGGTGTGTCTTCTGTTGTGCCGTCCAGCAGCTGCAGCAGGTATGTTACCTTGCATTCTGGGTTTGTTGGTTCAGTGTTTTTTCCCACCACTGGATACTTACCTGCCGTTCTACTTGGCTTTTCTCTGCAACTAAGCCAGTTGATAAACTCCTGTTCATCCGTGTCTTGGAAGAACAGGTCTTCTCTTCCCTGCTTCCATGTGAGGGATTATCAGCGCGTCTCAGGGTTTTAGGTATCCTTGGTATGAGCCGACCTACCATCCAGGTCCGGTCATACGGTTAGGAGTTTGGGCGAGGATTAGGGACGCTTTAGGAGGTGACCTACTCCCTGCTTCCTGATCCCAGGATCCTGGCCTAGCTGCTTCCCCGCATACCCATTATCGTACAGTGTGGAGTTTCCCCCACTTCCAACCGTGACAGGCTTCTTGAGCAACCAACCTGTTCTGTAGTGATAAAGGCAATCAACCCTAGAAAAAATTTGTCAATAGATGGTTGTCTCTTCCTTTTGGAAGACTCTTTGATTTGGTTGAACTCCCTGGTCAAGGCACTTTAATGTGTTGAAAATGAACGTACAGGGTAGCTACCTATAGGTTGTGAAGCCACGTGTAGTGGAGTGAATAATGTGTTTTCTCTTCATGGGACAATGAGATGGAGCATATTTGAGTTACACTTGATATGTTCTATGCTGCATTGCAGCTAATTAGGATGGTCTCATTGAGAAAAGGTGCTAAAGTGGTTGGTCGTTCTGGGACATTAATATGCAATATGTCCACTAGGATTCACTGCTATCTCCAGAACTACACCCCTGACATGAACAGATAGCAGCCACACATGCACAGCAATCCTCCACTCAACTCTATAGGAGTTCCAAAAATAGCGGATAGCCGGTTTGGCTATTTCCAGCAGTCTCATAGAAGTGAATAGATAGATGGTTGCGCTTGTGTGGTGTGCTCTCCATTAACCATTACGGGACTCCTGAAAACATCCGAGTATGCTCAGTTGGTTATTTATGGAACTACTATAGTCACGATTGGAGAACATGTACTGTGAGCTCTCTTTCACCTTGGGGGCCACATTCTGGAGATAGTAGTGGGTCCCAGAGCTGGGACTCAAACTTATCTGACATTGATAGCTTTTAATGTGATTTGTGCATTTGACTTGTATTTCATTGTGTCTGGACGTTTTTTAAATTTAGCTATAGCTGAAGGCCTCTGAAAGGGGGGACTCCAGGGGCGGATTGGAAACCTAAAGTGGCCCTGGAAAAAAATACTCAAAAGTTGCCCCATGTTGTAGGAGGGTCTAAATTGACAGGAGATAGGGCAATAAAAGTAGGGGGGTCAGCAATACCATAGTCCAGAATACCATATACCACAGCGCTGCACAATATATTGCCCCAAAAGCTGTCCCTCTGTGTTGGCCATCCTCCTCCTCCAGTTGTCCTCCTCCTCCAGTTGTCTAATTAATATATGAGCAGCGTGACTAGGTGAGATGCAGGAAATAGTTAAATTTAAGAAAGCATGTCGCTGGCTGGGTACATGAGTAGTGATGTCCCGAACTATTCGCCGGCGAACAGTTCCCGGCGAACATTGCTTGTTCGCGTTAGCCGCGGCGGGCAACATATGCGATGTTCGGTCCGCCCCCTATACATCATCATTGAGTAAACTTTGACCCTGTACTTCACAGTCAGCAGACACATTCCAGCCAATCAGCAGCATACCCTCCCTCCCAGACCCTCCCACCTCCTGGAGAGCATCCATTTTAGATTCATTCAGAAGCTGCATTCTCAGTGAGAGGAGGGACAGTGCTGCTGCTGATGCTGATCTAATAGGGAAAACGTTAGCTAGGGCAGTGTTCTGTGTCCACAGACTCATCTGCTGTAAGGACAGCGTCCTGACAGCACCCCAAAAAGCTCTTTTCAGGGCTGGTACATCAGTCTGCTTTTATTTTAATTTTATTTTTTATATATATATATATATATATATTGCAGTTGCCTGCCCGTGTGTGAGAGGCTGCAGGCTCAGTCGCAGACAGTACTGTGTGCACACCATTCATACAGGGTGTGACAGAAAATACCTTGCAGATAAAAAAAATTCAATTTAATATTTTTCTGTGATATAATCCCAGTTGCAAGCCAGTGTGTGTCTGGCTCACAGACTGTACTGTGGCCACTGGATAGGCCTCCAATTATACCGTTACAGGGTGTCACTCACTCACAAATACCTTGCAGATAAAAAAAATTCTATTTAATATTTTTCTGTGATATAATCCCAGTTGCTAGCCAGTTTGTGTCTGGCCCCAGACTGTACTGTGGCCACTGGCTAGGCCTCCACTCATACCATTACAGGGTGTTACTCACTCACAAATACTTGCAGATAAAAAAAATTATATTTAATATTTTTCTGTGATATAATCCCAGTTGCAAGCCAGTGTGTGTCAGGCCCACACAGACTGTACTGTGCCCACTGCGCACCACTTATATAGGGTGGCACAGTACCTTGCACGCATAGTACCACTTATCTAAAAAAAAATGACATGCAGAGGCAGGCCACCCCACAGGGGCCGTCGTGGTCATGGTGCTGTGAGTTCCACTGGCCCTGGAACAATGCCCAGTGTTCAGAGGCCACGTACTCTGAACCCCAAAAATTCAGAGAAAATAGTTGACTGGCTTACACAGGACACCCAATCTTCATCAGCTTCCGCTAAGAACCTTGACGCACCATCCTCCTCCAGCTCAGCTTTGGTCACCTGCTCTCAAGTTACCACTCTCCCGCCCGCCGCCACCACCACCACTACCACCACAGCCGCTTCACTTGATCCCTCAGAGGAGTTATTTACACATCAGTTGGATGAAATTAGTGATGCGCAACCATTATTGCCAGAGGATGAAGATAACAGGGATATGTGTCAGTCAGGCAGCATTACACACATGGACATACAGTGTGATGATGATGATGATGTTGTACCCGCTGCTGCTTCCTTTGCTGAGGTGTCAGATACAAGTGAAGCGGTTGATGATGACGATGTGTCCGTGGATGCCACGTGGGTGCCTGCTCGAAGAGAAGAAGAAGAGGGGGAAAGTTCAGAAGGGGAGACAGAGAGAAGGAGGAGACGAGTTGAAAGCAGGGGGAGGTCGTCGCAAGGAGCTAGTGGCACAGTCAGACAGCATGTATCGGCACCCGGGGTCAGCCAGACAGCACGCCAATCAACGCATGCTGTTGCCACCAACAGAATGCCGTCATTGCAAAGCTCAGCAGTGTGTCATTTTTTTTGTGTGTCTGCCTCTGATAACAGCAATGCCATTTGCAACCTGTGCCAAAAGAAACTGAGTCGTGGGAAGTCCAACACACACCTCGGTACAACTGCTTTGCGAAGGCACATGATCTCACATCACAAACGCCAATGGGATCAACACATGAGTACAAGCAGCACACAAACTCAAAGCCACCATCCTCCTCCTGGTCCAGTATCTTCAGCCACGTCAACCACTGCTGTCCTCCTTGCCCCCTCTCAACCACCCACCACTCCGCCTCTCACCTTCAGCAGTTCCATCTCATCTGCCCACAGTCATGTGTCTGCAAAGGAAATGTTTGAGTGTAAGAAGCCAATGTCACAGATTCACCCCCTTGGTCGGCGTCTGACAGCTGGCTTGACGGAACTCTTAGCCCGCCAGCTTTTACCATACCAGCTGGTGGAGTCTGAGGCCTTCAAAAAATTTGTCGCTATTGGGACACCACCGTGGAAGGTACCAGGACTAATTTTTTTTTCAAAATAGGCAATCCCAAACCTATGCTCAGTGATTGAAAAGGAAGTCATGGCATCTCTGGCATACAGTGTTGGGGCAAGGGTCCATCTGACCACTGATACCTGGTCTTCAAAGCATGGTCAGTGCAGGTATATCACCTACACTGCACATTGGGTCAACCTGCTGACGGCTGCCAAGCATGGAATGCGTGGCTCTGCAGCAGAGTTGGTGACACCGCCACGACTTGCAGTCAGGCCTACTGCCACCTCCTCTACTCCTCCTACTCCATCCTCTTCGATAACCTCCTTGGCTGAGTCCTCTTCTGCAGCGGCATCTGGCTGCACATTAACTGAATCCCAGACATTCAGCGCCGAAACAACATGCCAGTGAGGCGCTTGATTTGCGACAGCCCGACACGTTGGAATTCAACACTCCTAATGTTCGACCGCCTGCTCCAACAAGAAAAATCCGTCAATGAGTATTTGTATGACCGGGGTGCTAGGACAGCCTCTGCGGAGCTGGGAATTTTGCCACGTTACTGGACGCTCATGCTCAATGCCTGTAGGCTCATGCGTCCTTTTGAGGAGGTGACAAACCCAGTCAGTCGCACCGAAGGCACCATTAGCGACCTCATCCCATTTGTTTTCTTCCTGGAGCGTGCCCTGCGAAGAGTGCTGGATCAGGCTGTAGATGAGCATGAAGAGGAAGAGTTGTGGTCACCATCACCACCAGAAACAGCCTTGTCATCATCGCTTGCCGGACCTGCAGCAACGCTGCAAGAGGAGTATGAGGAAGAGCAGTCAGAGGAGGAATGTGGCTTTGAGGAGGACGAAGACCAACCACAGCAGGCATCCCAGGGTGCTCGTTGTTGTCACCTATCTGGGACCCGTGGTGTTGTACGTGGCTGGGGGGAAGAACAGACCGTCAATGACATCAGTGAGGAGGAGGAATGGGAAATGTGTAGCTCGGCATCCAACCTTGTGCAAATGGGGTCTTTCATGCTGTCATGTCTGTTGAGGGACCCTCGTATAAAAAGGGTGAAGGAAAACGACCTATACTGGGTGGCCACGCTACTAGACCCCCGGTATAAGCAGAAAGTGGTGGAAATGTTACCAAATTACCGAAAGTCATAAAGGATTCAGCAGTTCAAAACCAAACTAAAAAATATGCTTTACACAGCTTATAAGGGGGATGTCACAGCATAATGGGAATCTAACTGGGGAAGAGGTGAAAGTAATCCTCCTCCCACGACCACGGCGGCAAGGACAGGATGCTTAACAGATGTGTTGTTGATGGAGGACATGCAGAGCTTTTTCAGTCCTAAACATCGCCACAGCCCTTCGGGATCCAGCCTTAGAGAACGACTAGACCAACAGGTAGCAGACTACCTCGCCTTAACTGCAGATATCGACACTCTGAGGAGCGATGAACCCCTTGACTACTGGGTGTGCAGGCTTGACCTGTGGCCTGAGCTACAGCAGCGGCTGCAACAATACCTAATTTTTCAGGCATGTGTACATGCCTAATTTTTCTGGCCTCCGGTGCTGCACTGTGGCTGCAAAAAAAAAAAGGCACATACATGTGTCAATTCCCCTTTGTGATCGGTACCTTGTTGTGGTGAAGGGGCTTGCGTATCACAATGAAGCAATCATAACCTTTATGAGTGTGTTGGCAATGTTGCCACACCCCAGATTATAAGGCCATTGCTTCATTATGATCAGACTAAAAGCGATGGGCTTGTTGTATGGGTTTTTAATACATAAAATAAAAAATCATAATAAAGTCTCTTAATAGTTTATTAGAAATAATGCAGACAATTTAAAAAATCCCCATCAATTCCAATACAAACCAAGTACAGAGCTAAAAACTAAATTATTCCAGGATGTCGTAATGGTTCGTTAATTCGACATGGTTAATCAATTCGACACACGTCCCCGGATAGGGGACGTAACAGGGATTAAACTGATAGGAATAGTACTAGTTAAGACACCACTCATATAGGGTGTCACAGCACATTGCTCCGTGCACGCGCAGTGCCCCAACTTGGGAGTAAGAGGACCAACCAAGCTGCTTTTTCCATCTCCCGGTTCCTAAAATCAATTCACTTTGATGTATCAGAGTTTGGTCTGTCACTGTGAAGGCAGTCGAAGGTACCCGGCCTAAATTTTTTTTCACAAAAGGCAATCCCTGATATGGGACGTAACAGGGATTGAATTGATGAGAAGAGAACTACAGAAAATACCACAGTATGACAGTAAATTGCACGGCGCAGACGCAGTGACTGTGGATTCAAACAAAGGGGAGGGAGCCAGCGTTTTTTTAACCATCTCCCCGTTCGAAAAATCAATTCAATAAATGGACCCCAGATTGGAGACGTAACAGGGATTAAACTGATGAGAGTAGAACTACAGAAAATACCACTCATATCGGGTGTGACAGTAAATTGCACGGCGCAGACGCAGTGACCGTGGATTCAAACAAACGGGAGGGAGCAAGAGTTTTTTTTTTAACCATCTCCCTGTTCGAAAAATCTATTCAATTCACCTTTCGAGGACCCTTGGTGTTGTACGTGGCTGGGTGGAGGAAGAAACCTTCAATGACATCAACGGGACATGGCTAGCTTGGTATCCAACCTTCTGCAAATGGGGAGTTTGCGGTTGGGCAAATGGACTGTTTGCGGTTGTTCACGGTGCATTAAAAGAGGAGTTTGGTCTGTCAATGTCTGTGAAGTGGGCGTAACCCTTACACTACCTGATCGTATACACACACTGGATGTTTTAAACAACGTTGTTCAAAAAAATTTAGGATTGTTAGGTAATTTATGCCCTTTAGGGATTAAAACCCAACTCTGCGTCAACTATGTAATTTTCCTTGAGAGTTTTGCCATGGATCCCCCTCCGGCATGCCACAGTCCAGGTGTTAGTCCCCTTGAAACAACTTTTCCATCACTACTGTGGCTAGAAAAAGTTCCTGTGGGTTTTAAAATTTGCCTGCCATTGAAGTCAATGTCGGTTCGCCCATTCGCGAACATTTGCAAAAATTCGCGCTCGCCGTTCGCGAACGGAAAATTTTATGTTTGCGACATCTCTATACATGAGTACCTGATTCTCAGAGCGCTAATTACTGAGAGCCTATTATGTACCCAACCAGCGGCATAGATGGGGGGCTTGGGCGGCCACCAAGGCATCAGCCCAGCTGGAATTTTCCCTGTAAGGTCTATGGCCAATCCACCCCTGAGGGACTCTGAGTGGCCACAGTCAGTAGCAGTGGTGCCACTTGGAGGTGGAGTTAGCCATTACATCCACATATTTATATATCACATTTATCTTTTTCAGTGATTTTTCTTTAGTCTATAGTATATACTTGAAGAAAAGATACCTTAAAGTCTGAATGCACTCCTATTTCACCTTGGTAGAAGCAATTTTTTGTGTACTTTTGCCCTGCCTCTTCCAGAGGTGACTTTTATTAGGTGATACATATAACTGTGCGTGTTATCCCTCTCATTGGTTGCTTGGTGCACATAGAGGTAACAAGAAGCAGAACACTATGTGCAGGGTCTGCTCTTCTGAATATAGATGCCCAATGGCATAGATAGGTTTAGAGGTAGGTCCTGCCTGACTGAAACCACCTTGGCACTGGTAGGCGGGCACAGATGTGTTTTAAGCAAGATATATTGGCTAAGAAAATCAGTTAGGGCTTAGAACATATATAATATTTGCATCTACTGTGTTAGTGCATTATTTTCAGTGATTTTTCTTTTAGAAATCTGCCCATTACATCCACATATTTATTTGTCACCTTGTGCAGGATGTTTTTGTTATCTTTTTCAGTTATTTTTGTCTAGGAATTGGAGCTAGGTTAAAGGAAATTGATATAAGTGACGTCTCTCACCAAATATTGTTGTTGCCGTGTAAGGTCAGGCTAGCAAGTGAGGCTCTGGCTGTGGTCTGCATACAGGGTCATGATACAGTGCTGGTCAGTGGCGTACACACAATCCATGGGGCCCCGGTGCGAAACTGATGTATGGGGCCCCCTCCCCGTCGCCCCCCAACCTGCCTCCAAGCCCCCCCCCCCCCGACTACCTCCCCTACTAGTGTTGTAACTATAGTGTAATGGGCCACAGTGCAAACAGTTTTACAAAGTTTTACAAAGAACCGGTAGATTTTCTTACTAAGGGCTCTTTCCGTGCGGGTAATCCGCTGCGTGACTGAGGGCCAAGCCCCATTCTGGACAGCAGAGACACGGAGCAGTAACATGATTGACTGTGATCTTTTTACTACAAAATCACAGTGACAACTTTATGTCTCTGTGATTTTGTAGTAAAGAGATCACAGAGAGGCACGGAGCATAATCAGTCATGTTAATGCTCTGTGTCTCTGCTGTCCGGAACGGGGCTTGGCTCTCATTTACGCAGCGGATTCCTCGCACGGGATCCGCTTGTGTTAAAGAGCCCTAAACCCAATGCATGGCTACACTCACCCAGTCCTAATAAAATCTGGTCCTACCTCATCCAGGGTGTCGCTGGCGTCGGCGTGATGTCCGCTGGATCCAGAAAAAGGTCCCTGTGGTGAGAAAAAAAGAATAATCACATAAGGAAGGGATGGTGACTGCCCCTGTGAAATCACCAGCAGGGGGCGCTGTGCTGGCCTGTAAGACTGAGCCATGCCAATGTGTAGCAGGGTAATCTAGGACATTTCCCCTAAGTGCAACCACACGGTACTAATGCCCACCTTGTGGCCCCTCACAGTAGTTATGCCCACCTTTGTTCCCGTCACAGTAATTATGCCCAGATATGTGCCCCCTCATAGTAGTTATGCCAAATATGTGTCCCCTTACAGTAGTAATGCCAGATTATGTGCCCCCTCACAGTATTAATGCCAGGCTATGTGCCCCTCACCTAGTAACGCCAGATTATATGCCCCTTACAGTAGTAATGCCAGATTATGTGCCCCTCACAGTATTTATGCCCAGTTATGTGCCCCCTCAAAGTAAATATGCCCACATATGTGCCCCCTCAGAGTGGTTATGCCAGATTACGTGTCCTCTCACAGTAATAATGCCAGATTATGTGCCCCTTCACAGTATTTATGCCCGGTTATGTGCCCCCTCAAAGTAAATTTGCCCAGATATGTGTTCCCTCAGAGTGGTTATGCCAGATTATGTGCCCCTCACATTAGATATGCTCACATATGTACCCCTCACATTGGTTATGCCAGATTAGGCTCCTTTCACACTAGCGTTCGTCGGTCCACTCGTGAGCTCCGTTTGAATGAGCTCACGAGCGGACCCGAACGCCTCCGTCCAGCCCTGATGCAGTCTGAATGGAGCGGATCCGCTCAGACTGCATCAGTCTGGCGGCGTTCAGCCTCCGCTCCGCTCGCCTCCGCACGGACAGGCGGACAGCTGAACGCTGCTTGCAGCGTTCAGCTGTCCGCCTGGCCGTGTGGAGGCGAGCGGATCCGTTCAGACTTACAATGTAAGTCAATGGGAACGGATCCGCTTGAAGATGAGCCCATATGGCTCAATCTTCAAGCGGATCCGTCCCCCTTTGACTTTACATTGAAAGTCTGAACGGATCCGCTCAGGCTGCTTTCACACTTAGAATTTTTTCTAAGTTATTAATGCAGACGGATCCGTACTGAACGGAGCCTCCGTCTGCATTAATATGATCGGATCCGTTCAGAACGGATCCGATCGAACGCTAGTGTGAAAGTAGCCTTACATGCCCCGTCACAGTAGTTATGCCTTCATATGTGCCCCCTCATAGTTATGCCTTTATATGTGCCCCCTCACAGTAGTTATGCCACATTAGGTGCCCCCTCAAATTAGTTATGGCAGATTAGGTGCCCCTCAGTAGAGATGCCAACTTTTGTGCCCCCTCACTCTAGTTGTTCCCATCAATCCCCCCCCTCTGCCCCTCTGCCCCTCTGCCCCCTGCCCCTCTGCCCCCTGCCCCTCTGCCTCTCTGCCCCTTTGCCCCCCTGCCCCCAGTCTGCAGCATTAGAAAAAAAAATCTTACATACTTACCTTCTTCCCTGAGGAGAGTAGGCAGCTTGCCGGGTTTTTAGGTCTCCTCCCACAGTGACAGGCAGCAGCGCGATCTGGGGCCAGCAGGGGGAGCTCCTGAGCTCTGAAGATCAGTGAAGCAGGGAGCAGAGAGGTTTCCCTGCTTCACTATAGAAACGGAACTGCCGGCCCTGTGTGTGTGAGTGCGTGCCCCCCCCTCCCTTACTTGACCCTCCGGCCCCCCCATATTATACATGTAATGGTGGCATGGAGCGCTCTGATGGGGCCCGAAATTGCCACTGTACTTCATGCCGGGCCCCACCAGAGCGCTCCATTACATCTGAGTACAGCGGGAGCCCTGCCAGCGGCCTGGGGGGGTCCACAGGTGGCCGGGCCACCTGGAGTCCCGGGCCCGGTCGCAACTGCGACCCCTGCGACCCTGGTATGTACGCCACTGGTGCTGGTGTGTTAGTCGGTCCAGGGATGGGGGTCGGCAGAATGTCACCCAGTACAAAGGTGCAGAAGATCAATCTAGGATGCCAAAGGGAGAGACTGCAGTGCAGTTAGAGTCCCAGCACACGGCCAATACGGCCAATCTTGATTGAGTGACTTCAGCAGTCCACTATTCTGGAAAGTGAGTCTGTCATCAGAAATCATTGTAACAATAAAATATATGAACTGTGCCCTCTACTTGTAGAGTGAACTGAAACTGCCATGCATATGTGCCTCTATGAAAAAAGTCTGCTTGAGTTTGAATTGTCCTGACTGCTGCCCTTCAACATTTGTATTTGACAGTACCTTAACTATTCCTGCTGCTGGGTGAGATACTAGTACCAGAACTATTACACACTGTGACAGAGACATAATGAAGTGTTGAGCGCAAATATTCGAAAAGTGAATGTTCATAGCGAATATCGGAACTTCGAAAATTTTCAAATATTTAGAATATAGTGCTAAATATTCGTAATGACAAAATATATATTTTTTTTAACACAGTACACATCAGGTGACATCCCTCCCTTCTTCTAGCTTGTGGGCCAATGAGAAGGCTTTGACACAGCTTAGCAACATCCCTAGCAACCAATAGAAAAGTTGCCTACCCCTTACTATATAAGAACCTTCCCAGCAGCTATTTTCTAAAGTTTAGTGCAGTTATGAAAGAGACAGCAGTGTGATTGCTGTGCTCTGTGCTTTGTTGTATTACATTAGACAGTTAACTTATGTATATAATTCAGATAGTTAGTGTAGGTTAGATTAGTCTATAGCGTAGGTTCCAGTGCAGGATGTTAGGCAGTGTAATAGGTTCTGTTGTCCATACATACAGTGCTGCCCATAATTATTCATACCCCTGCAGTGTCGGACTGGGGTACCTAGGGACCACCAGTAAAATTTATTTTGGGGGCCCACCGTACGAATAATTCAAATATAATAAATAATCAAAAAATGTTTTATATGAACATAGGCTGGTCGAGGTGCTGGACATTGAATATATGTATGTAGTGCAGTAAGTCTACTGTGTTATGTGCCACTTGTGCAGGGGGTGAGAGACTAGGGGCCCACCTTGCTCAGGGGCCCACCGGGGGATTCCCCTGTATCCCTGTGGGCCATTCTGAGCCTGTACCCCTGGCAAATTTTGACTTAAAGTTACTTTTATTCAACCAGCAAGTAATTTTTTGACGGGAAATGACATTGGTCTCTCCCAAAAGATAATAAGACGATGTACAAGAGGCATTATTGTGGAAAAAAGACATTTCTCAGCTTTTATTTACATTTGAGCAAAAAATACAAGATGTTCCGCACTGTGGAAAATCTCAGAGGACGTGGTCGGAAGCCAAAAGTGACACCTGTGCTGGCCAGGAGGATAGTTAGAGAAGTGAAAAAGAATCCAAGGATCACCACCAAGGCCATCCTGGTGAATCCGGGCTCTGCTGGTGACAATGTCTCAAGGCAGACAATCCAACGGACACTGCACAATGCAGACCAAGGAGGAAGCCACTTCTCAAGATAAGGCACACAAAAGCTTGCTTGGCTTTTGCAAAAAGCAGTGTAATAGGTTCGCATTACGCGAAAAATACATTGCCGATTTTCGAAATCAAGAATATAATCTCGAATTCGCGAATATATGACGAATATTCTACAAAATATTCGCAAAATATTGCAGATTCGAATATTGCCCCTGCCGCTCATCACTAATAATGAATATAGATTTTCTCATCAATTATACGAATATAAACATTTATTATCACTATGTATATAAAACAGCTTTATAAATATATTATATACAAATATGTTCAAGTGCATAAAAATAAACTATAACGATCATGTTCTCATTTACATTTTGACCATCAGTTTTTGCAAATATAAACTAAAAAAAGAATGCAAATGTTTTTTAGTTGCAACAGGATACACTACTTTGTTAGCTTTTTTCCATGGCATAATCAGTATTTGAATTTGTCCATAAATACTTAAATATAGGTAAAGGTGCTTTAATAGTGACTTTGGAAAGCCATATCAAAAGTTCATGAATGATGTCTACTGCTCACATTTTGCTCTTGAATATTGAAGATTCGTGTATCCAGTCACAATGTCAGGATCTTATATTCCTCTGAATTTGTTAATGATTAGAGAAAAAACTCTTCTGTAACTCTCACGGAACTGGCGGTTCATAGCTGCATACAGTATAGGATTGATGCAACTGTTTAACCAAGTTAGATTTGCCGCTATCATGTGAAGAACTTGAGGTGCTGCATTTTTGGCATCAAAAATGTTGAGTAGTAAAAAGGGGATATAGCTAACCACAAAGAAGAGAAAAACCACAAAGCACATGCGAGTGACCTTTTTGAAATCTGAACCAGAGTCCTTTGGTTGAGGTACTGTGGCAGGTGCTGATCTAACATAATCTGTAGACTGAGAGGTCACTGTAACTTTTGAAGAGCTAACATGTTCTGAGATGATTTCACTGGAGGCTGCTGTATCTACACCACTGTCTTCTAGTTCTATGTCATGAAATTTACTGTTGACACCAGATTTATCACTAGAAGCATTTGACTTTGTATTTTTGGTTTTGGCAAGTTTGTACTGGTCCAAAGCCTTGGAAGCAGATTTAACTTTGAGATGGATGAGCAAATAAAAGATCCCAACACAGCTTAGGCCTACCACAAAGTAAAACCCCATTAGAATGGTGGTGTAAGGTCTTCCTTTTATACGATGGAAGCTACAGGTACAAACTTTTGGAACTAAAACATAGACTGGCCAAAGTGGTGCAAAGCTGGCAAATCCTGCCATCCAGGTGGCCAGGAGAATGAGTGTTGCACCCAACTTGCAAAAAATACGATCAAACAGTTTATTGTTTGTGATGAGAATGTAACGGCTGACAGCGATGAGGCACAGATTAATAATCGATACAGAATTAGAGACAAACAAAAGCATTCCGAAGACTCGGCAGAAGATTTCTCCACTTCTCCAGTACAGGTGAAGGTATGAGTCTACAGAGAAGGGCTGTAAAAACGTACAGTACAAGATGTCCGCCAGAGTTAGATTGATGATGAGTAGATTGAATCGGGTCTGCAGCTTTTTATCCAATGCATAGGCAACAACTGTTAACACATTGCCAGATGTCCCCACCAAAGACACGATAATGCCCCACGTCACAGCAAAGTATCGATAATCCACAATAGATGGATGATAGCAAGAGAAGGGATCTGAATCATTCATTGTGGACGCTGAGTCATTCATGGTGGTGTGTGGACTTTTCTTCAGCAGTGTTTCTTTCTGAATGGTTTAAAATAAGAAAACAGGTTATTTCCATGCACATTAACCAGATTCAGTTACAGTTTTATGCTATATTCATGCAATTTGTATGTGCTCAGAGATTAGAACAACCTTTTTTTTGCTAAGACAGCAACTAAGATGCTGTTACCTCAGACTTACTATCTATAACAGTTGTAAAAGTCATACCAGTCATAGACACAGCTAAAACTGAGATTAACACATCTTTAATGATAACGCCACCTTTCTACTCCTCTAGAAAGCCAAGATATTGGAAGTTGTTGGTGAGGGCCTCACCCTGTAGAGTTTCTTTACCAGTCCATGTGCCTAGATGTGACATGAAGTACCATGGTTGCAGGCGATTTTATTTCCCGGAGAGGCAGTTCCTTGGTTTGCATGGCGTTGACTATTACGGTACATATTGCTATTATGTCTTTAGGTTTCCTCTTACAATTTTGATATAAGAGAAGATGTTAATTTTGCTTATTTTGATCTCCTCTTGTTTTCTTTTAACTACTCATACAGTACATATTAACCACACGCTGAGGAACAGGCCATAAACATGTTCTGATCTCAGCGACCTGTCTACAATTTTGCAGACTAGTTTTGCACACTGTCTGTGGACAGAAGCACTAAGCATAAGTATAGAATGCTTTCAGAACCTTTCAGATATTGATGGTCATGTCTGTAAGTGTGGACTGAGTTTCTATTTTTGACTTGCATACATTATTTTTGAGAAGGGGAATTTCGAGGCAACCCTTATGGCCAGTTCAGGCTATATTCTACTTCTCATAACGTGATGCAATACTATGCTGCACAAATAATAGTCATTGAAAAATCTAATTGCATATACCAAAGTGTGTTCTAAAATTTCCTACGAAGAACGCTAGTGAGTTTTTTTAACATTTGCCTGATAAACCCTCAGAAGAAGTAAGATCAGAATTCATCGAATAGCATGCAAGGAGCACATACATCACTTTCCAGGTCAATGCAAAAGAGCTATTTCTATTGTATAACATCTTTTAGGAGTGAAGAAAATCACAGAATTATAATTATTCTGCAGACGTCTATTAGTGTAACGTAGAATTTCCACTAAGCCAAGTATTATTCAAAGTATTATTATGTAAGCTCCTGAGTTATTAACGCTTTATTGTAATAATTAAATTGTATAACATGACTATTTTACACAACTCTGTTTGGGGACCGTGGCCCCACCTCAAAAACAAGCAGAAACAGTTATTTTTACTAACGACCATGACCAATATATTTGGCTTTTTTTTTTTAAAGCAATTGAACATACTGCGTGAAGATGAGTTGTGGTGGGAAGAAATTATAGTAATAATTAAGAGGTGAATACAATATTTCTGGAAGGAAGAATATCACTCGATGAATTAATACTGATTTTGTTTTTAATGCTGCTATCAGTAATTGTCAGTTCTGTCATTATCAGTTTTTTAAATTCTTTGAATTTAATGGATGACAAGCTGATGCAAGCCTCAACTTATATATTAAAAATGCACATAGACCTAAAACGATTTAAATAACCTCTGGCTAAATAGACTAATCTCCAATCCAGCAGCAATCATTGTGGTATATACCCTGACACTAAAGGAGGGATTATTTATATATTAAAAGTTCCTTTTCAGCAACATAAGCTTGTAAA
The DNA here is from genome assembly GCF_014858855.1 of Bufo gargarizans. NCBI lineage: Eukaryota > Metazoa > Chordata > Amphibia > Anura > Bufonidae > Bufo > Bufo gargarizans. The sequence continues at coordinate 257,006 of NW_025334199.1, read as the reverse complement.
ACTATAGTAAATTCAGAATGAGACAAATTTTAGATATGTAGGCTAGGACATACTCACCAAATGCAGGGTTACAACTGGCAGATGGTCTGAGATCATATGGAACCTAGGTCTTTATATAAGGTCTTCCCTAAAAAGCCCAACCTTGCTCAATAATTTCCCATAAGTTCTGTATGTTACTTCTCGTTTTAACTTGTACTGTTTTTTTTTTGTTTTTTTGTTACAGATGTTATATCATGCAATTTCTGATATCACTTTACAACAGTCATTGGAACAAGAGCTTAAGGCATTTACTGCATATCATCACACAGCACTATGCCACTTTAGGGAAATTAAGTATAATACATCTCATAATGATACAAATAATTTAACACATGATTGATCAGGACTGAATGACAGAATCCTGGGTTTGTGGGGAGATCATATGCTATTGCTGGCTAAACTCAACAGATAGAAGTGAGGCAGCACTCCAGTTAATACACGCCTTTATTCACCCTTTAATGTTTCAGCTCAAATGAGCCTTTCTCAAGCATAAACTGAATATAGAAGAATTAAGGGACTGGAACTCTTTAAACTCTTTAACCAGTGATTGATCAGTCATCCCTATGCATTTACTGTGTGTCAAGTTGCGACCAGGAAGCAGAGACCAACGGGGACCCAGTAAACATTGGAACAGCAATGGATGGATGGGATAGATGAGGTGACTAATGCTTCTTTTTCTTAATCCACTCTTCCCTTCTATAAATTTTTTTATCAGGCCAGACAACTCCCCAAGGTGTAAATGCCTTGGATCATTAGAGAGTCCTCTGGATGACAACACAATCCCCTGATATAAAATTCGAATTTCAGTTAACATCTAAAAATCATAGGGGTTCTTCATAAGACAACCCCTTTGCATATCACCTGTGAGGACATTTGGACCACTGCATCTTTTAGCCAGAGTAAAGAAGTGTGAACAGAGAGTTTGTATATACATTTCAATGGCCAACCACACCTTTCCTGGGTGATATCGCCTGTTCTGTGGAGGTTTCATAAGCCCGCAGATCAAGTGGTCACCGGACTGTCTTCCTTCTAAAAAGAGGTTGTCTTAATTAGACAATTCCTTGTAGACATCTTGTAGAGGATGATTCCTCTCCAGTCAAAGAACCCCTATTTCTAAAATATAAAGCCAGCAGTGTGCCCCAAACTAAGACAAACCATGTTAGCTGTATATCACCCTCGCCTGAAATTCTAATTAAAAGGAATTGCATTAATGCAGCTTAAAATTATAATTTTGTGAAAAGGTTTAATATCCTAGGCTCAACGTCTCACACTCTAGTCAGCTAACTATTCCATACCCCCTGAGCAAAGGGTACCTCAAAAGGGTGACTTTGGGGTTTCATAAGCTGTAAGCCATAATCATCCCATCCAAAGGCTTGAAGTATCTCAATTTACGTGTAATGAGTCTACCTCATATGTTAGTTTCACTTTTTAAGTTGCATTACTGAAATAAATGAACTTTGCACAATATTAAAATTTTTCGAGTTTCACCTGTAAAGTTGATTTTAGAGAGTTTTATTTCTTCAGAAGAAGAGATAAATTGCATACCTTTTTCCAGGCAGCATTGCCTGTAAGACTCTATATGCCAGCTGTCAATGTCTCCATAAGGAGAAATATTACATCCCAAACATCAAAGGCTTCTTGAGCAACCAACCTGTTCTGCAGTGATAAAGGCAATCAACCCTGGAAAAAATCTGTCAATAGATGGTTGTCTCTTCCTTTTGGAAGACTCTTTGATTTGGTTGAACTCCCTGGTCAAGACACTTTAATGTATTAAAAATGAACGTACAGGGTAGCTACCTATAGTGGAGTGGAGTGAATAATGTGTTTTCTCTTCATGGGACAATGAGATGGAGCATATTTAAGTTACACTTGATATGTTTTTATTCTGCATTGCATCTCATTAGGATGGTCTCATTGAGGAAAGGCAGTGGCGTACTGCCAATATAGTTAGACCACGCAGCTGCTATGGGGCCCGTGGGAGGGGGGCCCGGAGTGCATGGAAGCAAGGGTACACAGTACCTTGCAGGGCTTGTTCCTTTCTCCAAAGTAAACTTCACCGACCCGACATGAGCAGACAGCCCCCCTCCCCTCTCTGCAGTGTGATATTCCATCATGTGTGAGGAGGGGGCGGAGCCAGAGGAGCCGAGGCAGCAGCAGGAGATATGGAGACTCTGCTCTCTCTGACCTCCTGTGTGTTACTGTGCCTCCAGTATAAAGTTCAGTCCCTCACTGGTCCTCCTACACAGCAGTAATGGGGTAAGTTACTGTGGGAGGAAAGTTAGAGTCCTGAAACTGCTTCCCCTGCACATCTTGTGTCCTCCCCCCCCCCCCCCCGTTGTTCCAGCCACTCACAGACCTCTGCCCACTGACTATCTCACCTATACTTCATGCAGAGCAAGAAGTTATGTCTCCCAGTGACCCCCCTCCCCCATCAGTGGCATTTCAAATTTTCCCAGCCCTCATCCCCCTATGTATGATGCAATGTCTCTGGAGGTTATATCAGTGCTGGAGCGTTATAAGAGGAACGGCTAATATCAGTCACATAGGATGTAATGTCTCTGGAAGTTATATCAGTCTGGAGCATTATAAGAGGAGCGGCTGATATCAGTCACATAGGATGTAAATGTCTCTGGACAGTGCACAGCCAACATCATTTAATCCCCCAGGTGCCATGATCAATGCTGATCGCGGCACCTGTGAGTGAAGGCGGAGGAATGCGGTTCCCTCTATTAAAAAAATATATATATTTATCCGTAACAGTTTCAAAAGGTTATTTATACATTGTATTTCTTTACTTATTAGCAAATGAGTGTGGCAGGGGAGGAGCCAGGGCCAGAAGTGGGTAATAGGCGGAGTTAGGGGCCCCAATTCTGATTCTTGCTATGGGGCCCAATGATTTTTGTGTACGCCCCTGAGGAAAGGTGTTAAAGTGGTTGGTCGCTCTGGGACATTAATATGCAATATGTCCACTAGGATTCACTGTTATCTCCAGAACTACGCCCCTGACATGAACAGATAGCAGCCACACATGCACAGAAATCCTCCGTTTAACTCTATGGGAGTTCCAAAAATAGCGGATAGCCGGTTTGGCTATTTCCAGCAGTCTCATAGAAGTGAATGGATAGATGATTGCACTTGTGTGGTGTGCTCTCCATTAATCATTACGGAACTCCTGAAAACATCCGAGTATGCTCAGTTGGCTATTTTTGGAACTACTATAGTCACGAATGGAGAACACGTCGCACAGTTCTGTAAGCTTTCCTTCACCTTGGGGGCCACATTCTGGAGATAAGTTTGAGTCCCAGCTCCTATCTGACATTGATAACTTTTAATGTGTTTTGTGCATTTGACTTGTATTTCATTGTGTCTGGACTTTTTATTTATTTAGCTATAGCTGAAGGCCTCTGAAAGGGGGGATTCCAGGGATGGATTGGAAACCTTAAAGTGGCCCTGGAAAAAAATACTTAAAAGTGGCCCCATGTTGTAGGAGGGTCTAAATTGACAGGAGATGGGGCAAGAAAAGTAGGGGGGGGGGGGTCAGCAATACCATAGCCCAGAATACTATATACCACAGTGCCGCACAATATATTGCCCCAAAAGCTGTCCCTCTCTGTTGGCCATCAATAGTGGCCATTTTTCTCCTCCTCCTCCAGTTTTCCGATTAAGATATGAGCAGCATGAGGAGGTGAGATGCGGGAAACAGTTAAATTTAAGAGAGCATGTTGCTGGCTGGGTACATGAGTACCTGATTCTCAGAGCGCTAATTACTGAGAGCTTATTATGTACCCAGCCAGCGGCAGAGATGGGGGGCTTGGGCGGCCACCAAGGCAACAGCCCAGCTGGAATTTTCCCTGTAAGGTCTATGGCAAATCTGCCCCGAGGGACTCTGAGTGGCCACAGTCAGTAGCAGTGGTGCCACTTGGAGGTGGAGTTAGCCATTACATCCGCATATTTATTTATCACATTTATCTTTTTCAGTGATTTTTCTTTAGTCTATAGTATATACTTGAAGAAGTGACACCTTCAAGTCTGAATGCGCTCCTATTCCACCTTGGCAGTAACAGTTTTTTGTGTACTTTTGACCTTCCTCTTCCACGGGTGACTTTTTTTAGGTGATGCATTTAACTGTGCGTGCTATCCCTCTCATTGGTTGCTTGGTGCACATAGAGGTAACAAGAAGCAGAACAATATGTGCAGGGTCTGCTCTTCTAAATGTAGATGCTCAATGGCATAGATAGGTTTAGAGTAGGTCCTGCCTGACTGAGACCACCTTGGCACTGGTAGGCGGGCACAGATGTGTTTTGAGCGAGATATATTGGCTAAGAAAAAAATAGTTAGGGCTTAGTCCATTAATAATATTTGCATCTACTGTGTTTATTTTTAGAAATCTGCCCATTACATCCACATATTTATTTATCACATCATGCAGGATGTTTTTGTTATCTTTTTCAGTGGTTTTTGTCTAGAAAGTGGAGCTAGGTTAAAAGGAAATTGATATAAGTGATGTCTCTCACCAAATATTGTTGTTGTTGCCGTGTAAGGTCAGGCTATCAAGTAAGGCTCTGGCTTCGGTCTGCATACAGGGTCATGACAAAGTGCTGTAGTGTGAGTCGATCCAGGGAAGGGGGTCGGCAGAAATGTCACCCAGTACAAAAGGTGCAGAAGACCAATCTAGGATGCCAAAGAGAGAGACTGCAGTGCAGTTAGAGTCCCAGCACATGGCCAATACGGCCAATCTTGCTTGAGTGACTTCAGCAGTCCACTATTCTGGAAAGTGAGTCTGTGATCAGCAATCATTGTAACCATAAATGTATGAACTGTGCCCTTTACTTGTAGAGTGAACTGAAACTGTCATGCTTACAGTATGTGCCTCTATGAAAAAAGTCTGCTTGAGTTTGAATTGTCCTGACTGCTGCCCTTCAACATTTGTATTTGACAGTACCTCGACTATTCCTGCTGCTGGGTGAGATACTAGTACCAGAACTATTACACACTGTGACAGAGACATAATGAAAATAGATTTTCTCATCAATTATACGAATATAAACATTTATTATCACCATGTATATAAAACAGCTTTATAAATATAATATATACAAATATGTTTAAGTGCATAAAAATAAACTTATTTACATTTTGACCATCAGTTTTTGCTCATAAAAACAAAAAAAAAAAGAATGTAAATGTATTTTAGTTGCAACAGTATACACTATTTTGTTAGTTTCTTTCCATGGCATAATCTGTATTTGTATTTGTCCATAAATACTTAAATATAGGTAAAGGTGCTTTAATAGTGACTTTGGAAAGCCATATCAAAAGTTCATGAATGATGTCTACTGCTCACATTTTGCTCTTGAATATTGAAGATTCGTGTATCCAGCCACAATGTCAGGTTCTTATATTCCTCTGAATTTGTTAATGATTAGAGAAAAAACTCTTCTGTAACTCTCACGGAACTGGCGGTTCATAGCTGCATACAGTATAGGATTGATGCAACTGTTTAACCAAGTAAGATTTGCTGCTATCATGTGAAGAACTTGAGGTGCTGCATTTTTGGCATCAAAAATGTTGAGCAGTAAAAAGGGGATATAGCTAACCACAAAGAAGAGAAAAACCACGAAGCACATGCGAGTGACCTTTTTGAAATCTGAACCAGAGTCCTTTGGTTGGGTTACTGTGGCAGGTGCTGATCTAACATAATCTGTAGACTGAGAGGTCACTGTAACTTTTGAAGAGGTAACCTGTTCTGAGATGATTTCACTGGAGGCTGCTGTATCTACACCACTGTCTTCTAGTTCTATGTCATGAAATTTACTGTTGACACCAGATTTATCACTGGAAGCATTTGACTTTGTATTTTTGGTTTTGGCAAGTTTGTACTGGTCCAAAGCCTTGGAAGCAGATTTAACTTTGAGATGGATGAGCAAATAAAAGATCCCAACACAGCTTAGGCCTACCACAAAGTAAAACCCCATTAGAATGGTGGTGTAAGGTCTTCCTTTTATACGATGGAAACTACAGGTACAAACTTTTGGAACTAAAACATAGACTGGCCAAAGTGGTGCAAAGCTGGCAAATCCTGCCATCCAGGTGGCCAGGAGAATGAGTGTTGCACCCAACTTGCAAAAAATACGATCAAACAGTTTATTGTTTGTGATGAGAATGTAACGGCTGACAGCGATGAGGCACAGATTAATAATCGATACAGAATTAGAGACAAACAACAGCATTCCGAAGACTCGGCAGAAGATTTCTCCACTTCTCCAGTACAGGTGAAGGTATGAGTCTACAGAGAAGGGCTGTAAAAACGTACAGTACAAGATGTCCGCCAGAGTTAGATTGATGATGAGTAGATTGAATCGGGTCTGCAGCTTTTTATCCAATGCATAGGCAACAACTGTTAACACATTGCCAGATGTCCCCACCAAAGACACGATAATGCCCCACGTCACAGCAAAGTATCGATAACCCACAATAGATGGATGATAGCAAGAGAAGGGATCTGAATCATTCATTGTGGGCGTTGAGTCATTCATGGTGGTGTGTGGACTTTTCTTCAGCAGTGTTTCTTTCTGAATGGTTTAAAATAAGAAAACAGGTTATTTCCATGCACATTAACCAGATTCAGTTACAGTTTTATGCTATATTCATGCAATTTTATGTGCTCAGAGATTAGAACAACCCTTTTTTTGCTAAGACAGCAACTAAGATACTGTATCACTGTTACCTCAGATTTACGATCTATAACAGTTGTAAAAGTCATAGACACAGCTAAGACAGAGATTAACACATCTTTAATGTTAACGCCACCATTCTACTCTTTTAGAAAGCTGAGTTATTGGAAGCTGTTGGTGAGGGCGTCATCCTATAGAGTTTCTTTACCAATCCATGTGACTAAATGTGACCTGAAGTACCATAATTGCAGGCAATTTTATTTCCTGGAGAGGCAGTTCTTTTGGTTTGCGTGGAGTTGACTATTACATATTGTTATTATGTCTTTAGCTTTCCTCTTGCAATATTGATATAAGTACAAGAGAAGATGTTAATTTTACTTATTTTGATCTCCTTTTGTTTTCTTTTAACTACTCATACAGTGCATATTAACAGTAGGGGTTGTTATTTTGTTTATACATATTTTTCCATCTATATGTGTGTTTTTTGTTTTCCCTGGATTTATTTATTTCCAATCCAGGTCTATGAGTGGGGCTTTATTAGGGCAATAGCGAGACTTAGGTATGGGGGCAGGGTGTCTCCACCATCAGGGGACATCCCTGTGCACAGGACTCTAGATCTTGAGGGTCATTCAGGGAAAGATTCTTTCCCACCCATTTACCCATTACCCCCACCTTTCCTAGTCAGCACTCTATTGACCCCATTTAAGAATTTATCCTATCTATAATAGGAGTCCTTGTTGAGTATATCTACCATACTTAGGACATCACCTGAGCAAACTGTTTTTGCTCCATTACCCGTCTGAATAATAAAAGGTATCGTTTTTAGTAAGCATGTTTAAATTCTACTTTTTTCTAAAACATATTAACCACACGCTGAGGAATAGAGATGAGCGAACTTCTGTTTTAAGTTCGGCGTCTAAAGTTCGGGTTTGGATTAGCGGAGAATCCCGATCTGGAACCGGATATGGATTCCGACTTCCGTTGTGGTCCGTGGTAGCAGAATCAATAATCGGCCATTATTGATTCCGCTACCACGGACCACAATGGAAGTCGGAATCCATATCCGTTCCAGATCGGGATTCTCCGCTAATCCAAACCCGAACTTTAGACGCCGAACTTAAAACAGAGGTTCGCTCATCTCTACTGAGGAACAGGCCATAAACATGTTCTGATCTCAGCGACCTGTCTACAATTTTGCAGAGTAGTTTTGCACGGACTGAGTTTCTATTTTTGACTTGCATACATTATTTCTGGGAAGGGCAATTTCGAGGCAACCCGTATGGCTAGTTCAGGCTATATTCTACTTCTCATATCGTGATGCAATACTATGCTGCACAAATAATAGTCATTAAAAAATCTAATTACATATACCAAAGTGTGTTCTAAAATTACGACGAACTAGTATTTCCTGGTATCTTTCTATCTATATACCTGTGGTCCTTTTATCTTGCCTAAGGGTTTCATAAGTGATCTTTACTGATCACTCACTGATGACTTAAGAGAGTAGGTTATGAGAAAATAGTGAGTTTTGTAACATATGTCTGATGAACTCTCAGAAGAAGTAAGATCAGAATTCATCAAGTAGCATGCAAGGAGCACATAAATCACTTTCCTGGTCAATGCAAAGGAGCTATTTCTATTGTATAACATCCTTTAGGAGTGAAGAAAATCACAGAATTATAATTATTCTGCAGACATCTATTAGTGTAAAGTAGAATTTCCACTAAACCAAGTATTATTCAAAGTATTTTTATGTAAGCTCCTGAGTTGTTAACGCTTTATTGTAATAATTAAATTGTATAACATGGCTATTTTACACAACTCTGTTTGGGGACCGTGGTCCCACCTAAAAACAAGCAGAAACAGTTATTTTTACCAACGACCATGACCAATATATTTAGCTTTTTTTTTTTAAAGCAATTGAACATACTGCGTACAGAAGAGTTATGGTGGGAAGAAATTATAGTAATAATTAAGAGGTGAATACAATATTTCTGGAAGGAAGAATATCACTCGATGAATTAATACTGATTTTGTTTTTAATGCTGCTCTCAGTAATTGTCAGTTCTGTCATTATCAGTTTTTTAAATTCTTTGAATTTAATGGATGACAAGCTGATGCAAGCCTCAACTTATATATTAAATATGCACATAGACCTAAAACGATTTCAATAACCTCTGGCTAAATAGACTAATCTCCAATCCAGCAGCAATCATTGTGGTATATACCCTGACACTAAAAGAGGGATTATTTGTATATTACAAGTTCCTTTTCAGCAACATAAACTTGTAAAACTATAGTAAATTCAGAATGAGACAAATTTTAGATATGTAGGCTAGGACATACTCACCAAATGCAGGGTTACAACTGGCAGATGGTCTGAGATCATATGGAACCTAGGTCTTTATATAAGGTCTTCCCTAAAAAGCCCCACCTTGCTCAATAATTTCCCATAAATTCGGTGTGTTACTTCTCGTTTTAACTTGTACTGTTTTTTTTTTTATGTTACACATGTTATATCATGCAATTTCTGATATCACTTTACAACAGTCATTGGAACAAGAGCTTAAGGCATTTACTGCATATCATCACACAGCACTATGCCACTTTAGGGAAATGAAGTAGAATACATCTCATAATAATACAAATAATACAACACATGATTGATCAGGACTGAATGACAGAATCCTGGGTTTGTGGGGAGATCATATGCTATTGCTGGCTAAACTCAACAGATAGAAGTGAGGCAGCACTCCAGTTAATACACGCCTTTATTCACCCCTTCATGTCTCAGCTCAAATGAGCCTTTCTCAAGCATAAACTGAATATAGAAGAATTAAGGGACTAGAACTCTTTAACCAGTGATTGATCAGTCATCCCTATGCATTTACTGTGCGTCGAGTTGGGACCAGGAAGCAGAGACCAGCGGGGACCCAGTAAACATTGGAACAGCAATGGATGGATGGGATAGACGAGGCAACTAATGCTTATTTTTCTTAATCCACTCTGCCTTTATATAAAAAGTTACCAGGCCAGACAACTCCCCAAGGTGTAAATGCCTTGGATCATTAGAGAGTCCTCGGGATGACAACACAATCCCCTGATATAAAATTCGAATTTCAGTTAACATCTAAAAATCATAGGGGTTCTTCATAAGACAACCCCTTTGCATATCACCTGTGAGGACATTTGGACCACTGCATCTTTTAGCCAGAGTAAAGAAGTGTAAACAGAGAGTTTGTATATACATTTCAATGGCCAACCACACCTTCCCTGGGTGATATTGCCTGTTTTGTGGAGGTTTCATAAGCCCGCAGATCAAGTGGTCACCGGACTGTCTTCCTTCTAAAAAGAGGTTGTCTTAATGAGACAATTCCTTGTAGACACATCTTGTAGAGGATGATTCTTCTCCAGTCAAAGAACCCCTATTTCTAAAATATAAAGCCTGCAGTGTGCCCCAAACTAAGACAAACCATGTTAGCTGTATATCACCCTCCTCTGATCGCCTGAAATTCTAATTTTATACCAGAGAATCGTGTTATCTACAGGACTACTTAATGATCCAATTCACTCCTTAAGGAATTAAGGCAGTTGTCCGGCCAGATAAAATTTTTATACCAGGGTTACGATGAGTTTTAAAAAAATAAGACCAATCCCCCTCCACTGCTTTTTCAATGCTTACTGGATTCCCGCTGGTTTCTGCTTCCAGACCTCAACTTGACACACGGTGGCCCTTACTTTACAAATATTATCTCTCTGAACAACCCCTGTAAGGCTTTACAGTTTATTGATTCTTCTATATTGAGGTTATGCTAAACGAAGGCTTATTTGAGCTGAAACGTTGCACAGGTAAATAAAGGAGTTTATTAATTGGAGTGCTGCCTCAAATTCTGTCTGTTGGGTTTATTCAACATATGACCCCCCCAAAACCCCAGGATTATGTCAGTCATGGTCAACCATATGTTGTATTAGTATCATTATGACATGTATTCAGTTAAAACACAAAAAGTTAAAATGCATAAGTGGTGGCTTTCTTTTCCAGACATCTGCTGGTGGTACATACAACAAAGACAAAAGGCACATAAACCACTATGTAAACCATGTTGGGAAACAATCTTTGATCACATAATTAAGATATGTGGCTTAAAAGAACAGCTCCTATTACATAAAAAACTACACTGGACAAGAAACCAATTCCTACTGCCCCTGTTAGTTGGAGCCAAAATTTGGATCCCTTTAGAGTCAAACCTTGAATAATTACTCAACAAAACTGATCATCTATATCGTATAGAAGAAACAGCAGCTCCTGGCCAAAAGATGATTTACAACATTTAACCGCATCAAGCAATCCTGGCAAAAAGTTTGTACCTTGATGTGTGCATTCACACCCGGCAAATTCGCAGAAGGTTTTCAGTGGGAGAAAATCAGCATTGTTTCTGGTGCAGATTCAGTTGCTGAAATTCAGCTGATTTGATCCAGATTTAACTCTCCCCATTACAAAGGATGAAATGTACAATGAAAACGTCCAAAATAAATTGACAAGCTGCAAATTTAACTGGTATTTCTTCACCACTGGTCAATTTTTTATGTGGATTTGTTTCCAATACATGTAGATGCAAATTGCTGAAGACTCATTTACTTTGTACTGTAAAATGCTGTGGATTTTCTGCATGCAATTCTACAACAGAAAATCTACAGCATTTCTGCAACATGTGAAGTATCCTAACATACCTTTCATTGATATTAAGGCTTGGGCTACACTGTGACTTTTTGTAGCCCATCTGATGGATTTTAAGTATTGGAGCTACAGCTGCGGTCCAGAGGAATACATTGGATTGTATACAAGCTTGTGGACTGCAGCTGTCACTCAAAAGTTGCACTACCAGTGGCATGCTAATGGGGGGCTTGGGGGGTGGTCTGCTCCGGTTGCCGCTCTCAGGGCGTGCCAGAACCTAGAAGCAATGAGTGTTTCCATCAATACAGATGTTAGCACTTATTGCAGGAGCGCCAGGAGCTGCGGTCTGGTCACTCGCCCACTGCTCAGCTCCCAGAGCTCCTCCCCTCCTTCAGGCTGGCGGTGCACAGAATGGTGAAGCAGGAAGACTTCTCCCTGCTCCACCATTCAGCCTGCAGACACAGATCGCACTGCCTGCCTGTGTGGGAGGAGCCTGCAGCCCAGGAATCTACATAAGCTCCGCCCACAACGTGCTGCAGAGCGATCTGTCTGCAGGGGAGAAAGAACTGTGAGCTTCAGGAACGGAGCAAGGCGAGTACTGTTTTTTATTTTATTAAGGTTTCATGCACACGACCGCAATTGTGGACAAGAATATGCATTTCTATCATAGGGCTGGCCGTGTGCGTCTGCAAAATGCAAAATGCACACAACCAGTATCTGTGCTTTGTGGACCGCAAAACACACAGTTGTCTGAATGAGCCCTAAGGGTTTGGCTACACGGTCAGGTTTCTGCATGTAGCTTTGGAAGCCAAAATCAGAAGCACATTCAAAAGAGAGGCGATCCTTTTATGATCCACTCCTGATCTTAGCTTTCCAAACTGCATGTAGAAAACCGACCATGTGGCTGTACCCTAAGCATGCAGGTCTAAGACCAAAGCCAAATTCACAACAAAATAATACATATAAAAGAAGCAGATGAATCCCCGGTGGGCCCCGAGTGGTGGACGGCACAGTACACTGACTGGAGTACAGTGAGGCAGCATACCACATCTCAAGCAGCCTGTCCATAAAACAAACTGGGTAGATTATTTAACAAATTGCCCAATGTATTATTATATGCATTAAATGCATTTTTTTTAGAGCAGGAGTCAGTCAACAGGGCCTCCAGGACAGAAAGAGTCCAAGGCAAGGACTAGACAGAAGGCTACTAGTAATAAATAATGTATGCTGGCATAGGTATCGTAGTTTGTGACTGGGTGTCAGGAATCTGCAGGACCCAGAATTAACTTTACTGGTGGGCTCTAGGCACTCCGGTCTGACACTGTATATATTATCATGGAAAGTGACCATGCCATGGACAATAAATGTCCTTGCAGATGTGTAGTATGAGACTAATGGTTTAGAAGTCACAATCTACAGTGATTTCCCACCATAACCTGCCAAGAGATGAAAGGCAAGGATAGCGTGTCTCAAATTTAGGGCCTTTTTATGCTTTGACTAAGAACAGACGGTACTGTCTGAAGTGCCTGCTGGTACTTGCAGTCAGTGGCGTCGCCAGGGGGGGGCCACGGCCCCCCCTACATCAAGCTGTGCCCCCCCATGTGCCCCCCCAACTAAAATGTCCCCTATTCATTTTGGTGTGCAGTGTGTCATTGTGTGTGACTGCGCACTGCGGACATCTTCACATCTGCGGTCTCCCCACCTGAGTCAGACTCGGTCAGTGGCAGTGCTGTGCGGCCGCTCACGCTGCAGAGCTGCTGTGCATAAATCGGCGCGCCGCTAGTCGAGACTAGCTAACATGATTTAACTACTGGCAGTGCGGGCGGCGCTCCTGCTCCTCCTCCTAGGCGGCGCAGCTGCGTGACGTCACCGTGAGCAGCCCGCCCACTGCCTGTAGTTGAACTTGAAGTAAGTAGTTGCCAGCCAGGCCCAGGCCAGAGACTAGAGAGACTGTGTGAGACATACAGTGTGGCGTGGCCCTACCCTATCGATACCAAACAGACTGGACTGAGACTGAGCCTGACCTAGTGGTGACACTGACGGTGTAGCAGGTTAATAACTTAATAATAAGGTACAAGTAGTGACTAATGACTGTCTGAGTCTGCACTAAGTCTCTTTCTAACTAGAGATTAGATCTGACTCTGAGAGGAGAGCTGGCTGCCCCTGAATCTTCCTGATTTTAAAGGGAACCTGTCACCATGATTTTGGCACATAGAGCTGGGGACATGGGCTGCTAGATGGCCGCTAGCACATCTGCAGTACCCAGGTCCCCATAGCTCTCTGCGCTTTTACTGTGTTAAAAAACAGTTTTGATTGATATGCAAATGACCTGATATGAGTCCTGTATCCGGAGATGAGTCAAGCGGAAAGGAGCCCAGCACCTGCCCCGCGTCCTCCGAATCTCCTCCTTGCTGGCTGACGTCACAGAGCTGGAGCGCCGAAATCTCGCGATAGCGCGAGCTAGCGCATGCGCAGTGTCGGCATCATGTTCATTCCCTGTACTGGCATCAGCACAGGGAACGAACTACGCATGTGCTAGCTCGCGCATCGTGAGATTTCGGCGCTCCGGCTCTGTGACGTCAGCCAGCAAGGAGGAGATTCAGAGGACGCGGGGCGGTGCTGGGCTCCTTTCCGCTGGACTCATCTCCGGATACAGGACTCATATCAGGTCATTTACATATCAATCAAAACGGTTTTTTTAAACACAATAAAAGCGCACAGAGCTATGGGACCTGGGTATTGCAGATGTGCTAGCGGCCATCTAGCAGCCCATGTCCCCAGCTCTATTGCCAAAATCCTGGTGACAGGTTCCCTTTAAAGTTAAAGGGGTTCTGCACTTTCATTTAACTGATGATAAATACTCTGGATAGATCATCAGCTTCTGATCGGTGGGGGTCCCGGGTCAGACACCCGGGACCCCCGCCGATCAGCTGTTTGAGAAGGCAGCGGCGCTCCAGTAGCGCTGCGGCCTTCTCACTGTTTACCGCCGGCCCAGTGACGTCACGAGTTACGACTAGTATCAACTAGCGTGGGGCGCCGCTAAGCTCCACTCAAGTGAACGGAGCTTAGCCGCGCTCAGGCCAGTTGATACAAGTTGTGACTTCACTGGGCCAGCGGTAAACAGTTAGAAGGCCGCGGCACTGCTGGAGCACCGCTGCCTTCTCAAACAGCTGATAGGCGGGGGTCCCGGGTGTCTGACCCGGGACCCCCACCGATCAGAATCTGATGATCTATCCAGAGGATAGATCATCTGTTAAATGGAAGTGCAGAACCCCTTTAAAGTTACTGTCAGTGCAGCCTGGATGATCACAGTGTTTACTTTACCGTTTAGAGAAATCATGTTCAAATGTGAGCCGTCGGAGGGTGATCGGGGGTCTGTGGATGTCATGAGTCATTACACAGGTGAGGAGGGATCTGTGGATGATACTCTTATAGTGTTATAGGGAGGGGGACCGGGGGTCTGTGGATGTCATGAGTCATTAGGCTACTTTCACACTTGCGTTCAGGGCTCCGCTTGTGAGTACCGTTTGAAGGCTCTAACAAGTGGCCCCGAACGCATCCGTCCATCCCTAATGCATTCTGAGTGGATGCAGATCCGCTCAGAATGCATCAGTTTGGCACCGTTTGTCCTCCGCTCAGCAGGCGGACACTGCTTGCAGCGTTCGGGTGTCCGCCTGGTCGTGCGGAGGCAAATGGATCCGTCCAGAGTTACAATGGAAGTCAATGTGGGCGGATCCGTTTGAAGGTGACACAATATGGCTCAATTTTCAAACGGATCCGTCTGAATACAAATTACACTTAGACTTTTTTCAGAAATATAATGCAGACGGTTCCGTACTGAACGGATACCATCGTTTGCATTATAGGAGCGGATCCGTCTGTACAGATACCAGACGGATCTGCTCCGAACGCAAGTGTGAAAGTAGCCTAACACTGTTATAGGGGGGAGGGATCTGTGGATGATACTCTTATAGTGTTATAGGGAGGGGGACCAGGGGTCTGTGGATGTCATGACACTGTTACTGGGGGGGGGGGGGGGGGGGAATCTGTAGATGACACTGTTATAGGGAGGGGGATCTGTAGATGACACGGTTATGGGGGGGATATCTGTGCCACTCTGTGGATGACTACTGTTAGGCTCCATTCAGACGTCCGTAACAGCGGCAATGCGCGGGTCCGCATTTTTTTCGGGAACGGAATTGCGGACCCGAAAGTGCGGGTCTGCATTTCCTTATCCGGGCAGCACATCGTGCTGCCCTATAAAATGAATGGGTCCGCAATTCCGTTACGCAAATTGCGGACGTGTGAATGGGGCCTTATAGGGAGGGGGATCCCGGTATGACACTGATATGGGGTGGATCTGTGGATGACACATATAGCATAAGATGCTATAAACGGTATGTGTCACCCACAGATCCCCCCCATAGCAGTGTCATCCACAGACCCCCCTCCCTATAAAAGTGTCATCCACAGGCGACTAGGACAAGTTGAAATCTGAGTGATTTTTATTTATTTTTTTAAACCACAGACAGCAGGACTTTTCTTCCCTGTTGCGGTTTTAGGTATTGGGTAAAGTATCGCAGCATTTCTAAGCGTACTTGTGTAAATGTATCGTTGTTATCGCTTCCCCCCTACTTTTGTCCTGGCCCCCAGTGTGCCCCCCCCAAAATTTGAAAGCTAGAGACGCCACTGCTTGCAGTACTACACGAGTCTTTAATTGCCATGAAATAAAGCTGGATTTTAACCATGATGAGAGCAGGAGGAGATTCATTTTCTTTTTGGATCATTTTTAATCTTTGCCGTATGTAACGTTGGGAAGGGTTTTCAGTATTCACATTCCTTTCAGCTTTGCAATAATAGACAATTGCTCTGAATTCACCTGATGTGACAGACTATCTAATGAGTTATATTTTGGCTAGCTTGTAATGAAACCACCAGTAACTATAACGGTACAGCCAGATGTCCAAGGTTTCCTGATACAGTTTAAAAAAAAGCTAAAAATCAGGAGCGAATCCATAAGAATCCATAAGAGAGGAGAAGTTGTATCTGTCCTCTATACTTTATCTCCTTTTATGATCCTCCTCCGGTTCTGGCTTCCAAAACTGCATCAGGAAACCTGATCGTGTGACAGTACCTTAAGGCCTCTTTCACACGGGCGTTGCGGGAAAATGTGCGGGTGTGTTGCGGGAACACGCGCGATTTTTCCACGCGAGTGCAAAACATTGTAATGCGTTTTGCACTCGCGTGAGAAAAATCACGCATGTTTGGTACCCAAACCCGAACTTCTTCACAGAAGTTTGGGCTTGGGATCGGTGTTCTGTAGATTGTATTATTTTTCCTTATAACATGGCTATAAGGGAAAATAATAGCATTCTGAATACAGAATGCATAGTAAAATAGCGCTGGAGGGGTTAAAAAAATAATAATAATTTAACTCACCTTAATCCACTTGATCGCGCAGCCGGCATCTCCTTTTGTCTTCATCTTAGCTGTGTGGAGGAACAGGACCTGTGGTGACGTGATGGACCATGTGATGACCGGAGTGACGTCACCACAGGTCCTGTTCCTCCACACAGCTAAGATGAAGACAGAAGGAGATGCCGGCTTCGCGATCAAGTGGACTAAGGGGAGTTAAATTATATATTAATTTTTTTTTAACCCCTCCAGCGCTATTTTACTATGCATTCTGTATTCAGAATGATATTATTTTACCTTATAACCATGTTATAAGGGAAAATAATAATGATCGGGTCTCCATCCCGATCGTCTCCTAGCAACCGTGCATGAAAAAAAAATATATAAAAAATAAATAAAAGAAAACTGCACCGCATCCGCACTTGCTTGCGATTTTCACACAACCCCATTCATTTCTATAGGGCCTGCATCACGTGAAAAACACACAAAATAGAGCATGCTGCGATTTTCATGCAACGCATAAGTGATGCGTGAAAATCACAGCTCATGTGAACAGCCCCATAGAAATGAATGGGTCGGGATTCAGTGCGGGTGCAATGCGTTCAACTCACGCATCGCACCCGCGCAGAATACTCGCCTGTGTGAAAGGGGCCTAAGGGTTTTGTTACAACCTGCCCTTACAACCCCCTATGGATTATCCCCTACCTTTCTTCCAGTCTTGAACACATGAATAGAAACCCTGTCTAGATATGGGAGTGAGGGGATTCTCACTACATCACTGGGTATATGAGAAGCCTGTACAGACTAGATGACACCCTTGGGAAGATTTAATGGTAGCCCTATTATTTTCCTCCAGCTTTCGTAAAATTGACGCAATATCATGTTGGTAACTAAAGGAATTAAAGGGGTATTCCTTTTTGAAACATTTTTCGCATATTCTCATACGCCATTACATTGTAAGTGATCCGTAGTCCCATTCACCAGAGTCTTAGAGGATCATTTAACAAACTGATGTAAGGTAGAACTGGCTTAGTCGCCCTAAACAATCTCCTTTCATTTGTGACAGCTCCTTAGGGAAATGAAAGGTGGAATCTGATTGGTTGCTATGGGTAACTAAGCCAGTTTGATAGATGACTCTCTTAGTGTTGGTTCCATCAGGCTTTTATGACATATGCTGTTAATCAGTTTAAGATTAAAATGACCCTTTAAAGGGTTTGTCTATTCGAGTCAATAGGGCAGATGTACAATACCGCACACAACCTGTGGACAGGGGTGGTGCTGTTTCAGGAAGAAAGAAGCCATGTTTTTGTAAACCTGGACAAACCCATTAAAGAGGTATTCCAGGATAATAATATTGATCGCAGGAGTGCTGCAGTAACCTGCTTCGTCCACTACACAATAGGTGGAGCTATTCATAAACATTGGTGTCGTGCGGGGTGTCGGAACCCTGCCAATCAGATATCCTAGAGTACCCCTTTAAGGGGACTGAAGATTTTTTGGAGAACATTTTTTAGAAGTACGTCGGATGATGTCTTAGAGGTTTGATACCCTGTATCATTTCCTCATTATGGATTGATTCATACATTTTTCTTGTTCTTATCCTTAGGAAGAGAAGCATGAATCATGTCTAAAGGTGTGCTCAGAATATGATTTTTGAGCGGAGACGCAAGTCCTGCATGCATCTCCACTCAAAAATCATATTCTGAGTGGACACCGAACGGACCCCATTATAGTCTATGGGGTCTTAAGGCTCCGTTACGCTCAGTTAGGTCTGAGTTATCTGCAGAATCCGTCCTTTCCGTTCTCCTGCTCCTCAACGGAGCCGGAGAACAGAAAGGAGAAACGGTGATGTGAACGAAGCCTAATCTGCAATATTTGATATAATGCAATATGGCAACATTGATGCTAAGCTCGCAGTTCAGGCGCTACATTGTGGCAGCGCTTTGGAAAGTCTTAGAAGAAACAAATGCTACGTTGCAGGCTGGCAAGGCTCATAAGTATTTGCAATAAGGGGTTAAAGTGAAGGCCTGTCCCCTCTCCTGTTTTAGTGATAAGTTATTACGATTGTTTTCCCTATAGCCGGCTATTTGGTGTTAACGTGACTTACCTATAAAGATACCCATGATGTTACACTTAGGGCTCATGCACACAAACGTATTGTCTTTCCGCTTCTATTTTTTTTTTTTTGTGTGGATTGTATGCGGAACCATTCACTTGAATGGGTCCGCAAAAACAACGGAAGGTACTCCGTGTGCATTCCGTTTCCGTATTTCCGTTCTGCAAAAAAGTAGCGCATGTCCTATTATTGTCCGCAAATCACGGTCCGAGGCCCCAATTAAGTCAATTGGTCCACAAAAAAAATACAGAATGCACATGGAACACATCTGTATGTCATCCGTATTTTGCGGATCCATACTGTAGAAATGCGGTACCCATCCCATATGGCTCATATGTTTAGAGATTAATAAGTTACTGTTTCCGTTTCTGCTTGTGGAATAACGGAACGAAAGAGGACGTAAATCAGAGAAAAAAAAAAACCCTCAGATACGGAACAAAGGATCCGTGAAAAACGGACCGCAAAACAACAACGGTCGTGTGCAAGAGCCCTTAGGTTTGTTTTATATGGAGGACATACATCTGCTTATGTAGTAGGATAAGAAGGTTTAGTGTGGACTGTACAAGGTGGGGAGGCTTGGGATAAAAATGTCCAAGTTTGCCCCGCACGTGACCTGACTTTATAGTTTTAGACTTTCAGTAATTATATCTTCATTTCACCCCAAAACATAGTCTTATCTCAGGTATGGCTTGGACTATTCCACACCTGAAGCAGAAAGATTGTATCATATATTTAGTCTTTACGTGTCCATCACACAGACGATATCATCACCTACCATGAAACAAAGCTATGCTATGCTCAGACACAAACTTTATTTTGTTTGTCACGCTTCCATTAGGAGACATATTTTGACTCTTGTCAAAGGCCTCATGCACACGACCGTTGTGTGCATCCGTGGCCGTTGTGCCGTTTTCCGTTTTTTTTCACGGACCCATTGACTTTCAATGGGTCCGTGGAAAAATCGGAAAATGCACCGTTTGGCAGCCGCATCCATGATCCGTGTTTCCTGGCCGTGAAAAAAATATGACATGTCCTATTTTTTTCACGGCCAACGGTTCACGGACCCATTCAAGTCAATGGGTCAGTGAAAAATCACGGATGCACACAAGATTGTCATCCGTGTCCGTGATCCGTGTCCGTGATCCGTGTCCGTTTTTTCCTATCATTTCAATGGCAAACTTGACTTAGATTTTTTTTTTCATTTTTTATGTCCGTGGATCCTCCAAATAAAGAAGGAAGACCCACGGACGAAAAAACGGTCACGGATCACAGACCTACGGACCTCGTTTTTGCGGACCTTAAAAAAAAACGGTCGTGTGCATGAGGCCTAAAGCTGGCCAAAACATGGGATTTGTGTTGGCCCTTCCAAATCTATGGAGCCTAGTAGTCTGTTCCCTGGGTCTGTCATCAGACAGAATTTACCTGCATAAACCTACAGTATCGTTCCTCCCCAACACCATGGAAATAACATGGGTATTGGCCAGCCTGAGTATGGTAATGATGTCCCCGACAGTGCAGTATCTTGTTTAGGCCTCATGCACATGGCCGTTGTGCAGCCGTTCCGTGCATTGGGGACCGCAATTTTTTTTAAATAGAACATGTTCTATTTTTTTGAGGTGCGGAGGTACGAACAGAAACACCACGGAAGCACTCCATAGTGCTTCTGTGGGGGTCCATGCCTCCGTTCCGCACCGCACTGCAGCTCCGGATTGCGGACCCATTCAAGTGAATGGGTCTGCAATCCGTGATGCAGTGAGCACACGGCCGGTGCCCGCATATTGCAGACCTGCTGTTTGAGGGCCGCAATACAGCAACAGCCGTGTGCATGAGGCCTTAAGAGGACATGTTTAGTTCTTCATGAGAAAAATGGGACATTTGGGTTTAGACAGATTTCCCCATAAAATAACAGTTCTGGAGCCTCTATTCCAGGGATCAGCAACCTCCGGCTCCGGGTCTAGAGAGGTTTTACCAGTTGGTGGGGGGATGTCCCTGCACAGTCTGACACTGGTAGCACTGAATGGATAATGTCAGATTGTGTAGGGACACCCCCCCAACTGGTAACACCCAGCTGGACCTTTCTTTTGCAGACTGCTGGCATTTCATTCATTAACTTCTAGTGGGAATAAAAGAGTAATGGCACAACAGAGTCATAAAAATAGGTGCTCCAGAATAATTACATGGGAGAAGCCAGTATTCAGAAGAGGTTATAGGTCCTATTTAAGGGGCACAGGGGTAACCTGAAGCACCTGGGCTCCAATGGGCAGGTCAGTAACAGGGCTTCCACCAACTATGTGTCATTGATAACAGTGGTCTATTGTTATGTGGCAAAGGAGTCTTTGGCCGTCCTCAGACACAAGTACCTAGGTGTAACTGCCACTCCCCTGCTGATAGAGGAACCCCACTCCTCCGTCACAGTATAAACAAGTCCTAGCCAATAAAAGGACAAATAAAGAGCTGCTAGTTAGAAAATGAACCACAACACTTTTACTACGACTATATTACACACACGAGACCATTGTATGAAATGTAAGAATACAGAAGGATCCATATATCTTGTGGTGGACTAGCCGAGTGTCTTAGAAATGTGACAAACATGTGGGTCCTGAGGCATCCTCACGAGGAACTTTCACAACTTTCACACTTCCTAACTGGTATTTCCACACTGTCATCAGATTGCCAGCTCTGCAAACAGCAAGCTGGCAATATATGTGTTGCTCGAGTGTATAACTGGAAGACGGGAAATAATGAGGCAAAAAAAAACTAAAAGTGCAAGAGTTCAACGGTTTTAACAGTTTTACTGGGATGGTGGAGGGTAGCAGGGGTGACAGAACCTGTGACTTCCCTGCCTTCCTGTACATGGAAAACCATATACATACAGAAACATGGGCAAGGTGTTCAACACAATGAGTTCAGACGTTTCCACCAGCACAATTTCACACTTCTGTCAGATTATCAGGCTATGTTCACATGGCAGAAAAATCTGTGGCGGATCAGAAGCAGAATCAGCATATAAAAAACAAGTCTTTATTTTGTGGCGGGAATGCTGCCAAATAAGTTCATAAAATACCTATTATTCATCAAGGTATTTTATCCCTTTCCCATTGACTTCTATAGAAGTCAAATCTGCTTGGAAAAAAAAAAGTTAAATGCCACATTTCTCAAATGAGTTGCCGAAAAAAAAATCTTCTACCTTGTGGACATGGTCGTGTGTTATATATTGCAGTCAATGGGAAGCTGCTGGTTTTAAAAGCAAATCACACATTGGAAAAAGCCTATTTCCCGCTGCTGAATCAGTGGTGGATTTGGTCCATGTGAACACAGCCTTAGCAGCAGCATTACCATATTACAACTAAGGGTCCGGAATAAACAAAGCCCTATAAGTCATATTTTATAATCAAAGAAAAACTTGAAAGAGGCTCAGTTATTTAGTGATTCACATATTTTCAAAGTGCTCGGAAGCTTAAAAAAGGCGAGATGAAAATAGAACAGGTGAGACAGTAAACCGCAATCACTTCACGTGTTACGTGGAAACTCCTACCACAATGATACATCCAGTAAAGAGGAACTTACCTCAGTTGTGTCACAAGTTTTTGCCTCCATTTTTATAATAGCAGGAAAAATAGTGGGGGTCATTTATCAATGTTGTTTGGGCCTTTTTGGTCTTATTTTGAGTGTTTTTGGCAGTCTGTTTTTTAGTCGCATTTGCGTCTGTGTTTCAGTCTCTTTTGATCAAGCTTGTCTGTTTTTAGACTGTAATTAGACTGGAGTAGTGGATTCCCCTTTCAGTATTTTTTTGGGGACGGGGCCGTGGAATGGACATACGGATGTGGACAGCACGGGGTCCAAAAGAAGGGGATCAGATTAGTGATGAGCGAACTTCTGTTTTAAGTTCGGCGTCTAAAGTTCGGCTTCCGGTTAGCGGAGAATCCCGATCTGGATCCGGATATGTATTCCGACTTCCGTTGTGGTCCGTGGTAGCGGAATCAATAATCGGCCATTATTGATTCCGCTACCACGGACCACAACGGAAGTCGGAATCCATATCCGGATCCAGATCGGGATTCTCCGCTAACCGGAAGCCGAACTTTAGACGCCGAACTTAAAACAGAAGTTCGCTCATCACTAGATCAGATGCCTACCCTCTGGTTTCCGTTATGCTGTCCATAGACTTCTATTATGACGGAATGCCTCTAAAAGGTTTCCGTGGTGCATTCCATCATAGAATGCAACGAGTTCGCTCACCCCTAGTCTTTTTTGGGTTTTAGGCCTCATGCACACGACAGTTTTTTTTCACGGCCCGCAAAAACGGGGTCCGTGGGTCCGTGATCCGTGACCGTTTTTTCGTCCGTGGGTCTTCCTTGATTTTTGGAGGATCCACGGACATGAAAAAAAAGTCATTTTGGTGTCCGCCTGGCCGTGCGGAGCCAAACGGATCCGTCCTGAATTACAATGCAAGTCAATGGGGACGGATCCGTTTGATGTTGACACAATATGGTGCCATTTCAAACGGATCCGTCCCCATTGACTTTCAATGTAAAGTCTGGAGTTCTGTTATACCATCGGATTGGAGTTTTCTCCAATCCGATGGTATATTTTAACTTGTAGCGTCCCCATCACCATGGGAACGCCTCTATGTTAGAATATACTGTCGGATATGAGCTACATCGTGAAACTCATTTCCGACAGTATATTCTAACACAGAGGCGTTCCCATGGTGATGGAGACGCTTCAGGTTAGAATATACAAAAAAACTGTGTACATGACTGCCCCCTGCTGCCTGGCAGGTGCTGCCAGGCAGCAGGGGGCAGACCCCCCCCCCTGTTGTTAACTCGTTGGTGGCCAGTGTGCGCACCCCCCTCCCTCCCTCTATTGTTTTAATACATTGGGGCCAGTGTGCGCGCGCCCCCCAACCCCCCCTCTATTATTTTAATACATTGGGGCCAGTGTGCGCGCGCCCCCCAACCCCCCCTCTATTATTTTAATACATTGGGGCCAGTGTGCGCGCGCCCCCCAACCCCCCCTCTATTATTTTAATACATTGGGGCCAGTGTGCGCGCGCCCCCCCTCCCTCTATTGTTTTAATACATTGGGGCCAGTGTGCGCGCGCCCCCCCAACCCCCCCTCCCTCCCTCTCTCTATTGTTTTAATACATTGGGGCCAGTGTGCGCACCCCCCCAACCCCCCCCCCCCCTCCCTCCCTCTATTGTAATCATCATCGGTGGCAGCGGAGTAGAAGATTTTCATACTTACCTGCTTCTTGCTGCTGCGATGTCTGCGTCCGGCCGGGAGCTCCTCCTACTGGTAAGTGACAGCAATGCGCCGCACAGACCTGTCACTTACCAGTAGGAGGAGCTCCCGGCCGGACGCAGACATCGCAGCAGCAAGAAGCAGGTAAGTATGAAAATCTTCTACTCCGCTGCCACCGATGATGATTACAATAGAGGGAGGGAGGGGGGGGGGGGGGGTTGGGGGGGTGCGCACACTGGCCCCAATGTATTAAAACAATAGAGGGAGGGAGGGGGGGGGTGCGCACACTGGCCACCAACGAGTTAACAACAGGGGAGGGGGGGGGCCGCACAATGATATTCAAACTGGGGAGGGGGGGGGGGTCTGCCCCCTGCTGCCTGGCAGCCCTGATCTCTTACAGGGGGATATGATGGGGTTAATTGTACTATCATATCCCCCTGTAAGAGATCGGGTGCTGCCAGGCAGCAGGGGGGAGTCTTGTACAAAGTTTGCAGTGTATTCTAACTAGAAGCGTCCCCATCACCATGGGAACGCTTCTGTGTTAGAATATACTGTCGGAAATGAGTTTTCACGAAGTGAAAACTTAGATCAGAAAAAGCTTTTATGCAGACGGATCTTCGGATCCGTCTGTATGAAACTAAAACCTACGGCCACGGATCACGGACACGGATGCCAATCTTGTGTGCATCCGTGTTCTTTCACGGACCCATTGACTTGAATGGGCCCGTGAACCGTTGGCCGTGAAAAAAATAGGACAGGTCATATTTTTTTCACGGCCAGGAAACACGGCTCACGGATGCGGCTGCCAAACGGTGCATTTTCCGATTTTTCCACGGACCCATTGAAAGTCAATGGGTCCGTGAAAAAAAACGGAAAACGGCACAACGGCCACGGATGCACACAACGGTCGTGTGCATGAGGCCTGAGGCCTCATGCACACGGACGTTTTTTTTCACGGTCCGCAAAACGGGGTTCCGTTGGTCCGTGATCCGTGACCGTTTTTCCGTCCGTGGGTCTTCCTTGATTTTTGGAGGATCCACGGACATGAAAAAAAAGTCATTTTGGTGTCCGCCTGGCCGTGCGGAGCCAAACGGATCCGTCCTGAATTACAATGCAAGTCAATGGGGACGGATCCGTTTGATGTTGACACAATATGGTGCCATTTCAAACGGATCCGTCCCCATTGACTTTCAATGTAAAGTCTGGAGTTCTGTTATACCATCGGATTGGAGTTTTCTCCAATCCGATGGTATATTTTAACTTGTAGCGTCCCCATCACCATGGGAACGCCTCTATGTTAGAATATACTGTCGGATATGAGCTACATCGTGAAACTCATTTCCGACAGTATATTCTAACACAGAGGCGTTCCCATGGTGATGGAGACGCTTCAGGTTAGAATATACAAAAAAACTGTGTACATGACTGCCCCCTGCTGCCTGGCAGGTGCTGCCAGGCAGCAGGGGGCAGACCCCCCCCCCCCCTGTTTTTAACTCATTGGTGGCCAGTGGGCCCCCCCTCCCCTGTTGTTAACTCGTTGGTGGCCAGTGTGCGCACCCCCCTCCCTCCCTCTATTGTTTTAATACATTGGGGCCAGTGTGCGCGCGCCCCCCAACCCCCCCTCTATTATTTTAATACATTGGGGCCAGTGTGCGCGCGCCCCCCAACCCCCCCCTCTATTATTTTAATACATTGGGGCCAGTGTGCGCGCGCCCCCCCAACCCCCCCCCTCCCTCTTATTTTAATACATTGGGGCCAGTGTGCGCGCGCCCCCCCAACCCCCCCTCCCTCCCTCTCTCTATTGTTTTAATACATTGGGGCCAGTGTGCGCACCCCCCCAACCCCCCCCCCCCCCCCTCCCTCCCTCTATTGTAATCATCATCGGTGGCAGCGGAGTAGAAGATTTTCATACTTACCTGCTTCTTGCTGCTGCGATGTCTGCGTCCGGCCGGGAGCTCCTCCTACTGGTAAGTGACAGCAATGCGCCGCACAGACCTGTCACTTACCAGTAGGAGGAGCTCCCGGCCGGACGCAGACATCGCAGCAGCAAGAAGCAGGTAAGTATGAAAATCTTCTACTCCGCTGCCACCGATGATGATTACAATAGAGGGAGGGGGGGGGGGGGGGGGGTTGGGGGGGTGCGCACACTGGCCCCAATGTATTAAAACAATAGAGGGAGGGAGGGGGGGTTGGGGGGGGGGGCGCGCACACTGGCCCCAATGTATTAAAACAATAGAGGGAGGGAGGGAGGGGGGTGCGCACACTGGCCACCAACGAGTTAACAACAGGGGAGGGGGGGGGGCCGCACAATGATATTCAAACTGGGGAGGGGGGGGGGGGGTCTGCCCCCTGCTGCCTGGCAGCCCTGATCTCTTACAGGGGGATATGATGGGGTTAATTGTACTATCATATCCCCCTGTAAGAGATCGGGTGCTG
Organism: Bufo gargarizans; assembly: GCF_014858855.1. Taxonomy (NCBI): domain Eukaryota; kingdom Metazoa; phylum Chordata; class Amphibia; order Anura; family Bufonidae; genus Bufo; species Bufo gargarizans. Next base: position 230,404 of record NW_025334199.1, on the reverse strand, counting down.
CCAGGCAGCAGGGGGCAGTCTTGTACAAAGTTTGCAGTGTATTCTAACTAGAAGCGTCCCCATCACCATGGGAACGCTTCTGTGTTAGAATATACTGTCGGAAATGAGTTTTCACGAAGTGAAAACTTAGATCAGAAAAAGCTTTTATGCAGACGGATCTTCGGATCCGTCTGTATGAAACTAAAACCTACGGCCACGGATCACGGACACGGATGCCAATCTTGTGTGCATCCGTGTTCTTTCACGGACCCATTGACTTGAATGGGCCCGTGAACCGTTGGCCGTGAAAAAAATAGGACAGGTCATATTTTTTTCACGGCCAGGAAACACGGCTCACGGATGCGGCTGCCAAACGGTGCATTTTCCGATTTTTCCACGGACCCATTGAAAGTCAATGGGTCCGTGAAAAAAAAACGGAAAACGGCACAACGGCCACGGATGCACACAACGGTCGTGTGCATGAGGCCTTAGTCTGACATCTAGTGGTCGTACTCTTGCAAGACAGATTCAAATTCACTAAATTGGTCTTAATAGTATGGGCAAGAAAACGTGGAGCAAGTGAGCTGAATTTTGGCACACGTCTCCATGAAAGTAGACAAATTGTGGCGCAACTCACCATTCAAAACAAAGACAGAAAAGTACACCAACCCTGGCATAGGCGTACATGGAGAAATAAGGGCCCTATAGCAAGGATCAAACCAGGTCCCCCCACACAGTCCTTTTCAATGACCCATTTGCTAAAAGTTGTTTCTTTAGAGCAGGCATCCTCAAACTGCGACCCTCCAGCTGTTGTAAAACTATAACTCCAACAATGCCCTGCTGTAGGCTGATACCTGTAGGCTGTTTGGGCATGCTGGGAGTTGTAGTTTTGCAACAGCTGGAGGTCAGCAGTTTGAGGATGCCTGCTTTAGAGGGTAGAGTCCTGACCAAGTTTTCACCTCCAGTAGAAGAGGAGATAATCCCAATTAAGACTGGGCCCCATAGCAGTCGCATGGTCTGCCACTATGGTAGTTACGCCCCTGAACCCTGGGGTGGCTTAGAAATTAGACTGTTGTTACGACAAAATCTGGCACAAAATAAGGTGTCAAAATAAGGTTTTCCCCATAAATCTACTCACCTCCTCCTGCTCTATAACATGCCGCCAGCAGATTGCACTGCATCTCATGGTGACAGGTTCTCTTTAAGACCAGACTTATGAGCAAATTGAGACAACCCTGTTGCAGATTTCCCACTAGAACCTGTTCCTTTAGGGCGCTTGCACATGGTGCAGACTTGTATGCAGAAAATCTGTGCAAAATCAGCACCAAAACAGCACAAAAAACCTCATATAAATCCACATTATTCAATACATTTTTGGTGCAAATTTGATGCCCGTTGAAAAGGGTGAAATCCGCACCAGAAAAAAACAACAAAAATTGACATGCTGCAGATTTCAAAACCCGCACCTACGAAAAAACTGGAGTACAGGAGTACACTTGGGAATATTTTGCGAATTTTTGCAAAAACGCAGAATGATAAGTCTGGGGTTAATCTGTTACAAAATAATAAAACTCACCTGATTATAGATCCTGCGTGAAATCTCATGATCTTCAATTAAGATGGCTGCGGCGGCCTCTTAACGCTCAAACTGATCAGGTGAGTATGTTTTTTTTATTTATCGCCATTTCAAGGAAAATTGATTCATTACCACGAAGCACAAGGAAATTCGGCTTTGCGACTAATCAAATTTTCCTTCAAATACGTATCGAAGTCCACTTTGGATACTTTGCTTCCCTCAACCCTACTAGTGATATGTCACCAATTTCTGAGATGAGACAACTCCTTTTAGAAACTCCAGTGTTCCCCCTATCAACAACTTACCGCTACAGTGAAACATCAGTACCGCATCACTGTGAATGGATAGCCACTCGCTGGGATCTAATCAATTGCATTTAGTTGGACACTGGAGTTTTTACCTATTTAAGGCGACTTCACATCTGCACTTTCCCTTTCCGCTATTGAGATCCGTCATAGGATATTCTCAATAGCGGAGGAAAACTCTTCCGTTTTTTCCCCATTCATTGTCAACGGGGACAAAACGGAACGGAGTGCAGCAGAATGCATTCCGTTCCGTTTCATTGCGTTTCCATGACTCGCACAAAAGTGCAGCAAGCAGCGATTTTGAGTGCATCCTGGGATGCGGAGCAAGACGGATATGTCTCATGACTCACAATGTAAGTCAATGGTGACGGATCCATTTTCTATTGACTTACAATGGTTTTAGAGGCGGATCCGGCTTGGCTATTTTAGAGATAATAAAACCGTATCCGTTCAAAACGTATGCAGACGGTTGTATTATCACGATGGAAGCGTTTTTGCTGATCCATGACGGATCCAGCAAAAACGCAGATGTGAAAGTAGCCTAAGTTGGTGGGGGTTTTAGAGTTTTATTATAATATGGTGGATAATAGGTATTTTTTTGCCAATGGCAAATAGTACTTCCTATTATTATATTTACTAGGACCCTCAAGAGACCCCCCTTGGGCATCCTACAGTTGCATCTGCTGCAGCATTGCATCGTTTGCTACATGCGTCCCTCCACATCCAATGTAAGAATGGGGAATGTTATGTGAACCTTAAAGCTTTATTTGCATAAAACGTGAAAACCCCTTTAATAAATCTCAGTATAGATGCAGACAGGGGTGCAGCTAATGGCTCATGGGCCCTGGTGCAAGAGTTCAGCTTGGGGTCCCCCTTCCCTGCTTTGTGGCCAGGGGCAGGAAGCACAAGGCCTTCGTGCTGCCCGAGGCAAAAATTGAAATGGCACCCCCCTGAGCCAGGGGTGTAACTTGACCAGCATGCACTTTCTATAATACTGGTGTCTTCTTATGCACCACAAGGGTCTTTGGGCCCCCTCAGGCTCCTGGGCCAGGTAGCAACTGCTACTTCTGCACCCACTATAGCTACACCCCTGGATGCAGAGAACATATCAGGAGGACCTGTGCAGGATACCTGCTGGACATTACACCGGCCAGAGTGTCTCTCCGCACTCGACCATCCGATTGTAACCCTGAAGAGACTAATTACAGAAAATACTTAGCTTTTAAGGCCGGGGCTCCATGGCGACATTATATATGTATATATATAAAGCGATATGCTACAGAAGATAGTTGTGACAATATTGCAGATGCAGAACATCACATGAACACACATGTCACAACATGCCATATACCGTAAATACTTTACTTATGATATCATCTCCTGGGCACTTAGGCTGGGTTCACATCATCTTTCTCCTGTCCGTTTAACGTATACAAAAAAGTGTACTTTTTTTTTTACTGGACTGTGCAGGATACAAGAACGTTGTGTGCTGCGTTTTTGTATCCATGTGCACGTCAAACGGAGTCATAAAACGTGAACCCACACACAATAAATGACAGTAGCGCTCCGGCCTAATTAATACGATACTGGTTCTTATTACATTTTGGCCCTGCTCTCACTAACAACTATTCACATAAGATTAGAAAGTTACAAAGGTTTCACCAGTTTACAATAAGTGGGGTTCTTCCTGCTGCAGACTGAACACCTCCCCATACACATTCCCACAAGACTCACCTGGCACCGTATGGCGGTCGGTTGTGGACCTTGGATCACAGACAGGAGAGGTCCAGGAGCTCTGTGTCTTACTGCTCCTCTGATCACACAAAAGCTCTCTGCCTTCCCTCAGGAGAGTGGGAGGAAATACTTCCAATAACACAGCGTAGTATGAGCAGGTACAGAATCTGGAATGACGAAAAACTGTGGCGTAACACTGTTAACCCCTTCAGTTCCAGGAAGTGATGCCACGGCTCACCTTATACCTCAGGGCGTGTTGTACCGTCTGACTCTGAGTCACATCTTGGGAAATTCAAGGAGGAAGGTGGATTACTGGTGACATATCTCATACCTTGGCTGAGCTTCTGACTAAGGGGCAAATGTGGGTTATGGAAGGGGTGGGGGAATGAATGGTATTGGGGAAATTCCTGACTGGTTTTATTCTCTCAGGTCTGTCTTACCTTCTGTCACTTATCTACAGTGAATGGGGCTTGTGCACACACCCATGCGCTGGCCGCTGAAAAAACCTCATTCAGAAAGAACTCATTTTCAGTTGCAGAAATTTCTGCAAATGTGTATTTTAAAGGTCTGTTACTAGATGTGAAGTTTCTAAGAGGGGTTGTGAAAGCCACGCTGACGCTGTGGGGGGCAGTTATCAAGCTGGTGTAAAGTAGAACTGACTTAGATTCCTTTCGTTTTCCAGTTATCCGAGTCCGTGGTCCATGGTTCCAGTCCGTCAAAAAAATATAACCTGTCCTATTCTTGTCCACGAAAATTGGTTAGCGGACCCATTCAAATCAATGGGACTGCCAAAAATGCGGATGCACAACTGTCTGTCATCTGCGTCCACGTCTGTTTTTGTAGAATCAGTTGCCTGGTGACCAGCACATATACCAGTATCCTGGGTGGGGATATTAAAATGACACTTTTTTTACCTTCCTTTTTTTTTGTCGGTCCTAGCCTGTCAATCGATAGTTGGATTGTACTTGCTTAACCACGGTAAACCCAGAACCGCCGGAGAAGGGAGATCTTCAAACACAAAACATGACATAAATTGTTGATGAAAGTCACCCACTTAATCTGATATCATGCACCACTTAAGACAAACACTTCTGAGCAAGAGGTGCAGAATCAATAGCGAATACGGGAATGTTTTTTTCTAATACACTTGGTGACAACTTGTGCATACGGACAAACTGAGCATCAATCAGGTTCACCCCTGCCCCACTGTTAATAAACACTTCATTCCCCACAGTCTTGGACTCTAGCGCCACCTTAGCAGTGAGGAGAAAATGGGGTACTACCAGTAAAAGACAAATGCACACTCCTCTCACTCCTCCAAGAGTCAAATGAGAATTAAATGTCTTTTTTCTCCTCTTTTGCCTTTGCATGTCTGGACATACATTGATAAAATGTCCCTTTTTTCTGCAGAAAAAAACACACTCCCTTCCTACTACCAGTGGATCCAGGGGTAGCTGCATGGGTTTGTCTCCCAACCCAAACCCCGGAGTTGCTTCACCCAAAGTGTCAGAGGAAGACGATATGTTATGTAATAGAATGTCCTGAGAGAGTGGGCCCTTCAATTTCTCTCTCAGGCGTCTATTAGAGATGTCCCGAACTATTCGCCGGCGAACATCGCTAGTTCGCGTTCGCCGTGGCGGGCGAACATATGCGATGTTCGGTCCACCCCCTATACGTCATCATTGAGCAAACTTTGACCCTGTACCTCACAGTCAGCAGACACATTCCAGCCAATCAGCATACCCTCCCTCCCAGACCCTCCCACCTCCTCTAAAAAAGCAAGGACGGCAGCCCTCTTAAATTCATTCTGAAGCTGCAGTGTTAGTTAGAGCAGGGAGAGTGCTGCTGCTGCTGAATTAATAGGGAAAGCGTTAGCTAGGCCAGTGTTCTGTGTCCACTCCAGTCCTCAAAGACTCATCTGCTGTAAGGACAACATCAGTCTGCTTTTATTTTATTTTTTATATATATATATATATATATATATTGCAGTTGCCTGCCCGTGTGTGAGAGGCCACAGGCCCACAGACTGTACTGTGTGCACACCATATAGGGTGGCACAGCACCTTGCTGTAAAAAAATTAATTACATTTTTCCTCTGTAATATAATTGCAGTTGCCTGCCAGTGAGTGTCAGGCCCACAGACTGTACTGTGCCCACCACTCATATAGGGTGGCACAGTACCTTGCACGCATAGTACCACTAATCTAAAAAAAAATGACAGGCAGAGGCAGGCCACCCCGGAGGGAAGAAATGAGTGATGCGCAACCATTATTGCCAGAGGATGTAGATAACAGGGATATGTCTCAGTCAGGCAGCATTACACACATGGACATACAGTGTGATGATGATGATGATGATGATGTTGTACCCGCTGCTGCTTCCTTTGCTAAGTTGTCAGATACAAGTGAAGCGGTTGATGATGACGATGTATCCATGGATGTCACGTGGGTGCCTGCTTGAAGAGAAGAAGAACAGGGGGAAAGTTCAGATGGGGAGACAGAGAGGAGGAGGAGACGAGTTGGAAGCAGGGGGAGGACGTTGCAAGGAGCTAGTGGCACAGTCAGACAGCATGTATCGGCACCCGGGGTCAGCCAGACAGCACGCCAATCAATGCATGCTGTTGCCACCAACAGAATGCCATCATTGTAAAGCTCAGCAGTGTGGCATTTTTTTTTGTGTCTGCCTCTGATAACAGCAATGCCATTTGCAACCTGTGCCAAAAGAAACTGAGTCGTGGGAAGTCCAACACCCACCAAGGTACAACTGCTTTTCGAAGGCACATGATCTCACATCACAAACGCCTATGGGATCAACACATGATGAGTACAAGCAGCACACAAACTCAAAGCCACCATCCTCCTCCTGGTCCAGCATCTTCAGCCACGTCAACCACTGCTGTCCTCCTTGCCCCCTCTCAACCACCCGCCACTCCGCCTCTCACCTTCAGCAGTTCCTGCTCATCTGCCCACAGTCAGGTGTCTGTCAAAGAAATGTTTGAGCGTAAGAAGCCAATCTTACAGAGTCACCCCCTTGCCCGGCGTCTGACAGCTGGCTTGTCGGAACTCTTAGCCCGCCAGCTTTTACCATACAAGCTGGTGGAGTCTGAGGCCTTCAAAAATTTGTAGTTATTGGGACACCGCAGTGGTAGGTACCTGGCCGAATTTTTTTTTCACAAAAGGCAATCCCCAACCTGTACTCTATTGTGGAAAAGGAAGTCATGGCATGTCTGGCACACATGTTGGGGCAAGGGTCCATCTGACCACTGATACCTGGTCTGCAAAGCACGGTCAGGGCAGGTATATCACGTACACTGCGCATTGGGTAAACCTGCTGACAGCTGCCAAGCATGGAATGCGTGGCTCTGAAGCGGAGTTGGTGACACCGCCACGACTTGCAGGCAGGCCTGCTGCCACCTCCTCTACTCCTCCTAATCCATCCTCTTCGCTAACCTCCTCGGCTGAGTCCTCTTCTGCTGCTGCGTCTTGCTCCACATCAACTGTACCCCCCAGCTCCCCAGGGGCTATTCCACATCACGGACACGACAGTGTCAAGCCGTCTTGGGGTTGACTTGCCTGAAAGCAGAGAGTCACACCGGACCAGCACTCCTGTCCGCCCTGAACGCACAGGTGGATCAGTGGCTGACCCCGCACCAACTGGAGATCGGCAAAGTGGTGTGTGACAATGGAAGCAATTTGTTGGCGGCATTGAATTTGGGCATGGCACATGTGTTGAATCTGACCGTACCATGCTTTGTGTATAAGTACCCAGGCTTACAGGACATCCTCAAGCAGGCCAGGAAGGTGAGTGGCCATTTCAGGCGTTCCTACACGGCCATGGCGCACTTTTCTGATATTCAGCGGCGAAACAACATGCCAGTGAGGCGCTTGATTTGCGACAGCCCAACACGTTGGAATTCAACGCTCGTAATGTTCGACCGCCTGCTCCAACAAGAAAAAGCCGCCAACGAGTATTTGTATGACCAGGGTGCTAGAACAGCCTCTGCGGAGCTGGGCATTTTTTTGCCGCGTTACTGGACGCTCATGCGCAATCAATGCCTGTAGGCTCATGCGTCCTTTTGAGGAGGTGACAAACCTAGTCAGTCGCACCGAAGGCACCATCAGCGACCTCATCCCATTTGTTTTCTTCCTGGAGCGTACCCTGCGAAGAGTGCTGGATCAGGCTGTAGATGAGCGTGAAGAGGAAGAGTTGTGGTCACCATCACCACCAGAAACAGCCCTATCATCATCGCTTGCTGGACCTGCGGCAACGCTGGAAGAGGTGTCTGAGGAAGAGGAGTCAGAGGAGGAATGTGGCTTTGAGGAGGAGGAAGACCAACCACAGCAGGCATCCCAGGGTGCTCGTTGTCACCTATCTGGGACCCATGGTGTTGTACGTGGCTGAGGGGAAAAACAGACCTTCAATGAAACCAGTGAGGACGAAGAACGGGACATGAGTAGCTCGGCATTCAACCTTGTGCAAATGGGGTCTTTCATGCTGTCATGCCTGTTGAGGGACCCTCGTATAAAAATGCTGAAGGAGAACGACCTGTACTGGGTGGCCATGCTACTAGACCCCAGGTATAAGCAGAAAGTGCCTGAAATGTTACCAAATTACCGGAAGTCGGAAAGGGTGCAGCAGTTCCAAAACAAGTTAAAAAGTATGCTTTACACAGTGTATAAGGGTAATGTCACAGCACAACGGGAATCTAACAGGGGAAGAGGTGAAAGTAATCCTCCTCCTACCACGACCACGCTGGCAAGGACAGGACGCTTTACAGACGTATTGTTAATGGAGGACATGCAGAGCTGTTTAAGTCCTACGCATCGCCACAGCCCTTCGGGGTCCACCCTCAGAGAACGACTCGACCAACAGGTAGCAGACTACCTCGCCTTAAGGCCTCCTGCACACGACAGTATTTTTTAACGTCCCGCAAAACGTGGTTCCGTTGTACCGTGATCCGTGCCCGTTTTTTCTTCCGTGGGTCTCCCGTGATTTTTGGAGGATCCACGGACATGAAAAATGAAAAAAAAAATCTAGGTCAAGTTTGCCATTGAAATGATAGGAAAAAACGGACACGGATCACGGACGCGGATGACAATCTTGTGTGCATCCGTGATTTTTCACGGACCCATTGACTTGAATGGGTCCGTGAACCGTTGGCCGTGAAAAAAATAGGACAGGTCATATTTTTTTTCACGGCCAGGAAACACGGATCATGGATGCGGCTGCCAAACGGTGCATTTTCAGATTTTTTCACGGACCCATTGAAAGTCAATGGGTCCGTGGAAAAAAACTGAAAACGGAACAACGGCCGCTGTGCATGAGGCCTAACTGCAGATATCGACAACACTCTGAGGAGCGATGAATCCCTTGACTACTGGGTTTGCAGGCTTGACCTGTGGCCTGAGCTATCCCAATTTGCGATAGAACTTCTGGCCTGAAAGGACCTTCAGCGCAGCAGGAGGTATTGTCACTGAGAAGAGAAGTCGCCTAGGTCAAAAAAGTCTAGATTACCTCACCTTTAGGCCTCCTGCACACGAACGTTTTTTTACACGGTCCGCAAAAACGGGGTCCGTAGGTCCGTGATCCGTGACCGTTTTTCCGTCCGTGGGTCTTCCTTGATTTTTGGAGGATCCACGGACATGAAAAAAAAGTCATTTTGGTGTCCGCCTGGCCGTGCGGAGCCAAACGGATCCGTCCTGAATTACAATGCAAGTCAATGGGGACGGATCCGTTTGATGTTGACACAATATGGTGCCATTTCAAACGGATCCGTCCCCATTGACTTTCAATGTAAAGTCTGGAGTTCTGTTATACCATCGGATTGGAGTTTTCTCCAATCCGATGGTATATTTTAACTTGTAGCGTCCCCATCACCATGGGAACGCCTCTATGTTAGAATATACTGTCGGATATGAGCTACATCGTGAAACTCATTTCCGACAGTATATTCTAACACAGAAGCGTTCCCATGGTGATGGAGACGCTTCAGGTTAGAATATACAAAAAAACTGTGTACATGACTGCCCCCTGCTGCCTGGCAGGTGCTGCCAGGCAGCAGGGGGCAGACCCCCCCCCTGTTTTTAACTCATTGGTGGCCAGTGGGCCCCCCCTCCCCTGTTGTTAACTCGTTGGTGGCCAGTGTGCGCACCCCCCTCCCTCCCTCCCTCTATTGTTTTAATACATTGGGGCCAGTGTGCGCGCCCCCCCCCCCAACCCCCCCTCCCTCCCTCTATTGTTTTAATACATTGGGGCCAGTGTGCGCACCCCCCCAACCCCCCCCCCCCCCTCCCTCCCTCTATTGTAATCATCATCGGTGGCAGCGGAGTAGAAGATTTTCATACTTACCTGCTTCTTGCTGCTGCGATGTCTGCGTCCGGCCGGGAGCTCCTCCTACTGGTAAGTGACAGGTCTGTGCGGCGCATTGCTGTCACTTACCAGTAGGAGGAGCTCCCGGCCGGACGCAGACATCGCAGCAGCAAGAAGCAGGTAAGTATGAAAATCTTCTACTCCGCTGCCACCGATGATGATTACAATAGAGGGAGGGAGGGGGGGGGGGGGTTGGGGGGGTGCGCACACTGGCCCCAATGTATTAAAACAATAGAGGGAGGGAGGGGGGGTTGGGGGGGCGCGCGCACACTGGCCCCAATGTATTAAAACAATAGAGGGAGGGAGGGGGGGTTGGGGGGGGGCGCGCACACTGGCCCCAATGTATTAAAACAATAGAGGGAGGGAGGGAGGGGGGTGCGCACACTGGCCACCAACGAGTTAACAACAGGGGAGGGGGGGGCCGCACAATGATATTCAAACTGGGGAGGGGGGGGGGGGGTCTGCCCCCTGCTGCCTGGCAGCCCTGATCTCTTACAGGGGGATATGATGGGGTTAATTGTACTATCATATCCCCCTGTAAGAGATCGGGTGCTGCCAGGCAGCAGGGGGGAGTCTTGTACAAAGTTTGCAGTGTATTCTAACTAGAAGCGTCCCCATCACCATGGGAACGCTTCTGTGTTAGAATATACTGTCGGAAATGAGTTTTCACGAAGTGAAAACTTAGATCAGAAAAAGCTTTTATGCAGACGGATCTTCGGATCCGTCTGTATGAAACTAAAACCTACGGCCACGGATCACGGACACGGATGCCAATCTTGTGTGCATCCGTGTTCTTTCACGGACCCATTGACTTGAATGGGCCCGTGAACCGTTGGCCGTGAAAAAAATAGGACAGGTCATATTTTTTTCACGGCCAGGAAACACGGCTCACGGATGCGGCTGCCAAACGGTGCATTTTCCGATTTTTCCACGGACCCATTGAAAGTCAATGGGTCCGTGAAAAAAAACGGAAAACGGCACAACGGCCACGGATGCACACAACGTTCGTGTGCAGGAGGCCTTATTAAGATGAATGAGGCATGGATCCCGAAGGGACTGACAGTGGGGGATGCATTTGACTAAAAAAGGCCTGATGAGATGCCTTGGGCTAAAAATGGTCCCCACGCTGCTGTATTTAATCTTTGCATGCCAGATGACTTGCGTGACTTCTCTGCCACCAACTAGGGTTCAAGCCGCAATGTTTTAGTACACTTTCTGCCTGGAAAACATCAGCGGCTGGAACAATACCTAATTTTTCAGGCATGTGTACATGCCTAATTTTTCTGGCCTCTGGTGCTGCACTGTGGCTGCAAAAACAAAAAAAAGGCACATACATGTGTCAATTCCCCTTCGTGATCGTTACCTTGTTGTGGTAAAGGGGCTTGCGTATCACAATGAAGCGATCACCTCTATGAGTGTGTTGGCAATGTTGGCACACCCCAGATGATAAGGTCGTTGCTTCATTGTGAACAGACCAAAACCGATCGGCTGGATAATTTTTCATAGAATTAACATTATTTTCTTTCTGATCATCTAAGGTGATCATTAAAGCCTACTAGGCCAACAATGGGCCCACACTGCAGAATCATTGTTTTCTGGGTCACTGAAAGGGAACCTGTCATGTGGATATTTGATTATAATCTAACTAATTATATACAATCATTAACTACTAAAAAGTACCTTAGATGTATTCACTTACTGGTGTGACAGATGGTTACCTCATAATATACACACAAAGATGCCGTATGCCGCATGCTAATGAGCTTATTTGAGTCCAGCGTGATGTCATTGAGTCCAGCGTTTATTTAATTCAGAGCTATAGCCACTCTCCTGCCCACGTGCTGCTGATTCATATGGAAAAAAACTGTCATTCAGCAGCAGGTGGGTGGGGAGAGTCAGAAGCTCATGAATATTCATGACTCATCATTATCAGCTGGAGCTTTTCAATACAAGATGTTGGCAGATTGACTGGGTCAATTAAAGAAAGTGACCCAGCATTTTGCTAAGAGAATCAGTCACTTATTTATGTTGCCCTTAGTTAGGACACCATAAAACTGGTGACCGGTTCCCTTTAACTGTCACTGAACTACCTCAGCACGACCATAGGCTTTGAAAAACCGCCATCGCCTGCAATCTCCCGAATGTGCGCACGAGCATAGTCATCACTACACCAAAATTTATGTCATGAGTGTGTCAACTATTGACGACAACGCTTTGCGGTTGTTTGCGGTGCGTTAAACGGGGAGTTTGGTCTGTCAGAGTTTGGTCTGTCACTGTGAAGCGGGCGTAACCCTTACACTACCTGATCGATACAACATCATACCTGATCGTCTACACACACTGGATGTTTTAAAGCACGTTATTCCAAACAATTTAGGAATGCATCAGTCTGGCACCGTCTGTCCTCCTCTCCGCTCAGCAGGCGGACACCCGAACGCTGCTTGCAGCGTTCGGGTGTCCGCCTGGCCGTGCGGAGGCAAACGGATCTGTCCAGAGTTACAATGGAAGTCAATGGGGACGGATCCGTTCGAAGGTGACACAATATGGTGCATTTTTCAAACGGATCCGTCCCCCATTGACTTTCAATGTAAAGTCTGGACGGATCCGTCTGAATACAAATTGTACTTAGACTTTTTAAGTGAAATATAATGCAAACGGTTCCGTCTGAACGGATACCATCGTTTACATTATAGGAGCGGATCCGTCTGTACAAATACCAGACGGATCCACTCCGAACGCAAGTGTGAAAGTAGCCTCAATTGGTTGATGTGGTGCTATTAGGTCCCATGGATGTTCTTGGGACGCCCCCGCTGTAAGGTATGTTTATTATGGAGGACTTGATATGTGCATTAATATAGGGAAGCAATAACCTCTATGGTAACCAGAAATATCCCTCATGTACAGTGTACAACAACTTACACAGTTACGTAACCCATTACTAAACCACCATAAAATGAGTAACAATGAGACATCTGTCTGAGACGGATATTATCTGTATTACTTCCTGTTTCAGCACTAGCATGTCACTATAATATAGGGGGAAAACACAGCATGATCGGGAGATAAGGCAGTATTTAGTCTAATGAGAATCATCAATGTATAATATATGGGCACAATATACTGCTCTACAAACAGTACGCTATATACTAGAGTTCATGTACTAGTCTTTCATTACTAGAGAATGTCTCTGAGTCTCAGAAGGTGATGATTCTCCTGCAGAAATCCAGTTAGTAAGGAATCTTTAGAGCGATGCTCTCTGGATAAAAGTATGTAAAATACAACAGTTCTTCTCCACAATGAAGAACATTATCTCTCTCCTGCAAGGGCGCATTGGGAACGTAAAATGGCCCCGGAAAAAAAATACCTAAAGGTGGTCCCATATGACAGGAGGGTCTAAATTGACAGGAGGAGGAGCATCAAAAGTAGGGGGGGGGGGGGGTCCCGCAATACTATAGAGCAAAATACAACACACCACAGTGACGCACAAAATCTTGCCCCAAAAGCTATCCCTCTGAGTTTGTCATCAATAGCGGACATTTCTTCTCCTCCTCTTCCAGTTGTCTCTGATTAAGATAGAGCAGGGCTTGGGCGTCCCTTTCAATGGGCGTCCCTTTCAAATTCAACTTTTGCTAAATAAAAAGTTGGTGTGAAAAGGACTCAAGAGCGACCAATACACACATATTTAGCACTATTATTATTATTTCACAGCTTCTGTGTGCTCTCACTACCTGGTACTACCTGCCAGAGGGTTGACTTCTAGCACAGCTGCCCATAGGCATCAACACCCTGTGCCTGTTGGGAAATCAGGTCCTGCTACCATGGATCTTAAAGTGAATAGTTCATTATAATTTTTTTATGGTGCAAATTTCTATATTTCCTATATTTATTTCTGCAGCCATGTCTCTCTCCCCAGTTGAGCTTACAATCATAATTACCCAATTATTCATTATTACCTAATTATCTCACACTAGGAACTTTCAAAGGATGTCAAATGCCAGTATATTTTTAATTCCTTCCTGCAACTGCACATCCAAGGTATCCAAAGGCTGTATGGAACAGACACCCAATCACAGCCCACTCTATATGCGGCGAGTGCCCTCTGTGTAATCCAGCTGACACCTGGCCACAATAACAGGAATCAAACATAACTGTGATCCTAGCCCCTGAGATGTCATGGTCAATAGTGATCGAGGCATCTGAGATATTAGACAGAGGAAGGGGACTCCCTCTGTCCTCTCATATGAGACCCTGCATCAAAATTGCAGGGTTCCAATCAGTTACTATGGCACCTAGAAAGTAAAAAAAAAGTTATTGCAGGCAGTAAAAAAATACAAAAATTGGGCTAGTCTTTGAAGGGATTCTGTCACCAGTTTTTGACCCCCACATTCAAAAATATGGTTATGTGCATGGAGCTCTTGTGATTCCTAATGTGGTCTTATAAGCTAAATCTGTAGGCTCATTTTGTTTAAAAAACGTTTTATCTAACCTGTCATTCATCTCACTAAGGTGCCCAGGGGGATGCTCATATCTTCCAGATGCCGCATCCCCCTGGGCACCTGAGCATCCCCCTGGGCACCTTAGTGAGATGAATGACAGGTTAGATAAAACGTTTTTTACACTAAATGAGCCTACAGATTTAGCTTATAAGACCACATTAGGAATCACAAGAGCTCCATGCACATAACCATATTTTTTAATGTGGGGGTCAAAAACTGGTGACAGAATCCCTTTAAGGGATTAATACAGAGTACTTGGAGGAAACCCATACAAACCACATGTTTGTTGCCCTTGGTCAGATTTGAATCCAGGATCCAACAACTGCAAAACAACAGTGCTAACCACACAGCCACCATATTGCAATATCTGATGATTTATAGGGTATAATTTATAGCCCTCAACCCCTTCATGCCCTGATTTACTATTACATCATTGCAAGTGGGTAGTTAACGTGAAACAATGTAATAGTGCGGTGCTATGATAGCATGGACTCGGGGACTGTGCCCACATATCAATCATGGGTGCTAGCTGTGTTACACAGCTGGCACCCCTCTCTAATGTCTGTGATCAGAGGTACCTCTGCTGTTGTTTAACTCCTTAGGTGTCACTGTCAATGCTGACTGCAGTATCTCAGTGGTTAGAGGGAGGGGATTGGCTCTTTCATCCCATTAGCTGCTATTGCTTCAGAGTGCCTAAGGTCGGCAATGTGCAATGTCTATTAGGCCCTACCTTTGGAATTATGGCAGATTTAGTTTAACAGTCAAGTCACATTATTATGGCCACTTCGTACTTTCGACGTCGGCAGCATGTAGCTTATGAAGGAAGTCACGTGTCACAAACTGGCTTGGTGGGTATATAAGCTCGATAGGCTGTCTGCACACATATTTCTTATTGCTGTCATGGGTAAATGGGACGATTTATTAGAGTTGCAAAAAGGGATGATTATTGGCTTTCGGGCCAATTGTGGAGATATTTCTGAAACTGTGCAGTTTGTGAACTGTTCACGTAGGATCTTCCAGCAAGACAATGTGACATGTCACATGGCTATAAATGTCCGAAATTGGTTGGAAAAGCATGACCAAGACTTCCAAGTACTACCCTGACCCCCTATTTCCCCATATTTGAATCCAATAGAGCATCTGTGGGCCCAAATTGATTGTTGTGTTCGCTCTGTGATTCCACCCCCCACGTACCTTTCTAGTGGCTGTGGGATGCACTGCAGTTAGCATGGCTCCAGATACCTGTGACAACCTACCAGAACCTTATTTTGTCATTTCCAACACGTCTAGCTGCTGTCTCTGCTGCACAACGGTGTATATTCTGGATATTAGCCGGTAGTCATAATAATGTCTCGACTATGTATAAGGGTGGTCAGAGGATCCCATGTTCAAGTTCCCTCCTGGGAATGCGAATCGTTTTGCTTATCCCTAGTGGTGGGGAAAGCCCATCTCCCGGCAACCTAACAAAGACTGCCAGCTCAATGTTCCATTGAAATGAATTGTAAGTAACAAAAAAAAATCCACTGTATTCTCCATACTCATTTGTGCATTATTTTGCACATTATTTTGCACATATCTGCTCCAAAACCAAGAAGCAGAAATGCAGATTTACATTGAAGTAAAGGCAGACAAAAGGGCTATAAGTATATGCTTTCACATAATTTTTGGTATTCCAAGGCACAAGGTATTAATAGGACATATTTATACCGATCAACCACCCGGTGGGGTTGTTTCCCTTCTCCATGAGCAAGGAGGAGTTTAGAATAATCTAGAGTCTAAGTGGGAGTTAGGTTCTGAACAGCAAAGAGAGCAGACAAAAAATGTTGTGCTGACACAGAAGCCACCCGTGGTACCAGCCAGGGCGAGGCCAGAAAAAACTGCCTAAAAGAATATCCAAATCCTGCAGAGGACATGGTGGAAGTGTACTGTAAGTAGATCAACCTGTTCAAAAAAGTGCAGAGCCTAGTCTGATGGTTGCATTGCAAAAGAGCAGTGTGGACAATTGCTTTTAAAGGGGTTTTCCAAGACTTTAACACTGATGACTAGTGATGAGCAAAGTTTTAGGAAAATTCGGTTGCTTCGCTGAATTTTACAATAAAACTTAGCGATTGCAGTTGCAGATTGCCGATCAGCAGTTTTAGAAGGCACTGGTCCTTGCAGTAACGCCGAAGCCTTCTCTCAGCTCACGAGTGATTAGAGATGAGCAAATCGAAGTTGGTGAAGTAGAATTCGATCCAAATCTCAGGAAAAATTCGATTTGCAGAAATTTAGAATTTGCTCACTCTTCGTGGTAACGAATTGCATTTTTTCCTAAAATGGCTGCTGCACGTGTGAGGACATGGAGCAAGGAACTCTGGAAGGTGGGATCACCCATTATGCATGCAGCCAATCAGCAGCCAGCCAGCCCTGTGATGTCACAGCCATATAAATAGCAGCAGCCATCTTAGCTTCTGCCATTTACCACTGTACTTAGTGCTAGAAAAAACTTCATTGTACTTAGAAAATAGATTTACAAGTGCAGGGAAAGATTATTCAAGGTGTAGGGAAAGGATAGGGAGGAATCATTCCACAGTATTTATGTTGAACAGGGTTCAGTAGGGTAGGTTACAGCCTTGGTAATAGGAACAATCCTATTACATCTTGCTGCACTGACTGGGGGCCAAAATTGCCATTATACAGCTCTGTAATTTCAGCAAACCGTTCTTGTTATTGGGGTGTTAAAGCCATTAACAGGGTTTATTAAAAGGAAATATTTATACGTCTTATTTGCCATTGCGGTGCAGTTATATGTTCTAAAGCATTTTTTGGGCTTGTATTAGTGGGGGGAAACAAGGGCTTATTAGCCGTCTTGTGGTGAAGTGCTAAAAGAAAAATATATTTGCTGTTCAGCGGTGCAGTTATATGTTCTTATGCCTATTTTGTGTGTATCAGTGTGAAAAAGGGCTTATTAGCTGCTGTGTGGTTAAGTGAGAAAATTACCGACTTTTTGGGGCGTTTTAATTTCCTTTTTATTTATTTATTTGATCTAACATCTATGTTAGACAGAGATGTGCCAGGCCCTGCACAGGGGAGTTGCAGAGGCTTAAATGTTTCTGGCGCAGGCAGAGGTCGCAGCAGAGTAAGGATCCATGGCAGCCAGGGTCACTTCGAGAGGCCTGAGCTCCTGTTGTCATCTAGCGGTCATGCCTTGAATGGTTGACTCGATCTTCAAGTGACATCAGACACCCCCAGCCAAGAGTCAGTGGGTTCTTCAGACACAACCCTTAGTTGGCATGGCCCGGGAGCAGGCCCTGTGCCCTCACCTGTCCTCATCCTTTTCTGTTCCCTCAACCAGAGAAGTATTGTATGCTGTGGGCTCAGCTTCACTATACAGTGAGGACGAGCTACTAGAAGATGGTCAGCAGCTACTGGCAAGCCAAGATGTGGAGGAAACATCCGCCGCTTCTTCCACTAGGCGGGCAAGTAGTGATGAGGAAAGTGGCGTGGGAGCTGGTGTTGCTACAGTCAGGCTCCTGACCCAGAGATGGTTGAGGAGGACATCAGTGATGTGCAGACAGTACTCGATGATGATGATGTAGCTGATCGCACTTGGGAGCCAGGTGACAAAGGGGCTTCATCATCATCAGGAGAAAAGGGTAGCAGCTTGCCCATGAGGCAGCAGCAGAGCCAGCAAGTCCCTAGTGTGGCCAGGAGTCAGCAGGGTGGAAGCAGTGGGAGGTCGGGAGCCAAACATGCCAGGGGTAGACCACCGAGCTTCGCAGGAGCTTACCTGCCTGGGAAGTAGCGGTGCATGGGTTCATGGAGGTAGCAGTCAGTCAGTGAGTAGTGTTGGGGGTAAAATCACCTACTCGGCGGTATGGCAGTTTTTTGCTAAGCCACCAGAGGAGGTGAACATGGCCATATGTAGAATCTGTGGGCAGAAGGAGAAGCATGGTCATGGTGTCAATGTTGGCACCATGGCCCTGCGTCAACATATGCAGCGTCACCATAAAGGGGCCTAGGAGAACCGTGGCTCCGATGTGGTGGTCCAGCCTGCCGCAACAACTGCTGCATCACCTAGTGGCACGCAGCCGATTTCAGGCAGTCAAGGCTCCACCACCTCAGCCGAAGGAAACTGTCTGTCCTGATTCTCCTGCTCATCGCCCTCCTACTCCTCATCAGTCATTCTGTCAGCAATCGATCACCAAAGCGATTGCCAAGAGACAACAGTATGAGTGCACTCATCCAAAGGCGCAGAAGCTGAATGTGCTCCTGTCCACGTTGCTGGTGCTGCAGTCCCTCCCTTTCCAAGTGGTGGACTCTGCACCTTTCAGAGAACTGATGGCTTGTGCCGAGCTGAGGTGGAGAGTCCCAAGCTATCATTTCTTTGCCAAAAAGGCAGTACCAGCCTAGCACACACATGTGGAACAGAAGGTGGGACAGTCTTTGAGCATGTCGCTGTTTGCCAAAGTGCACGGCAGCGCCAACGTGTGGAGCTGTAACTACGGTCAGGGACAATACATGTCCTTTATGGCCCGCTGGGTGAATGTGGTTCCTGCACAGCCACACCAGAAACTTGGCCAGGTGATGCCGCTTTCGCCTCCAGGTTCTCACTCCATTGGTCCTGTGACAATGTCCGCCTGCCTTCCTCATCCTCCACCATGTCCTTAGCCTCCACTTCAGGGACAATTCACAGTGCTCCTCCAGCATACCTACATGTGCAGGGCACGGCAGTGTAATGCTGTTCTGCACCTCGTTTGCCTGGGCGAACAGAGTCACACAGGGGAGGAACTGCTCCATGTCCTTCATCAAGAAATAGAATCCTGGCTTTCTCTGCAACAACTGAAAATCGGAACCATGGTGACCGACAACGGAAAGAACATGGTGTCGAAGCTGGCTGCATCAAGGAGGATGGCTAAACCATGTGCCCTGCATGGCACACGTGTTCAATCTGGTTGTCAAGTAGTTCCTGAAGTCTTCCATCCATCTGCAAGACATCTTAAAAATGGCCAGGAAACTTTGCATGCACTTCAGCCACTCGTACACCACCAAGCACACCCTCCTTCAGCTGCAGCGTCAGAACTGCATCCCCCAACATAGGCTGATATGAGACACTTCCACCCGTTGGAATTCCACCCTCCAGATGTTGAACCGACTATGCTAAAAAGAAAGGCCATAAAGGATTTCTTGATGATCCAAGCTGACAGGAGTACTCCCCTGTGTAACATCGATGTCAGCCAGTGGCAGATCATGTGTAACACCTGCCGTTTGCTCAGGCCCTTTTGAGGAGGCTTTGGGATGAGCAATGTCATTCCACTGCTTCATGTCCTGGAGCAGATGTTGGTAAATCTGGCTGGTCAGGGGACTGGAGACATGGTGCCTAGATCTCATGACTACATGAGCCCTGTGGAGGCTGAACTGGAGGAGGAGGAATGTGTAGCAAAATGGGTGGTTTTTCTATACAGGTGACAGGAAAGGAGGACCAGGAGCAGGCAGAGGAGCTACAGGGCGATGAGGAAGACAAGGCAGAGGACCCAGACACACTGTGGCAGTAAGCAGTGGAGATAGAGGCAGGGAGTCCCTCTGAGTCACTTGCACAAATGGCCCGATGCATGCTCACTTGCTTGCGTAGTGACAGACGAATTGTCACCATACGGCAGACGGATGAAATCTGGCTCCCCACCTTGTTGGACCTTTGCTACCAGTCCAAAATGGGGGCCTTTTTTACACCTGTTGAGAGGGAGGACAAGCTGAACTAATATAGAGGCATCCTATGTAGTCAGTTGGCCGCTGCCTATCTGCGCCATCGTCCATCCTCTTGCAGAACTGACCGGAAGGGGCCCTCTGCGCTCTCGTTCCACTGCCATTGCTGCTGTGGCGAGGTGGGTGGGTAGGAGCAGTACCAGCTCCATCAGCAGCAGCTTGAGTCTAGATTCGATGATGAGCAGCTTTCTTAACCCGCCTAGTGAAAAAACTACTCACCAGCAGCAGCTAGACCCGGAGCAGAACCTGAACCAGTAGGTGGTGGCATACTTGGATAGCACCCTGCCACCCCACATTAATATCTGCTGGACTACTAGGCAGCCAAACTGGATTTGTGGCCGCAACTGGCAGAGTTTGCCCTGGAAAAGCTGTCCTGCCTGGCCGGTAGTGTGGCATCAGAGCGGGTGTTTAGTGCGGCGGGGGCCATAGTTACCCCAAGAAGAACTTGCCTGTCCACCTAAAATGTGGAGAGACTGACCTTTGTCAAGATTAATCAGGCATGGATCAGCCAGGATTTCCACCCACCAATGCCTGATGCATCAGACTAGATCATCCATGGTGCCACACTTTGACAAAAGAGATCGGTTTCTTCTGGCTACCTGCCTCAGCTACTATTCTAATGCTGCAACCCGCCTGATGCCACACATCTGACAAGTGCTTGTTCTTACACCCACCATCATCAGCGGGTACTGTTATTGCCACCCACCTTCCCCACTCTGTCACCGGGTCAATCTGTGGTCTCCTGATGCTGCTGCCACCTCTACACTATGTCACCTTGCCACTCTGTGGTCTCCTGATGCTGCTGCCACCTCTACACTATGTCACCTTGCAACTCTGTGGCCTCCTCATGCTGCTGTCACCTCCACACAATTTTACCTTGCCACTCTGTGGTGTCCTCATGCTGCTGCCACCTCCACACTATGTCACCTTGCCACTCTGTGGCCTCCTGATGCTGCCACCACCTCCACACTGTTATTGTGTCACTCTGTGGCCTCCTCATGCTGCTTGCACCTCACCACTATGTCATAGGGCCACTTTGTGGATTTCTCCTGCTGTTCCCACCCTCCCCACTTCATGACTGGGCCACTATTTAGCCTTTTTGCCCTGGCTGACATCATCATTTATTTGACCCTTCTTCTAATCTGTCAGAAGGAAGGAAAAATTAGAAGCATAATGGATCCTCTCTGTGTAGCAGCTGTAAGGCTTGTATGGTCCCATCAGAATTGGCTTGTGATTTGGTAGCAAAAAGCAGGAGTGGGTACAAAACACAGAAGACATGCAAATATTCCATTCTTGTGTTATCTTTGTTTTGGATCCACTCCTGTTTTTTTGGGGGCATTAGCAATACTGATGGATTACTGACCAAATGCTGACCGAGTGAATGCGGATGCTCCACAGACAGGATCCGTTTTTTGTGGGTTATTGTTCTGATGGATCAGAGGAAGAGCAAAATAATCAGTGACGTCAACACAAACTTACTGCTGACACCCTCTCCACTCTGTCGGGGTGCTCTACTTGTATAAGCCTTTAATAGAACAGGTTCTGTAGACATCGATGTGGAATCAGCTGACGACGGTGAAAAAGGAGCGCTCTTCTTTTTTACGCTAACATCGACCTGTAAGGCTAAGTTCATACTTGAGTTATTTGGTCAGTTTTGGCCCCATGACTGCCCAAATAAGTGAAGCGTGCTGTGATTGTAAGAGTGATGCCTGTCACCTGCATGTCATACGGACTCACAGTATTATTTCACTACCAGAGCAGACTCCCTATGTGTGTTACTGCAAGGCACAGTGTTCTACACCACTTTAAAGGCTCTCTGCAGCCATGAAATAGATGTTTTTTTTTAACACAATTCGCCGTGAATAAATTAGTATCGAACAAAGTTTTTTCAGAAAGTTCGATGAACCTACCGAATTTAATTTTTTAAAAATGTGCTTATCTCTAAATGTGACGTCACTGGCTTACAAAGAGACCACAGCGCTCAGTGGAGCACTGTGGCTGTTCGAACAGCTGATTGTTGGGAGTGCTGGGAGTTGGACCCTACTAATTTGATATTG
The DNA here is from genome assembly GCF_014858855.1 of Bufo gargarizans. Classification (NCBI taxonomy): domain Eukaryota; kingdom Metazoa; phylum Chordata; class Amphibia; order Anura; family Bufonidae; genus Bufo; species Bufo gargarizans. The sequence goes on along the minus strand of NW_025334199.1, from coordinate 208,146 downwards.
TTGAACTATCCTGAGGATAGGTCACCAATATTTTACTCCCAAAAATCACCTTTAAGATTCCTTTTTTACATTGTGCCCTTCAACTATTATGTTTCATTGTTTAACATTTACATAGCTAATAGGCTTGTTCCAGTGTATCCATGTACTGTAGGTAATTACTTAAACTAGAACAGTCTAGAACAGGAGAGGCATTATTACTGTTGCGGTGTTTATCTCATACATATTTGTGTTGACTGATACATTGTAGCAAACCATCAGCTCTGTGATGGATTTAGGTTAGAATGGTTTTCAGACCCTGAATGTAATGCCTCATGCACACGACCGTAGTTATGGTCCGCATCCGAGCCGCAGTTTTTGCAGCTTGGATGCGGACCCATTCACTTCAATTGGACCGCAAAAGATGCAGACAGGACTCTGTGTTCTGTCTGCATCCGTTGCTCCGTTCCGAGGCCCTACAAAAAAAAATATAGCATGTCCTATTCTTGTCCGTTTTGCGGACATGAATAGGCATGTCTACAATAGGTTGTATTGCATGTCTACTATATCTTTTCATTATATTAAAAGAAATATGTCACCAGCGACCTCCCTATCAAACTGTTTGAAAAGACACATAACCAAGATTCACCTGATTAAAATGCAGCTTTTCCTTCACTGACCTGAGGATCTATTCCCAAGTTATGACACTTTTTCTTAATATGCAAATTAGGCATTTGGTGCAATGAAGGTGTCAGCATTGCTCTTGTTGCGCCCAAGCGCCACTCCTTTCTGTCACCAGCCCCTTTCTCACTGCACTGCCACTGCCTGGTCCTGTCAATCAAAGCAGCCAGGAAGTGGCTGGCCATAGAAATGAGTAGAGCTTAGGTGCAACAAGAGCAATGATTATAACCTTGTTGCACCAAAGGCCTAATTTGCATATTAAGAAAAAGGATCATAACTCGGGATAAGAACTTAAGATCAACAAAAGAAAACCAGTGTTTTAATCAAGTGAACCACAGCTATATGTCTATACAAACATCTTGACAGGGAGGTTGCTGTTGATATTAGGATCCAAGTAGCCACAGCAAGGACACCATTATTGCTTGTTTCCTTTTACCTTGTAACAATGTTTCAGATTTTATGTGCTGAGATCTATGAGTTGGGTATAATAAACCCTGATTAGTACATTACAGTTGTTACCATCTCTATGTGCATTAGATTTTATGTAAAACTGTTGGTTCTTAGTATATAAGATATTTGTATGTATTTTAGTAGCACTGTACTGCCTACTGTTTGATGGCTTCTTCCTCTCTAATATGTTCAGATGATGCCATGAAGCCTTTTGTTGCCAAAAATATACAATGAGGAGGATGTTTCATTTACCTTTGAAAATCCAATTGAAATTATGGTTCATCTGATTTCATCAAAGGAAAAGAAAATGAGAATATCATGAACTCAGTGAGTATGCAGGGTATTACTGACTGTTTAGAGGAGCAGAAGTTGAGAATCTCTCAGAAATGAAGCTACTTTAGCATGATTCACTAAATTATATGTTGACTATTAGACTTTCTGAACTGACATTTACTAGATAATCCTCCCTGATCTCCTCCTTGTGTTACAGAAATTCCATTTATGGTCTTTAACATAGAGCAGAAGTCTAATTTTTCCCCAAACATTCCTTATTGTAGTCCAAAAGGTGGACTTTATAAACACTACTTCATACCTTCCATTAAAGAAGCTCTCCACCGAGAAGTGTATACTTTAGAAGCATAGGGGGTCATTTATCAAACAGAAATATGCCTAAATCTGCAACTTCTCCCCTCTCGCGCCAGGTCTAAAAAAGTGGGCGGGAAAGGCGACGTCTCATTTACCATTATCTACGCCTGTTTTAGGCTTCGAAACTGGTCAAAATGTAAGACAACAAGGAAGAATGTTGGACTCCTTCTGGTTGGATACTGTTGGCCTATTCTGATTATAGGCCATTAATACTGTATAACAATGTTGGAAAACCCCTCTTAATGTCTGACTGCAAAACCTGGGAAGTCATTGAGAAGTTCAGTTGTTCTTTCTTGTAGAAATTCAAATAAGGCTACTTTCACACTAGCGGCAGCACGGATCCGGCAGGCTGTTCGCCCGCCAGAACAGCCTGCCGAAGAAGGCTGCCGCTAGTGTGAAAGTAGCCTTAGCCAATCAAATCGCATGCATTTTTTATAGGAACAGTACAGAAAAATTGAATCAAACCAATTGTAGGGTCTGAAGGGACTTCTCTCTTTAGTGTTCTTTGAACGACTTATGTACAACCCCCTCAGGCCCTCACTGGGGACAACATAGTATATCAGTTTTTCCTGCAGTGTTCCTTTAATAGATGTATAATTATTGTTCTTTTGAAATAGTCTTTCAATAACTTATTTGAAATGATCCTTTATTTTAAAAGAAACCTGGGCATACTCAGAGGTGGCTGTCAGATTGTCACCGCCAGATATCTGAGAAGCTCTGACAGATGTTCTTCAGAACCTCCTGCTTGAGGTTCTTTTGTTTTGCTTTCGTTTTGTCATCTCGTTTCCCTCTCTCAGCTGTCATCTAGTTGCACTGATTGCATCCCTTTAAATCCCCTCCCATACTGCATCACTTTGCGGTTTATACAACTTCCTGGAGTGTGTGCATGCTGGATGCTGCAACTGATGCTTCTACAGATAAGTGTTCATTTATTTGTGTTTTCCTGTTTGCTTGATCCTAGGTGACCCTGACTCCCTCCATATTAAGTGTAGGGAGCCGGTGGTCGTGTCCCCTCACTATTATAGGGTGTTTAGGTGTCATACAGTTGAGGCATGAGAGCATGCAATTATCTATCATAGAGATCTTTGCATGGGCTGAGAAGGCAGGGAGAGTTCTAGGGCTTTTACAGGGCTCACCCTTATGTTCCTTAGTTTGGGATCAAGTCAGTCGGATCTTCGTTTGTTGTCTTCTAGCTTTCTGCAACACCATCCCTGAAATTATAAACCGCCGAAACCATCTTAAGCATGGATCCGGTTTTACTCTTGACTGAACGTATGCAGGGTCTTTCACTGGAGGTAGCAGATCTCCGTAAAACTGTATCTGTTTCAGGTGACCGGTTCAGCTTGCGTTCATGGAGTTTGTTCTGAGCCTAGGATCTCGCTTCCGGATACGTTCTCCGGGGGTAGTGAGAATTTTGTTCGTTTTAGAGAGGCTTGAAAACTCAGTTTTCGCCTACTTCCCCATTCCTCTGGTGATGAGGAGCAGAGGGTGGGGATCATCATCTCGATGCTCAGGGATAACGCTCAGTCTTGGGCCTTTTCACTACCGGTGGGGGCACGGCCTCTCCGATCCGTGGATTAATTTTTTGTAGCCCTGGGTCAGATATATGATGATCCATATATCTAGACTGCGTCTTTTATGCCAGGGTAAACAGTCCGCAGAGTTATTCTGTTCAGAATTTCGGAGATGGGCAGCTGATTCTGGTTGGAATGATGCTGCACTCTGAAGTCAGATTTGCCATGGTCTTTCAGAGGGATTAAAGGATGCATTTGCCTTTCATGAGAAACCTGCCTCCTTGGAGTCTGCCATGTCTCAGGCTGTTTGTATTGACAGGCGTCTTAGAGAGAGGAGAGAGATCACTCCTTCCTGTCATATTCAGTCCAAGGACAGTGGGTCTGTCTCATTCAGTGCACAGGGGTCTCAGTCTCTCTCAATCCCCTTTGAGGAGGAGCCCATGCAGCGGGGTTTGCTTGCCTCTAATAATAGAGGATTCAGCTCTCCGAGGAGGGTTTGTTTCTGTTGTGGAGGTATAAATCATTTGGCAAATATTTGCCCCTATAGAAGATCCAGGGAGAGTTTTGAGGGTAATAAAGAAACAAAAAGAAAGAAATCCTCTAAAAAATTTCCATCTGTTACCATTGGCAAGGTTGATGCAGACATTGAAGCTTTTCCATTTGCTTGTAGTTCTCGTTTTGTCCTTCCTGCCAGGGTGGTGCTAGAGAGCAAGAACATTGTTTGTGAGATTTTTGTAGATAGTGGAGCAGCTGTCAATCTCATTGATAGTCAATTTGCTGTAACACATGGTTTCCAGGTTTGCACTTTGGGAAAGGACATACCTGTTTTTGCTATTGATTCCGCTCCACTTTCTCAAAAATCGTTAAAGGGCATAGTTTACAATATCCGTTTGACTGTAAGTGATGCTCATGTTGAGGATGTGTCATGTTTCGTCCTAAGCGGATTACCTACTCCTCTAGTATTGGGGCTACCCTGGCTCACTAAACATAACCCCACTATTGATTGGCAAGCGAGGCAAATGAATGGTTGGAGTGACTTTTGCAGAGAATTGCCTCTCGACGTCTCTTTCAGAGGTTTCTACTAAGACTGTACCATCTTTTCTCTCTGAATTTTCGGATGTGTTTTCTGAGTGTGGTGTTCAGGAGCTGCCCCCTCATCGGGAGTACGATTGCCCTATTAATCTCATCCCAGGTGCCAAGCTGCCTAAATCTCCTTTATACAATCTCTTCCAACCTGAAAGGGTCGCTATGCATACTCTGAGAGTCTGTGATGTATCGCTGGGTTGCGTTCCGGCCGTCTAATGGCTCCGCCCACTCACGCTCCGGCCGATAAATAGGAGCCAGGGGCTGTACAGGGTGTTCCACTAATGGAGTGCGCACCCTGTCAGCTCCATTCACCCAAGAGGAAGCCATCGCTGAATCGGGACTGGAACCCTATACCTCAGGGAGGACTCACCACCATCTGTTACGGGCTCCCCCACTGCTGGCTCCCTCTCGGAGGGCTCCTAACTGCAAGTATATGCCTGCTAACAGACTTCGCTGTTAATGTGGAAGTTAGAGTATTGCTGCCACCCAGTGGTGAGAACCAGTATTGCACTTATATACTTAACCTGTGGAATTGCTGCTACCCGGTGGTGAGAATCAGTATTGCAGTTATATACTTAACCTGAGGAATTGCTGCCACCCGGTGGTGAGAATCAATATTGCAGTTCTATACTTAACCTGAGGAAATGCTGTGAACTACCTCCTGACCTCCTCAATTAACAGGAGACCTTCCTCCCCATTAGTTAATCCATTTACGTTTATTGCGGTACATGATTGTGGTAACCCCAACCTCTCCGCCTAAGACTGAGAGAGCCGCCTGGGGTTCAAACTGAGCAGCCGCAAATCACACAGCCAGCACTCAGGCAGTGTGGTATTAGTTGATGTCCATTGACTCTGCAGTTGAGATCCTAACTAATCAACTTGGTGCGTTACATATTAGTGGAACCCTCATGGATCCAGCGGAGCTCGCAGGACACCTGGTCGCCCTCACAGAGAGGGTGGGGTCCCTCAATGAGACCGTACAAAACCTCCAGTTGTAAAATCAGACCCTACGGGAACTCGTCACTCAGGGCACGGGTCACCCCCGCGAGGGACCAGAACCCAAGGTCAGCGCACCTGAACTATTCTCGGGAGACCGGAAGCAGTTCCGTGAATTCCTGAATGCGTGCAAACTAATGTTTGAACTACGGCCCCGGACCTATCCAACAGACAGAACAAAAGTACTTACAATGATCTCGTACCTCAGGGGGGAGCCCAGAGCATGGGCCAATACATATCTAGAAAAGGAAGACCCGGTCCTGGATTCCTTCCCCCTGTTCCTTGAAACAATGGCCCTCCTCTACGAGGACCATAGCAAACAGCTGACTGCAGAGACCGCCATCCGCAGCCTAAAGCAAGGGAGACGACCCGTAGAAGACTTCATTGTGGAATACACTCGTTGGGCCCGGGAGACTGAATGGAATGATCTCACTCTTAGGAATCAGTTCCGTCTCGGTCTCTCTGAGGCCCTGAAGGACGAATTAGCCAGAGGAGAGTTACCACATACTCTTGACGCCTTGATGCGTAAGGCCACCACCATTGACAGACGATTGAGGGAACGCAGGGCCGAGAGACTCTCAGGGTTCATACCCACCCCGAGACAGTCCAGCCCGGGTCCTGCAGCAGAGATCATGGAGATCGGGGCGATTCGGGGTCCTCTGACTGAGAGGGAGAAAGCCAGGAGACGTAACCTCAACCTCTGTTTATACTGTGCGTCTGCCGACCATACAGTTGATGGATGTCCCGCCATACGAAAGAAACACGAAGGTAAGAGGATGACGTCTTGTACCTTAGGCAATAGGAATAATAGCACAGGTGGTTACATCTACACGTCTCTCACCTTACAGTGGGACCAAAACCGAACTATCGTTGAAGCCATGGTGGACACGGGAGCTTGCGGGAATTTTATCGATATGCATCTGATAGAGCGAAATAAAATTCCCCACACGAGAAAAAACGTTCCGATATCCGTGAGTTTCATTGACGGTACCACTTCTAGACCTGTCCACAGTCAGACTCAACCCCTCCTGGTGACATGCGAAAATAACCACACAGAATTCTTATCCTTTGATATCATACACTCTCCTTTGTTCCCCGTGATTCTAGGGTTGCCATGGCTGCGGTTACATCAGCCGGCCATCCTGTGGGAACAGGGGAGAGTTGGGTTTACCTCACCTTATTGCATGGAGACCTGCTTCCCTCTCAAGACCCTCATGCATGTGGCAGTGAACCAGGTCCCCACCCAATACGCAGAGTTCGCAGAGGTATTTTGTGCAAAGAAGGCAGAATCCCTTCCGCCCCATAGATCTTACGATTGCCCCATTGACTTGTTGCCGGGCAGTGAGATACCCACAGGAAGAATCTACCCATTGGCACAACCAGAACTTGTTCACCTCAAACAGTACCTGTGTTCACCTCAAAGAGAACTTACGGAAAGGTTTCATTCGGCCTTCAACCTCCCCGGCAGCCGCAGGGATGTTCTTCGTAAGAAACAAAGACTCAAGCCTAAGGCCCATCATCGATTACAGAGCGTTGAACAAAGTAACAATCAAAAATCAGTACCCCCTGCCGCTAATATCCGAACTCATAGAAAGACTTCAAACATCCACAATCTACACCAAGCTGGACCTTAGAGGTGCATACAACTTGATTAGGATCAGAAAGGGCGATGAATGGAAGACAGCCTTCCACACCCGGTACGGACTGTTCGAGTATACTGTGATGCCCTTCGGATTGTGCAACGCTCCTGCCACATTCCAAAACTTTATAAACGACATCTTTAGGGACCTACTGGACGTATGTGTAATCATCTATCTAGATGATATACTAGTGTATTCCGATACCTTATACGACCACCGGAGACATGTCCGTTGGGTACTTGCACGATTAAGCGCCCATCGCTTATACGTCAAACCGGAAAAGTGCATATTTGAGACTACTTCCCTTCCGTTCCTCGGATACATAATCTCACCTCAGGGTATCCAGATGGATCACTCAAAGATCACTTGCATCCAAAACTGGCCGATCCCGACCTCCAGGAAAGCCCTTCAGCGATTCCTGGGGTTCTCAAACTTCTATAGGAAATTTATCAAGGATTTCTCCGCTACCACTAAACCGCTAACCCGGTTAACTAGTGTCAATACGAAATTTGTTTGGTCCATGGAGGCACAATCAGCGTTTGAATTACTAAAGAACAGATTTACTTCGGCACTGATACTGACCCTTCCGAATCCGAACCACCATTACGTGCTGGAAGTAGACGCTTCCCAGGCAGCCATAGGAGCGGTCCTGTCCCATCGAAGCTCCTTCTCAACCCCGTTACATCCTATCGGGTTCTGCTCCCGGACGCTAAATAACGCCGAACTCAACTACCCCATAGGGGAAAAGGAACTCCTCGCCATAAAATGTTCTCTGGAAAACTGGAGGCATTTACTTGAAGGTTCAACACACCCCATCACAATATACACGGATCACCGTAACCTACAGTATCTGAAAACCAGTAAAACACTGTCAGGCCGTCAAGTAAGGTGGAGCTTCTTTTTCGACAGATTCAACTTTCAAATTACATACCGACCAGGCTAAAAAAATGGGAAGGCCGACGCCCTATCACGCCTGGCTGAATTTTGCGCCGCGGACACGGCCCCCACATGGATCATACCACCAAAGAAACTCGTCCTCGCCACCGTCGGGTTGGAAACCCAGCTCAAGGATGCTCTGAATAATGACCATGCCAACACACCCCCAGGTCTTCTGCAGAACCAACAAGGTTTCCTCTACAAGGACAACCAACTGTACATACCACCCTCTCTCACCACCCAGGTGATCAAACTCTGCCATGACTCACCCCTCGTGGGGCACCCTGGCATAGCCAAAACCATAAACCTGATACGCAGGAACTTCTGGTGGCCAAAAATGACCAAAGAGATTGAAGTATACGTTTCCACCTGCGAGACCTGTGCCTCATGCAAAAGTGACAGGAACCGACCATATGGTCTACTAATGAGTCTTCCCATCGCCAACAGACCCTGGGAATGGGTTTCGATGGACTTCACGGTAGAACTCCCCCTTTCCAGAGGAAACAACACCATCATGGTGGTAGTAGATATGCTGACTAAGATGGCACACTTCGTGGCTCTCAAAAAGTTACCCTCCTCCAGGGAAACAGCCGAGGCCTTCCTGTCCAATATCATAAAGTTACATGGAGTTCCTAGCCAGGTCATATCAGACAGGGGTTCACAATTTATATCCAAATTCTGGAGAGCGCTCTGTTCCAGACTCCAAATCGACCACAGGATGTCTAGCGCCTATCACCCCCAAACTAACGGGCAGACAGAAAGGGTGAATCAGTGCCACGAACAGTTTCTCAGATGTCACTGCTCATTTCTCCAAGATGACTGGGAAAGCCTACTTCCCCTCGCCGAATTCGCCTATAACAATTCTACGAATTCCTCCACTTTACATAGTCCCTTCTTTGCTAATTATGGATTTCACCCTAGGTCTCTCCCTCAAACCAGCCTTCCCACAAACGTTCCAGCCACAGATGATTATCTGACTACTCTGCAAACTACCCTCAAGACGCTGAAAGACAACCTCCAACGGGCAAAGGAAAGACAAAAGACCTACTACGACCGCCGCAGAAGAGAAAATCCTTCCTACCAGGTCGGGGACTCGGTATGGCTGTCGACGAGAAACCTTCGGTTGAGGGTACCTTCCAAGAAATTGGGAAAACAATTCTTGGGTCCCTTTCCGATTGAAAGGGTTATCAACCCCAATACGGTGAGACTCACCCTTCCCCCTCGACTACAGGTACATCCCACATTCCATGTGTCTCTGCTGAAGCCGTTCAGACCTAGCCCGTTCCCATCACGGGATCCTCGACCCTCGCCCCCGATAGACGTCCAAGGTGAAGAGGAATTTGAAGTCGAACAGCTCCTTGATTCCAGGAGAAGACGGGGGAGGATCCAGTACCTCGTTAGATGGAAGGGATATGGCTTCCAGGATGACTCTTGGGAAGATGTGCAAGACGTTCATGCTCCCAGGCTCCAAAAGTTGTTCCACCGGAGGTTCCCCGACCGACCCTCCCCTACTGGGGTACCCCGGAGGGGTCCTCTTAGGGGGGGGGGTACTGTGATGGATCGCTGGGTTGCATTCCAGCCTGGAACGCAGCGGCCGCTGGGCCATCTAATGGCTCCGCCCACTCACGCTCCGGCCGATAAATAGGAGCCAGGGGCTGTACAGGGTGTTCCACTAATGGAGTGCGCACCCTGTCAGCTCCATTCACCCAAGAGGATGCCATTGCTGAATCGGGACTGGAACCCTATACCTCAGGGAGGACTCATCACCATCTGTTACGGGCTCCCCCACTGCTGGCTCCCTCTCGGGGGACTCCTAACTGCAAGTATATGCCTGCTAACAGGCTTCGCTGTTAATGTGGAAGTTAGAGTAGTGCTGTCACCCGGTGGTGAGAATCGGTATTGCAGTTCTATACTTAACTTGAGGAATTGCTGTCACCCGGTGGTGAGAATCGGTATTGCAGTTCTATACTTTACCTTGGGGAAATGCTGTGAACTACCTCCTGACCTCCTCAATTAACAGGAGACCTTCCTCCCCATTAGTTAATCCGTTTATGGTTATTGCGGTACATGATTTTGGTAACCCCAACCTCTCTGCCTAAGACTGAGAGAGCCGCCTGGGGTTCAAACTGAGCAGTCGCAAATCACACAGCCAGCACTCAGGCAGTGTGGTATTAGTTGATGTCCATTGACTCTGCAGTTGAGATCCTAACTAATCAACTTGGTGCGTTACAGAGTCTGAGAAAGGGACACATACGACCCTCGAAGTCACCTGTTGCCGCTGGGTTTTTTTTGGTTAAGAAAAAAGATGGTTCTTTAAGACCATGTCTGGATTTCAGGGAGCTGAACAGTATCACAATTCGTGACGCTTATCTGCTTCCTCTGATCCCAGACCTGTTTAACCAGATTGTTGGGGCTAAAAAAAATTCCAAGTTGGATCTAAGAGGGGCTTACAACCTGGTCAGGGTCAGAGAAGGGGACGAATGGAAGACGGCCTTCAATACCCCTGAGGGCCATATTGAGAATTTGGTTATGCCTTTTGGTTTGATGAATGCTCCAGCTGTCTTCCAACATTTTGTGAACAGCATTTTTTATCATTTAATGGGGAAATTTGTACTAGTGTATCTAGATGACATTTTGATTTTTTTCTCCGGATTTCAAGACCCATAGGGACCACCTATGTCAGGTCTTGCTCATTCTGCGGGAGAATAAATTGTACGCTAAACTGGAAAAATGTGTGTTTGCGTTTCGAGAAATTTAATTTCTGGGGTTTCTCCTCTCCGCTTCTGGTTTTCGCATGGACCCCGAGAAGGTCCGCGCTGTGCTTGATTGGGAGCTTCCTGAGAATCAGAAGGCGCTGATGCGCTTTTTGGGTTTTGCCAATTATTACAGGAAGTTCATTTTGAATTATTTCTCTGTTGTTAAGCCACTCACTGATATGACTAGAAAGGGGGTAGATTTTTTCCTCCTGGTCGGTAGAGGCACGCAAGGCATTTTCTAGTATTGAGGAGAGTTTTGCTTCCGCTCCCATCTTGGTACAACCTGATGTCTCTCTGCCCTTCATTGTTGAGGTGGACGCTTCTGAGGTGGGTGTGGGTGTGGTTTTGTCTCAGGGTGCCTCTCCTGCCAAATGGCGTCCGGGTGCCTTTTTCTCGAAGAAACTCTCCTCCGCAGAAAGAAATTACGATGTGGGATATAGGGAGTTGTTGGCCATCAAGTTAGCTTTTGAGGAATAGCGCCATTGGCTAGAGGGAGCCAGATACCATATTACTGTGTTTACCGACCATAAGAATCTGGCCTACTTGGAGTCAGCCAAGCGTCTGAACCCGAGACAGGCCAGATGGTCTTTGTTCTTTTCAAGGTTTAATTTTGTTGTCACGTTCCGCCATGGAGTTAAGAATGTGAAGGCGGATGCCCTGTCACGTTGTTTTCCTCTCCTCCCGTTACCCATTCCTTCTCGTCCTTGGACACATCTGTCCATGAACTTCATTACGGACCTGCCTCGTTCCTCAGGGAAGACTGTGATTCTGGTGGTGGTGGACCGTTTTAGCAAAATGGCGCATTTCATTCCTTTTCCTGGGTTGCCCAATGCTAAGACGCTGGCACAAGCATTTATTAATCACATTGTCAAATTGCATGGTATTCCTTCAGACATAGTCTCTGATAGGGGCACGCAGTTTGCTTCCAGATTCTGGAAGGCTTTCTGTTCTCGCTTGGGGGTTCGGTTGTCATTCTCTTCTGCTTTCCACCCGCAGTCGAATGGCCAGACGGAGTGCGTCAATCAGAATCTGGAGACATATCTGCGCTGTTTTGTGGCGGGGAATCAGGAGGATTGGTGTTCTTTTTTGTCCCTTGCTGAGTTTGCTTTAAATAACCGTCGTCAGGAGTCCTCTGGTAAGTCACCATTTTTTGGTGCATATGGGTTTCATCCGCAGTTTTGGACATTCTCTGGAGAGGGGTCTTCTGGTTTACCTGATGAGGAGAGATTCTCCTCGTCTTTGTCATCTATTTGGCAAAAGATTCAGGATAATCTAAAGAGCATGAGTGAGAGATATAAGCGTGTGGCGGATAAGAGACGTGTGCCTGGTCCGGACCTGAATGTTGGTGATCTGGTGTGGTTGTCTACTAAGAATATCAAATTGAAGGTTCCCTCCTGGAAGTTGGGTCCTAAGTTTATTGGGCCGTACAAAATCTTGTCCGTCATCAATCCTGTTGCCTACCATCTTGATCTTCCTCAGACTTGGAAGATCCATAATGTTTTTCATAAGTCCCTATTAAAACCTTATGTCCAACCCATTTTACCCTCCTCTTTGCCTCCTCCTCCGATTGTGGTTGATGGTAATCTTGAATTTCAGGTCTCTAGGATTGTGGATTCTCGTGTTGTCCGCGGTTCTCTCCAGGTCCCATCCTGAGAAGGTGGGCTCTGAGTGTCCGGAGTCCACTCATAGAAGGAGGGGTACTGTCACCGCCAGATATCTGAGAAGCTCTGACAGACGTTCTTCAGAACCTCCTGCTTGAGGTTCTTTTGTTTTGCTTTCGTTTTGTCATCTCGTTTCCCTCTCTCAGCTGTCATCTAGTTGCACTGATTGCATCCCTTTAAATCCCCTCCCATACTGCATCACTTTGCGGTTTATACAACTTCCTGGAGTGTGTGCATGCTGGATGCTGCAACTGATTCTTCTACAGATAAGTCTGTTCATTTATTTGTGTTTTCCTGTTTGCTTGATCCTAGGTGGCCCTGACTCCCTCCGTATTAAGTGTAGGGAGCCAGTGGTCGTGTCCCCTCACTATTATAGGGTGTTCAGGTGTCATACAGTTGAGGCACGAGGGCATGCAATTATCTATCATAGAGATCTTTGCATGGGCTGAGAAGTCAGGGAGAGTGCTAGGGCTTTTACAGGGCTCACCCTTATGTTCCTCAGTTTGGGATCAAGTCAGTCGGATCTTCGTTTGTTGTCTTCTAGTTTTCTGCAACACCATCCGTGACACAGATTCATTCATGTTTTTACACAGAGAGAATTTTTAAGACAAAAACTCAGCTGGTCCTTTAAAAACACACATGGGAGAGGAATAAATAACAGGCGGCAATACACAAATGTATGATGTATAGAGAACCGCATATATCACTGTCTAATCATCAACCAGCACAAGGTCAGGTCAGTTAATTGCTGTTATTCATGGTGACCTCTTCACCTTCTCCAGTTTGTCCTGTTATAATGGCAACATAATCACAACTTATTGGGCCTGAACATTGTCATAAAGTGTCACTAGTGGGTAAATAGTAATCAGCATTTTGCATTGCATAAATTGCCATGTTTGATTATAGTTTATCTCAGTTTGATCAAAGCAGCCAGATAAAATTGCATAATCTATTGATATTAGCTACAAATCTGACATTATACATGTATTTCTATCAGAACCATACTCCAATAGAAAAATTGCTCTTCTGTAAGCTAGTAGCACAGTATCTTGTCCTCTACTGGTGTATATTTACTCCTTAGATCCCCTTTATTAATGTTCTGATGTCTCCTTTCTTAACTGTTAAAGGGGTTAGGACAACAATCCTTCCTCAGCATGAAGGATGCAGCAACTTATTTTATTATGTATTTATTTTACGCACTTAAGGGTTTTCCGGGAGTAGAATATTAAAGGGCTATTCTCAGGATAGATCATCAATAAAAGAAAGGGGGAGGTCCGACTCTCACCCCCACTCCCCGAGTCAACTGTCTGAAGAGGCCCTCCAGTGAGCACTGTGGTCTAAGGCCTCTTTCACACTTGCTTTTGTCCGGATCCGGCGTGTACTCCACTTGCCGGAATTACACACCGGATCTGGAAAAACTCAAGTGTACTGAAAGCATTTGAAGACGGATCCGTCTTCAAAATGCTTTAAGTGTTACTATGGCAGCCAGGACTATTAAAGTCCTGGTTGCCATAGTAGTAGTGGGGAGCGGGGGAGCGGTATACTTACAGTCCGCGCGGCTCCCGGGGCACTCCAGAGTGACGTCAGAGCGCCCCATGCGCATGGATGACGTGCCATGCGAGCACGTCATCCATGTGCGTGGGGCGCCCTGACGTCACTCTGGAGCGCGCCGGGAGCCGCACAGACGGTAAGTATGCTGCTCCCCCGCTCCCTGCTACACTTTACCATGGCTGCCAGGACTTTAGCGTCCCGTAACCATTCAGAAAAAGCTAAACGTCGGATCCGGCAATGTGCCGAAACGACGTTTAGCTTAAGGCCGGATCCGGATCAATGCCTTTCAATGGGCATTAATTCTGGATCCGGCCTTGCGGCAAGTCTTCAGGATTTTTGGCCGGAGCAAAAAGCACAGCATGCTGCGGTATTTTCTCCGGCCAAAAAACATTCCGTTCCGGAACTGAAGACATCCTGATGCATCCTGAACGGATTTCACTCCATTCAGAATGCAATAGGATAATCCTGATCAGGATTCTTCCGGCATAGAGCCCCGACGACGGAACTCTATGCCGGAAGAAAAGAACGCAGGTGTGAAAGAGCCCTTACAGATTACCAAGCACAGCTCCGTACATTGTATAGTTGCTGTACTTGGTTTTGCAGTCCAGGCCCTTTCAATTGATTAGGACTGAACTGCACATGGGCCATGTGACTTATGAACGTGGATGCCATTTACTTCAAACAGGAGTCGGCCCCCCATTAATCTCAAATTGATGACCAATCATGAGGATAAGTCATTAATATTGTACTCCCAGAAAACACCTTTAAATGTAGTATTACATTATCATTTATTCATATAATACAATATCACATCAGATCCATGCGATTTTAAATGCTTTTGTGTTAACAAAGACAAAAGTATTAGCAGACTGTCATACCTTTTATTTACCCGAAAAAAACAGTTTGCAAGCTTTTAGAGCAAAGACTCCTTCATCAGGCTGTATACAAATGAATGCATTATGCAAAAGTAGTAAAACATGATAAACACTATATCAATTTGGTATTGCCGTAATCAAATCAACCTGCAGAATAAAGTTATTATATCATGTATACTACATGGTGAACACCATAAAAAATTAAAATAATAAACACTGACAGATCTGTAATTCCAATCCCACATCCAAAAAATTTAATAAAAAATGATCATAAAGCCAGATGTACCCCAAATGGTGCCAATAAAAAATACAGCTTGTTCTGCAAAAAAATTATCCCCCACACAGGTCAGCCAACAGAAACTAAAGTTATGGCCCTTAAAGGGAACCTGTCACTAGGATTTTGTGTATAGAGCTGGGGGTTGCTAGATGGCCGCTAGCACATCCGCAATACCCAGTGCCCATAGCTCTGTGTGCTTTTATTGTGTAAAAAAAACCGATTTGATACATATGCAAATTAACCTAAGATGAGTCAGAGCTTGAAAATATGACTCTTCTCTGGTCACACAAGTAAGATAGGACTCTTTTATGTTAATTTGCATATGTATCAAATCTTTTTTTTTTTTTTACACAATAAAAGCACACAGAGCTATGGGGACTGGGTATTGTGGATGTGCTAGTGGCCATCTAGCAACCCATGTCCTCAGCTCTATACACAAAATCCCGGTGACAGGTTCCCTTTAAAAAGTATTTCAGCAAATTTCAGCCTTGGTGTATCCCCAAACATCAGTTTACAACCACAAATGGGGTGTTTCTTTATTCAGGAGATGAGTAACAAATTGTGCGGTGATTTTTTTCCTGTTGTCCCTTGTGAAAAAACAAGTTTAGGCCTAAAACATCCTTTTCATTTTCACAGCCAAGTGTTATAAATGATAAGAAGCGCCTGTTGGGGCCAAAGTGCTCACTATACCACTTAAATATTCCCTGTGTGATGTAGTTTCCAAAATGTAGTCACTTTTTGGGGGTTTCCACTGTAGGGCTATCTCAGAGTCTCTTCAAATGCAACATGGCACCCAAAACTATTCCAGCAAAATCTGTTCTCCAAAATTCATATGGTGCTCCTTTCCTTCTAATCTCTGCCGTCTGCCCATACAACAGTCTAGGACAACATATCAGGTGTTTCTGTAAACTGCAGAACAA
This sequence comes from Bufo gargarizans, assembly GCF_014858855.1. Classification (NCBI taxonomy): domain Eukaryota; kingdom Metazoa; phylum Chordata; class Amphibia; order Anura; family Bufonidae; genus Bufo; species Bufo gargarizans. Next base: position 192,182 of record NW_025334199.1, on the reverse strand, counting down.
GGGTAATAAATATTGTGATTTGTTTTGCTGTTATTTCTTGCTGTGTTACAGGAAAAAATTGATTAAAATGGAAACTCTGCAAAAAAGTCACATTTCTAAATTTCACCTCCATTTAGCTTTAATTCCTGTGGAACACCTAAAGGGCTAACAACATTTATAACATCTGTTTTGAATAAATTAAGGGGTGTAATTTCTAAAATGAAGTCATTTATGGGGGGTTTATATTATGTAATTTCCTCAAAGTGACTTCAAAACTGAATTGGTCCTTGTACAAGTTGAATTGGTCCTTAACCCTTAGGCTACAGGAGGTTTTTTGTTTTCATTTTCTTCCCTATTTTCCGTGAGCTATAACTTTTTTATATTTCCAGTCACATTGCTGTATGAGGGCCATTAATTATGCAATTCCTCCACCGTTTTACTGGTTTTGTTCCCACAGCAATTTGTTTACAGCAAAACATGCCTTCATTCTCTGAGTCAGTATGATTACAACAATACCCCATAAGTATAGGTTATGTATGTCTAAATAGTGTAACAATAAATTAAAACTTTGATTAAAAAAAAATATTTACATCACCATACTCTGACCCCCATAACTTTCTTCTTTACTACTGGTATCAGCACTCCTCCCATTCGGCACAGGTGGTTTTAATCACAGAAGTCTGCATATAAGTGGCCATTGACCTGTAGCTCCTGATAGCAATGGACATGTTGTGTTAGACAACTGTTCACATGGTGCAGTACTGCTTGGTGGCCTTTGTTTTTGTGGCGCTGTGCTGGTGGGTTTGTGGGACCCAGTGCCATGGGTGGCATTGTCAGACAGCAGGGTTGCTGTTTGACTCTTGGGTCCCACCGCCTACTAGGGCAGTGCCGCTTTGCAGGGCCGTTTCTTGGACTGGGCGGGCCCGGTGGCTGCCCGGGGCGCTGTCAGAAGGGGGGCGCCGACAGGGCACAGCAGGAGATGAGCGCTGCGCTTCGATTGTGGAAGCGCTCACTCATCTCCATAGCCATCTGTAGATACAAATGTCTGTGCTGCGGCAGGGGAGGGAGAGGTGTGTCCCCTCCCTGTTCCTCTGATAGGCTGCCAGCACTAGGCCGGCAGCCTATCAGAGGCCGGTGCAGGCGGTGCGATGACGTCATCGCGCCGCCTGAGCTAGCGACGGACACAGGCTGGAAGAGGCCTGCATCGCATCGCTGGAGTAGGGAAGTATACGTTTGTTTTTTATATATACTGTATATGTACAGATTACAATACTGGCACATAAGGGGGGCTGCTGGAACATAAGGGGGGCTACTGGCACAGACATAAGGGAGACTACTGGCATATAAGGGAGACTACTGGCATATAAGAGGGACTACTGGCATATAAGGGGGGCTACTGGCACATAAGGGGGGCTACTGGCACATAAGGGGGGCTACTGGCACATGATAGGAGGCTACTGGCACATAAGGGGGCTACTGGCACATAAGAGGGGCTACTGGCACATGACAGGAGGCTACTGGCACATAAGGGGGCTACTGGCACATAAGGGGGGCTACTGGCACATGATAGGAGGCTACTGGCACATAAGGGGGCTACTGGCACATAAGAGGGGCTACTGGCACTTGATGGGGGGGCGACTGGCACATAAGGGGGCTACTGGCACTTGACAGGGGGGTACTCTGGCTACTGGCACATGATGGTGAGGGGGGCTCTTATTACTGGCACATGATTGTGGGGCATATATGGGGCTCTTATCACTGTCACATGATTGGGGGCATCTATGGGGCACTTATTACTGGCACATTATTGGGCATTATATAGGGGCATCTACTGAGGCTAAAAAGAAGAGGTATTTTATATTGGGGGCTCTGTATAGGGGCATTTTATACTGGGACACATTATGGTGGGTACTATGGGGATATCGGCAATATAATTTTCGCGTACGCGCATGCGCAACTGCACTATACAGTACCCAAATGCACTATAAAGAAAGTATATTGGTATATAACACCCTGCTTCAATCAGTTTTTTGGGGGGTGACTGGTATATCACACCAGTAGAAATTATAATGCTTGTCCCTCTATATACCTGCAGTATTGCAGCAGAACCGCACACAACTGCCGCACAATACAAATGCACTATAATATACTTTCTAACATAGAAAGTATATTATAACATTGTACAAGGAAGGCAATTTATTAGAATATACATACAGATAAAACGTAACCTTTAATAATTTTACTATGAGGGTCCATTCACACGTCCGTAAGTGTTTTGCAAAACACGGACACCGGCAATGTGCATTCCGCAGTTTGTGGACCGCACATCGCCGGCACTATAATAGAAAATGCCTAATCTTGTCTGCAATTGCGGATAAGAATAGGACATGTTCTGTTTTTTGGCGGAAACAGAAGCACAGATGCGGAAGTGCGGATCTGCAAATGCTAATGTGGATCCGCAAATGCGGATGGGGACAGCACATTCCGGGCCCATTAAACATGAATGGGTCTGCACCCGTTCCGCAAAATTACAGATGCGGATCCATTTTGCGGACGTGTGAATGGAAAAGATATCCCTCAAAATGAAAATAAATTTAATTATTAAAGTTAAACGGGTTCTGCACTTTGTTTTAACTGATGATTTACCCTCTGGATTAATCATCAGCATCTGATCGGCGGGGGTCCGACACCCAGGACCCCCGCTGATCAGCTGTTTGAGAAGGCAGCAGCGCTTCTCGCTGTTTACCGCTGGCCCAGTGATGCCACAACAACAGAGGATAGATCATCAGTTACAACAAAGTGCAGAACCCCTTTAAGCAAAAAGCATAGATGTGTTAGGCAATAACAAGTGCTCGGCGGCACCAAATCAGAAACCATATGTCCTACCACAATCCGGGGGGTTCCAGTGCACATCCATGAATCCTGGAGGGAAAGCAAAAAACATCTATCCCTGGGCTAGATGATGATGTGGTATTGAAGGACAGGGTGGGCAAAGAACTGTCCCTGATATTGCCCTACAGAGGAGTGCTATTCTGGCCCTGATAGCCTAACCACAGACCACCCGCCCTGATAAGTGCGACCCCATCCGGAACCTTACCCTATATAAAAATGGCCCTAGCAAGCCCCTAGCCCCTAGACCCCTGACTTCCAGGTAATCACTATATACATCTATGTGTTTTTGACTCATTATAAAAGTATAAGTATATCGCACCCCTCTGTGTATCACACATATCTATAGCACACCTATACTAGTCCTTAAAATGACTTTTGTGGCCTTATTTGCTAGCGTTTGGTGTCCCTAACAGCCTGTCCCTGCTCTACACAGCATCCTCTCCCTACTCTGGCAAAACACTGAATGTAAAATGGCGGCCAGATCAGGTTTATTTATACGGTAGGAGGTATGTCCATGTGCTGAAATGTCTCAATTGGCTTTCCTGTACCACCTGATGGATGTGTCATGGGTCAAAGTTCTTCATAATGTAAAAGAATATGGCGGGCGCAAATTTCTCCTTATGTTCGCATGTTCGGCGAATCGCGAACACGCAAAGTTCGCCACGAAACTACCGCCGGGCGAACCGCAAGGCCATCTCTACTTGCGGGTGCTAGTTGAAACCTGCTGTGATTGGGTTTTAGTTAGTTATTAAATGTTAACATGACAGTTTTTTTGTTTTGCACAGTATTGATGATTATATTTCATGACTACTCTTCTAAGGGTATTGCCTTCCTTTATACTGCAGTTCTCCTGTACCACTCTGCCTGCGACTTTTAGCAGTTTAACCCCTTAAGGACTCAGCCCTATTTCACCTTAAGGACTTGGCCATTTTTTTCAAATCTGACCAGTGTCACTTTAAGTAGTGATAACTTTAAAACGCTTTGACTTATCCAGGCCATTCTGAGATTGTTTTTTCGTCACTGTACTTCACTGTACGTCATTGTACTTCATGACACTGGTAAAATGAAGTCCCAAAAATTTTTTTTTTTGCATAAAAAAATACCTAATTTACCCAAAATTTTGAAAAATTTTCAAATTTCAAAGTTTCAGTTTCTCTACTTCTGTAATACATAGTAATACCCCCAAAAATTGTGATGACTTTACATTCCCCATATGTCTACTTCATGTTCGAATTATTTTGGGAATGATATTTTATTTTTTGGGGATGTTACAAGGTTTAGAACTTTAGAAGCAAATATTGAAATTTTTCAGAAATTTACAAAAACCCAATTTTTAGGGACCACTACAGGTCTGAAGTCACTTTGCGAGGCTTAAATAATAGAAGCCACCCAAAAATGACCCCATTCTATAAACTACACCCTCAAGGTATTCAAAACTGATTTTACAAACTTTGCTAACCCTTTAGGTGTTGCACAAGAGTTATTGGCAAATGGGGATGAAATTTGAGAATTTCATTTTTTTGCCTAATTTTCCATTTTAGACCATTTTTTCCACTAACAAAGCAAGGGTTAACAGCCAAACAAGACTGTATCTTTATTGCCCTGACTCTGACGTTTACAGAAACACCCAATATGTGGCCGTAAACTCCTATACGGCCACACAGCGGGGCGTAGAGTGAAAGGTGCGCCGTTTGGTTTTTGGAAGGCAGATTTTGCTGGACTATTTTTTTTGACACCATGTCCCATTTGAAGCCCCCCTGATGCACCCCTAGAGTAGAAACTCCAAAAAAGTGACCCCATTTTAGAAACTACGGGATAGGGTGGCAGTTTTGTTGGTACTAGTTTAGGGTACATATGATTTTTGGTTGCTCTATATTACACTTTTTGCGCGGCAAGGTAACAAGAAATAGCTTTTTTGGCACCGTTTTTTTTTGTTATTTACAACATTCATCTGAAAGGTTAGATCATGTGGTAATTTTATAGAGCAGGTTGTCACGGACGCTGCGATGCCTAATATGTATACAATTTTTTTTTATTTATGTAAGTTTTACACAATGATTTCATTTTTAAAACAAAAAAAGTTTTAGTGTCTCCATAGCCTAAGGCTGGGTTCACACCTGAGCGTTTTACAGCGCGTTCAAACGCGCTGTAAAACGCTCAACACATGAAAACCAATGCTTCCCTATGGGAATGGTTCTCACCTGGGCGTTTTACAGCGCGTACGATCGCACTGTAAAACGCCTGACGCATAATCAAGTACTTGAGCTTCTTTGGGGCGTTTTGACGCGCGTTTGTGGCCATAGGACACTGCAGTCAATCACACAAACGCGCGTCAAACGCGCGTTTACTATTACAAAAACGTGCATAAAAACGCGCGACAAAAACGCGCGTAAAACGCGCGTTTGAGAAACGCTCAGGTGTGAACCCAGGGTAAGAGCCATAGTTTTTTCAGTTTTTGGGCGATTATCTTAAGTAGGGTCTCATTTTTTGCGGGATGAGATGGCTGTTTTATTGGCACTATTTTGGGGTGCATATGACTTTTTGATCGCTTGCTATTGCACTTTTTGTGACGTAAGATGACAAAAAATGGCTTTTTTTAAACCGTTTTTATTTTTTATTTTTTTACGGTGGTCACCTGAGGGGTTAACTAATGTGATATTTTTATAGAGCCGGTCGATACGGACACGGCGATACCTAATATGTATACTTTTTTTATTTATGTAAGTTTTACACAATGATTTCATTTTTTAAACAAAAAAAATCATGTTTTAGTGTTTCCATAGTCTAAGAGCCATAGGTTTTTCAGTTTTTGGGCGATTATCTTATGTAGGGTCTCATTTTTTGTGGGATGAGATGACGGTTTGATTGGCACTATTTTGGCGTACATGCGATTTTTTGATCACTTTTATTACCTTTTTTGGGAAGTAAGGTGGGCAAAATTTCAATTTTTGCATAGTTTTTATTTTTTTTATTTTTATGGCGTTCACCGTGCGGGGAAAGTAACATGACCGTTTTATAGATCATGGACGCGGTGATACCAAACATGTGTAGGGATTTTTATTTTTTAAATTTTTAATCAGTGATAAATGTGTTTTTTGATTTTTACTTTTTTTTCACTTTTTTTTACTTTTTTTTTTACCCAGACCCACTTGGTTCTTGAAGATCCAGTGGGTCTGATGTCTGTATAATACAGTACAGTACAATATATATTGTACTGTACTGTATTTTACTTACACTTTGTCTGAACAGATCGATGCCTTTAGCACAGATCTGTTCAGCACCATGGACAGCAGGACGCCTGAGAAGGCGTCCTGTTGCCATGGGAACCTTCCCCGTCTGCGAAGTTGTGGCTACAACTTCGCAAACGAGGAAGGGTAAGGACTGGGGCTCCCTCCCTCTGTCACCCCTACCTGTCGGGGGGCTGCAAAGGCACAGCAGCCCCCCGATGGGAGAGGGAGGGAGCCGCATCTTACTGTTAACTCTTTCCATACAGCGGTCCAAACGGACCGCTGTATGGAAAGGGTTAAACGGCTGACATCCATTCACAGATGTCAGCCGTTTATACCAGAGTGTCAGCAATGTGCTGACACTCTGGTATAACCACTGTACACCAACGATTATTCGGCGGGAGGCGGGCGGGGGATCGCGATCCCGCCTGCCGCACCGCCCACCTCCCGCACTGCCCGCAACCCCCTACACCTCCCACCGGGCTAAAATCCTTCAGAGGTGCAGGGGGGGTGATAAATATATATATACATCATGAGTACTTAAGGACTCAGGATCCATACCGTACCGGTACATCATGGGTCCCTAAGGGGTTAAGCAGTAATTTATGATTTTCTTTTGCTCTCAATAAATCTTGTGTTAAGTATCAAAAAAAAAAATATATGTATGGTGAGACAGTTGCAAGTACTCTTCTGATATGATTTAATTGAGCAGTTTTGATGGGGGGGGGGGGGGGCCAGTTTTTTTGACGCTCGCCCTGAGAGAAATTTTACCTAGAAACTGCACTGCCGCTTTGTCACCGCATTGTGCTGCGCCTTTTTGTGATAGTAGGTCCTACTCGAAGAGGCGACCTTGGCGTGGTGAGTGGGCTTGTGCCTTTTGATCAAAATGTACACTAATAACTCTTGTACAGCATGTAGTATGGGGGGCTGTACACTTCGGTATGGCGCTGAGAAGCGAGTTTGACTAGATCAAAGCATAGCATTGTGGATGTGCGATCCAGTTCTGTTTTTCTCCCCCTGATTATTTTTATACTTATGTCTAGAGATTTTGAAAAAATTTGATTCGCCGGTTCGCCAAGAAGAAGCGCACTCCTTTTACACATTGTTGTCAGCTGATTCCACATCGATGTCAACAGAACCTGTTCTAATAAACGCTTATACAAGTAGAGCCCCCCTGACAGAGTAGAGACGTTGTCAGTAGCAATTTTTTGTTGACGTCACATATTAATTAGCCCTTCTGATCTGTCAGAACAATAACCCACAAAAAACGGATCCTGTCTGTGGAGCATACGCCTTCACTCGGTCAGCATTTGCTCAATAATCCATCAGTATTGCTAAAGCCCAAAAAAAACAGGAGTGGATCTAAAACAGAGATAACACGTGAATGGAATATTTGCATGTCTTCTGTATTTTGTACCCACTCCTGCTTTTTGCTACCAAATCATAAGCCAATTCTGATGGGACCATACAGGCCTTACAGCTGCTACACAGAGAGGATCCGTTGTGCGTCACATTTTTCCTTCCTTCTGACAGATTAGAAGAAGGGTCAAATAAATCATGATGTCAGCCAGGCCGAAATCCAAAATAGTAGACCAGCCATGTAGTGGGGAGGGTGGGAACAGCATGAGAACGTCATTCGGTCCATACAGCAAAAGGAGTTTTTCAGTCACCCATCAATATTACAGAAAAAAAACACTTTGAAAGAGTGGCACCATGACAGAGTCTGGAGGTGGTGGATGCAGCAGAAACATCATCAGAAGGCGACCAAGTGGCTCAGTGACAGAGTCTGGAGTTGGCAGCAGTATGATGAGGCAAGGTAACATAGTTTGGAGGTAGTGGCAGCATCAGGAAGCCACAGAGTGGCAAGGTGACATATTGTGGATATGGCAGCAGCAGCAGGATACCACAGAGTGGCAAGGTGACATAGTGTGGAGATGGCAGCAGCATGAGGAGACCACAGAGTGGCAAGGTGACATAGTGTAAAGATGGCAACAGCATGAGTAGGCCACCGAGTGGCACAATGACAGAGTCTGGAGGTGGCAGCAGCATGAGTAGGCCACCGAGTGGCACAATGACAGTCTGGAGGTGACTGCACCATGAGGAGACCACAGAGCGGCACAATGACAGAGTCTGGAGGTTGTGGAAGCTTTAGGAGGCCACAGAGTGGCAAGGTGACATACTGTGGAGGTTGGTGGCAATACTAGTACCCCCTGAAGATGGTGGGTGAAATAAGGAGCACTTGGCTTCAGATGTGTGGCATCAGGTGGGTAACAGCATCAAAATAGTAGCTGAGGCAGGTAGTCAGAAGAAACAGGTCTCTTTTGTCAAATTGTTGGTGTGGCACCATGGATGATCTAGTCTGATGCATCAGGCATTGGTGTGTGGAAATCCTGGCTGATCCACGCCTGATTCATCTTGATGCAGTGTCCCACTATGTGCTATATGTGGGCACTTTAAAAAGTTGCTAAATGTCATTTCAAACGTATTGTGGTATCATGCTGTAATTCCCTTTAACGGGCTGGCAGTGTCATTTATCCTTATTTGCCTCTAGGTGGTGCTGGCACCACTTTTATATATATATAGCTTGGGAGGGTCAAGTCAGTGTGTGTGTTGAGGATGAGAATGAACAGAGGAGGAAGTTAATGAAGGAGGTAGAAATTTGCTTTTGCACCGAAATAAGTCACAAAAGATTTTACCACATATAACTGCAGCGCTGATTGCTGCATGAAATATGTTTCTTCACTGACATAAGTCACAAAAGATTTTACACATATAACTGCAGTGCTGAATGCTGAATGAAATTAGTTTTTCTACCAAAATAATTCACTAAAGATTTTAACGCATATAACTGAGCACGGAGATGGAAAGGGTCTTCGCATTCGCCCCGCACTATACAGACATCTCCGAAATGAACCACTGCTCCCGATAGCAGCTCCTGGGAAGGTCATGGAGCGTCCCGGTCATCCGGCATCTATTCACTCTGCAGAAGGATTTTTTTGAAAGTGTGTAGAAGCCACACGGGCCCCCCACGGTGCAGATTTATCATGGACACATCATGGAGATTTAACCGCATATAACCGCAGTGCTGACCGCTGAATAAATGTTGTTTTTGACTGAAATACTTCAATAAAGTTTTTACCACATATAACCGCCACACTGACTGACTGCTACCGCCTCTACTCCCGTGAACCCCTGCACCACTACTTCCTGGGTAGGTAGGCTGCTGCAAAGCAGATGCTCTATCACGGGCACGTTTGGCTTCCGACCTCCCACTGCTGACACCCTGCTGAATCCCAGCCATGCTTTTATCACATATAACTGCCAACGTGAACTGAGAATGTATTTTCTGTCAGTACTGAAATATGCCACTAAACGCTTTCAACACATATAACCGCCACCGATGTGAACTGAGAATGCATTTTTCTCTTTGTACTGAAATACGCTACTAAACGCTTTCAACACAAATAACCGCCGCCGACGTGAACTGAGAATGTATTTTCTTTTTGTGCTGAAATAGGCCACTAAACGCTTTCAACACATATAGCCGCCACCGACGTGAACTGAGAATGTTTTTTTCTTTATGTACTGAAATAGGCCACTAAACGCTTTCGACACATATAACCGCCGCCGACATGAACTGAGAATGTATTTTCTTTTTGTGCTGAAATAGGCCACTAAACGCTTTCAACACATATAACCGCCACCGATGTGAACTGAGAATGTATTTTTATTTTTGTACTGAAATAAGCCACTAAACGATTTCAACACATATAACAGCCACCGACGTGAACTGAGAATGCATTTTTCTGTTTGTACTGAAATACGCCACTAAACGCTTTCAACACAAATAATGGCTGCCAACGTGATCTGAGAATGTATTTTTTTTTGCGCTGAAATAGGCCACTAAACGCTTTCAACACATATAGCTGCCGCTGACGTGAACTGAGAATGTTTTTTTCTTTTTGTACTGAAATAGGTTACTAAACGCTTTCAGCACATATAACCGCCACCGACGTGAACTGAGAATGCATTTTTATGTTTCTACTGAAATAGGCCACTAAACGCTTTCAACACATATAACCGCCAATGTGAACTGAGAATGTATTTCTCTGTCTGTACTGAAATAGGCCACTAAACGCTTTCAACACATATAACCACCACGACGTGAACTGGGAAATCATTTTTCTTTTTGTACTGAAATAGGCCACTAAACGCTTTCAACACATATAGCCGCCGCCGACGTGAACTGAGAATGCATTTTTATACTGAAATAGGCCATTAAACGCTTTGAACACATATAACCGCCGCCGACGTGAACTGAGAATGCATTTTTCTGTTTGTACTGAAATAGGCTACTAAACGCTTGCAACACATATACCCACCACCGATGTTAACTAAGAATGTATTTTTCTTTTTGTACTGAAATACAAAATAACACATATAACCGCCGCACTGACTGACAGCTACCGCCGCTACTTCCATGAACCCCTGCACCACTACTTCCCCGGTAGGTAGGCTGCTGCGAAGCAGGTGCTCTACCCCGGGCACGTTTGGCTCCCGACCTCCCACTGCTGCCACCCTGCTGTTATGGCTTTCCGTTATAAAATGGTTATAATGGAAAATAATGGAATTAATAAGACGCAAGGACGGATTCGCTATGCTGCCCATAGACTTTAAAAGGCATTCCGTTTTGCTTTCAGTCTTAATAGAAGTCTATGGGGAAGCATAACGGATCTGTCTGGTTTCCGTTATGCAGAACAGAGAAAAAAGTCCTGTCGACAGGACTTTGTTTTCCGTCTTGCATAACGGGACCCAGTCAGATTTGTTATGCTTCCCCATAGACTTCTATTAAGATGGATCAAAATGGAATGCCTCTAAAGGCCTTCGTTTTGACTTCCATCTTATGGATTCCGTTATTTTCCGTTTTAACCATGTTATAACGGAAAGCCATGATGGAATCCAGAATGCAGATGTGAACCCACTGTAAATTATGTTTTTACATTTTTTATTTTGGTCTACTAGGGATTTTTAAAATGCCACTTAAACTCACTTTTGCTCATTTTTTATCCTGGCCTGCCATCTGGTGGTCAAAATTAGAATTGCAGCATGAACACTTTCAGCCTCATCAGCGAGGCTGAAAGTGTTCAGCGCAAGTACCAATGCCCCATTTGTGCATTTAGATGCCGTGATCTCACTTGGTCACGGCATCTACAGCATTTAATTACCACCATCGGCATTATTGCCAGTCACGTTAATTAGCCGCAGGTCTCTGCTGTTTCAAACATGACGCCTGCTACACGTGCGAGCGGACGCCATGTTTACACATCGCTCCAGCGCTGGTAGCGAATGGGTTAAAAAAGTTGATTTTGGAAGTTTTCTTGAACATTTTTAAAATTGCTTCTAAAAGTCTGAATGTTGGTGAATGTTAATTAATAATTTTTTGAGGTATCACTGCCTCTTTGAAAAGCAGAGAGATTAAAGTTTAGAAAATAGTGAATTTTTCCAAATTTTAGATTTTTTTATCAATAAAGGTAAAACCTATCGATACAATGTATTATCATGACTTACAATGTGTCATGAGAAAATAGTCTCAGAATGGCTTAGATAAATAAAATTGTTCCAAAGTTATTACCACATAAAGTGACACATTTCAGATTCACAAATTTAGGCTTGGTCTGCAAGGGGTGTTGGTGGCCTGGTCTGGAAGCGGTTAATCTTGCAGAATCTCTTTAATTACAATAGACATTGGGGGAGATTTTTTAGGAACTGGTGCACAGAAAACATGGCTTGGTTGCCTTTCAGATTGATCCTTTCATTCTCCAAAGGAGATCTGAAAAATGAAAGATAGAATCTGATTGGTTGCTATGGACAACTAAGGCCTCATTCACATATCCTTCAAGAAGATCTGGCTGCCAGATCTGGCACAAATGCAGGCTATTGGCCGGACAAAAAAAAAACATTGCAGCATTGCAACGGCTGAATAGAGAATTTGCCGAAGCGGGATCCTGCGAGATCCGGCCGGCTGCTCTGTGCCGGATCTTCTTAATGTGACATGTGAACGAGGCCTAAGACAGTTTATATTTGCACCAGTTTTGATAAAACTCACTCATATAGAGGTGACAACTGCTTGTCTGGTTGTTGAAACACATTTTACTCCACAAATCCTTACATTAGTTTAGTGGTGCAGTATCTGCCCTTCATGAACTGTCTCGTGTATCTCTTGTGTCTAAAACCAGGGCAGTCTACCTGATGGAATAAATGGTTACTGACTGCAACCACAAAACTTACCACAAGATCTCTACCAGTAAATGGTGCAATAACGTAGAGTCTGAAGAGCAGATTGTGACATAAACTTCCCAGGTACCTATGTCTATTTGGTGACCTTTTGTTCCCTGACGCATATTATCATTGCTAAAATTGAAAGATACCAAATAACTTATGACCTCAGAAATTGAGAAAAATAGGTAAAAAGTTGCACTTCTGCTGACAACAAGACTTTTATTTCAGAAGACGTCTATCTTTGACTGTAGTACCCAAGGACTCCACTAGGTGGTAGTAATGGTATAAGATAAGTGGATGGAGAGATGTGTGATTTTGTGGATTTTCCATGCTAGGGCCAGCAACCATATTTTATATTGTAATAAGCGAAGTTTAAAAAAATGAAGCACAGAGCCCGGTAGTGTTTTTTTTTTAAAGCTATGGCATGCCTTATCTTTTCCCTTTTGGAGTGATTTTCTTCTCAATAAGTGAGAAAATACTTATGCCAGAAATCAAGTTCAGATAAAAATCAAGATCACAGTTTTACACGTTCCTAGTCCTATAATCCTAGCTTTCCATGGATGCAGTTGTAGGTTTCTTTTCCGGAGGCAAAAAATGCCATAAAAACTATTTGTGTCGTTTATAATGTTTTTCGTAGTGGAGGTTTTGTGTGCCTGCATTTTTTTTCAGGCATGGTGATTGAAAAGAATTTTTAGAAAACCACATGAAAAATGGACGGTAATGAAAAAACGAATGAAAAAACACCATTGCTTCAACATGCTGCAATAAAAAGAATGCCATAAACACAAAAAGCACTCACATTTTTTTAAAAAAAAGGGCCCCCTTTTTGTCATCGGTTTCATATTTCCCAGAGACTTTCAGCTAACATCTGGAATAAATAAAACTATACATAGTGCCCCCTAAAAATGCATCATTTATACGTAGTGTCTAGAGATGAGCGAATTTCTCCCCCCCCCCAAAAAAAAAAAGGCTGCAGAGAGCCTTTATAGTGGTGCAGAACACTGATTTGCAGTAACACACATAGGGAGTCTGCTGTGGAAGTGAAATAATACTGTAAGTCAGTATGACATGCAGATGACAGGCGTCGCTCTTAGAATCACTGCACACTTTAATTATTTGGGCTGTCACGGGGCCAAAACTGCCCAAATAACTATGAACTCAGCCTTACAGGTTAATGTTAGCGTCAAGAAGAAGCGCACTCCTTTTGCACTGTCATTAGCTGATTCCACATAGATGTCTACAGAACCTGTTCTATTAAACGCTTATACAAGTAGAGCCCCCCGACCATCACTCGGTCAGCATTTGGTCTCATGCCCAAAAAAACAGGAGTGAATCCAAAACAGAGATAACACGTGAATGGATTATTTGAATGTCTTCTGTGTTTTGTACCCACTCCTGCTTTTGGCTCCCAAATCATGAGCCAGTTCTAAAGGGGATCATACAGGCCTTACAGCTGCTACACAGACAGGATCCATTGTGCGTCTCATTTTTCTACCCCACTTCCCCTGACGAAGTCACGCATGTGGCGAAACATGTCGGGAGAGGTGTATTAGTGTAGCGCTTCTTAGTTTTAGACAGAGCACAGTGAGAAAATTCAGGAGCATTATGAGCGGCATTAGCAGGCATAGGTAGCACCTAGTGAGGGGAAAAGCGATCGGCATATCATATATCGATCAAACACCAATCCTCACCAAGGAAAATATTAGCAGAAACTAGTAGGAGATTAACGCACCCACCTGTGTCATCTATCAGCCTGTAGATCATAAGTGCCTGAGGAGATATCGAATTGTTGCCATATTTGGAACATCTCCCAGGCATAGATACAATTAGATACAATGAACACTCGGAGAGGCTGATACATATGGTGGAAGTGTGTTAGTGATAGGGCTCCACAATAGATAAATAACAACAAAATAAACAAAAGGTAAAAACAACAATACACAAACAAAAGAGGAATGTATTGGTCGATTAATATTGCCCCCCAGAGTATCACAATCATACACTCACGATATTTCTGACTGAAGAATGCCCCTAGTAATGCACCTGATATGGATAAATATAGGGTTGACATCAGTAACTAATAATAAAGAATAGCCTATTCCATATCTCACTGCACTCTGAGAATTTTAACAATGGGTTTTCTTGTTAGGTGTACGTTTTAAATGAATTAAATAAAGATAAGATTTTATCATCAGTTAGAGACCCCTAAAGGGATTGTTGGTCCTACAGACCGTATAGAAATTGCATTTTTATCCCGAGGGTCTCTAAAAGGTACTTTGATTACTTGTGTCTCATTTTTCCTTCCTTCTGACAGATCAGAAGAAGGGTCAAATAAATGATGATGTCAGCCAGGCCAAAAGGCAAAATAGTTGCCCAGTCATTAAGTGGGGAAGGTGGGTACAGCATCAAAAGTCCACAGAGTGGCCCTATGACATAGTGTTGAGGTGAAAGCAGCATGAGGAGACCACAGAGTGTCCCAATGACAGAGTCTGGAGGTGGCGGCAGAATCAGAAGGAGGCCATAGAGTGGCACAATGACAGTGTGGAGGTGGAGGCAGCATCAGCATCAGGAGTTCACAGAGTGGCACAATTACAGTGTGCAGGTGGCAGAAGCATCAGGGGGCCACAGAGTGGCACAATGACAGAGTGTGAAGGTGGCAGAAGCAGCATTAGGAGGAGGCCACAGGGTGGCACAATGACAGTGTGGAGGTGGCAGCAGAAGCATCAGGAGGCCACAGAGTGGCACAATGACAGTGTAGAGGTGGTAGCCGCATCAGGAGACCACAGAGTGGCAAGGTGACATAGTGTGAATGTAGTAGCAGCAGCATCAGGAGACCACAAAGTGACCCAGTGACACAGTGGGGAGGTGGCTGCAGCATCAGGAGATCACAGAGTGACCCAGTGACACAGTGGGGAGGTGGCATCAGCATCAGGAGACCACAGAGTGACCCGGTGACAGAGTGGGGAGGTGGCAGCAGCATCAGGAGACCAAAGAGTGGCAAGGTTACATAGTGTGGAGGTGACAGCAGCATCAGGAGACCACAGAGTGGCAAGGTGACATAGTGTGGAGGTGGCAGCAGCAGTAGAAGACCCCAGAGTGACCCAGAGACAGAGTGGGGAGGTGGCTGCAGCATCAGGAGACCACAGAGTGGCAAGGTTACATAGTGTGTAGGTGGCAGCAGCATCAGGAGACCACAGAGTGACCCCGTGACAGAGTGGGGAGGTGGATGGCAGTACAAGTACCAGCTGCAGATGGTGGGTGAAAGAAGGAGCACTTGGCATCAGATGTATGGCATCAGGCGGGTGGCAGCAACAGAATAGTAGTTAAGGCAGGTAGCCACAAGAAACCAGTCTCTTTTGTTAAAGTGTTGGTGTGGCACCACAGATGATCTAGTCTGATGCATTAGGCATTGGTGGGTGGAAATCCTGGCTGATCCACGCCTGATTCATCTTGACAAAGGTCAGTCTCTCCACATTTTGGGTGGACAGGCAAGTGCCCCCGCCACAATAAACACCCTCTTTGATGCCACAATACTGGCCGGGCAGGATAGATTTTTCAGGGCAAACTCTTATAGTTAAGGCCACAAATCTAGTTTGGCTGCCCAGTAGTCCAGCGCATCTTCAATGTGGTTTGGCAGGGTGCTGTCCAAGTATGCCACCACCTGCTCATTCATGTCCTGCCCCAGATCTATCTGCTGCTGCTGGGGAGTAGTTTCTTCACTAGGCGGGTGAAGAAAGCTGCTCATCAGCAACTCTAGACTCCAGTTGCTGCTGATGGAGCTGGAACTGCTCCTACCCCCCCACCCTGCTACAGCAGCCATGGCAGAGGATCGTAAGCGCAGAGGGCATCCCCTGGTCAGAGCTGCAAGAGGATGGATGATAGCGCAGATAGGCAGCAGCCAACTGACCACATAGGATGTCTTTATAGTAGTTCAGTTTGTCCTCCCTCTCACCAAGTGTGAAAAAGGCCCCCATTTTGGACAGGTAGCGAGGGTCCAACAAGGTGGAGAGCCAGAAGTCATCCCTCTGCCGAATGATGACAACTCGGCTGTCACTATGCAAGCAAGTGAGTATGCATTGGGCCATTTGTGCAAGTGACTCGGAAGGACTGCCAACCTCAATCTCCACTGCATACTCCCATGGTGTGTCTGGGTCCTCTGCCTCATCTTCCTCATCGCCTGTAGCTCCTCTGGCTGGTCCTGCTCCTCCTCTCCTGTCACCTGGGTGGTTTTTACACACATTTTGCTATACATTGTGTGCTCCAGTGTCCTCCTCCTCCAGTTCGGCCCCCACAGGGCTCATGTGGCCGCGAGATCTAGGCGCCACATCTCCAGTCCCCTGACCAGCCAGATTCATCACCATCTGTTCCAGGACATGAAGCAGTGAAATTACGTTGTTCGTCCCATAGTCCTGGCGACTGACAAATAACGTGGCCTCCTCAAAGGGCCTGAGCAAACGTCATGTGTCACGCATGAGCTGCCACTGGCTGACATCGAAGTTGCTCAGGGGAGTCCTCCTGTCTGCTTAGATCATCAAAAAATCATTTATGGCCTTACTCTGTTCGTATAGTCCATCCAACATATGGAGGGTGGAATTCCAATGGGTGGAAACATTGCATATCAGCCTTTGTTGGGGGATGTTGTTCGGCCGCTGCAGCTTAAGGAGGGCGTGCTTTGCGGTGTACAAGTGGCTGAAGTGCATGCAAAGTTTCTTGGCCATTTTTAGGATGTCTTGCAGATGGGTGGAAGACTTCAGGAACCGCTTGGCAACCAGATTGAACACATGCGCCATGCAGGGTGCATGGTTCAGCCATCCTCTACGCAGTGCCGACACCATATTCTTCTCGTTGTCGGTCACCATGATTCCAATTTTGAGTTGTTGCAGAGAAATCCAAGATCCGATTTCTTGCTGAAGGACACGGAGCAGTACCTCCCCTGTGTGACTCCGTTCGTCCAGGCAAATGAGGTGTAGAACGGCATGACACCGCCGTGCCCTGCACATATGGTATGCTGGAGGGGCACTGCGAATTGTTCCTGCAGTGGAGGCTGAGGACACAGTGGAAGTCGAGGAGGCAGAGGCGGACATTGTCGCAGGACGAAAGGCGTGAGAATGTGGAGGCGGAAGCGGCGTCACCTGTTTAAGTTGCTGGTTTGGCTGGGCAGGAACCACATTTACCCAGTGGGCCATAAAGGACATATATTATCCTTGACCGTAGGACCACAGTTACAGCTCCACACATCGGCGCTGCCGTGCACTTTGGCAGACACCGACAGGTCAAGGACTGGCCCACCTTCTGTTCTACATATTTGTGCAGGGCTGGTACTGTCTTTCTGCTAAGAAATGACGGCTTGGGACTCTCCACCTCAGCTCGGTGCAAGCCATCAGTTCTTGGAAAGGTGCAGAATCCACCACTTGGATTGGGAGGGCCTGTAGCACCAGCAACTTGGCCAGGAGCACGCATACTGTTGTCTCTTGGCAATCGCTTCGGAGATCGATTGCTAATGGAATGACTGACGAGGAGTAGGAGGGTTATGAGCAGGAGCATCAGGACTGGCAGATGATGGGATGGACAGACAGCTCCCTTCAGCTGAGGTGGTGGAGCCTTGACTGCCTGAAATCGGGTGCGTGCCACTGGATGATGCAGCGGTTGCTGCGGCAGGCTGGACGACCACACATTGGAGCCACGGTTCTCTCAGGCCACTTTATGGTGATGCTGCATATGTTGATGCAGGTTTGTGGTGCCAACATTGGCACCCTGGCCACGCTTCACCTTTTGCCCACAGATTCAGTAAATGGCCATGTTCACCTGGCCATGGCTTAACAAAAAACTGCCACACCGCCTAGTAGGTAATTTTACCCCCAACACTCCGCACTGACTGGCTGCTACCGCCGCTGCCTCCGTGAACCCCTGCACCACAACATTCCGGGCAGGTAGGCTCCTGCTGCCACCCTGCTGACTCCCAGCCACGCTACTGACTTGCTGACTTCTCCGCTGCCTCACGCGCAAGCTGACATCCTCTTCTCCCGCTGACGATGAAGCACCTTCATCACCCTAATCCAATTGTGTTCGGCTACATCATCATCGAATACTATCTGCACGTCACTGAAGTCCTCCTCGACGGTCTCTGATCCAGGAGCCTGACCGTTCGCAACAGCAGCTCCCACGCCACTCTCCTCATCATTACTTGCCCGCCTACCGAAGGAAGCGGCGGATGTCTCCTCCAGATCTTGGCTAGGCAGTAGCTGCTGACTGTCCTCTAGTACCTCATCCTTGCTGTATAGTGGAGCTGAGCCCACAGCATATAATACTTCTCTAGCTGAGGGAACATAAAAGGACAGGCAAGGGTACAGGGCCTGCTCCCGGGCCATGCCAACTAAAGGTTGTGTCTGATCAACCCACTGACTCTTGGCTGGGGGGTGTCTGATGTCACTTGGGATGAAGTGGATGACCGAGACAAATTCAAGAACTGCTGGGTTGCTGGTCAAGACATGACCACTAGATGACACCGGGAGCTCAGGCATCTCGAAGTGACCCCTGCTGCCACGCCCCCTTACTCTACTGCGACTTGTGCCTGCGCCAGAAACATTTACGCCTCTGCCACTCCCCTGTGCAGTGCCTGTCACTTCTCTGTCTGACATACTGTTAGATCAAATAAGTAAATAAAAAGAAAATGAATACATCCCAAAAAAGGCAGTAATTTTCTCACTTCACCACACAATGGCAAATAATACTTTTTTTTGCCACTAATACACGCCAAAAAAGGCTTTGGAATATATAACTGCACCGCTGAACGACAAATAATATATATTTTTTGCCAGTAATATACGCCAAAAAAGGCTTTAGAACATATAACTGCACCGTTAAACGCAAATAATACTTTTTTTGCCACTAATACACGACAAAAAGGCTTTAGAGCATATAACTACACAGCTGAACGGCAAATAATACTTTTTTTGCCACTAATACACACCAAAAAGGGATGTAATTTTCTCACTTCACCACACAACGGCTAATAACCCCTTTTTTCCCACTAATACATGCCAAAAAAGGCTTTAGAACATATAACTGCACCGCACAAGGGCTAATAAGACATATAAATATTTCCTAGTAATAAACTCTGTCACTTTCACCCCAATAAAGAGAATGGTTTGCTGGAATTACACAGGTATCATCTATTGCAAACCTGAAAGAAGCAGTATATTTGCAATTTGGATCCCCAGTCAGTGCAGCAAGGTATAATAGGATTGTTCCTATTACCCAGGCTGTACACTCCCTTATTCAACCCTGTTCTGCTTCAATACTGTGGAATAATTTCTCCTAATCTTTTCCCTACACTTCTAATGCTCTTTCCTGGAACTTCTATTCAGCAAAATAAAAGTTTTCAATTCTTTTCTAGCACTTTCCCTAGCGCCTGCTGATGTCTCTCCCTGCACTAAGTACACTGGAAAATGGCTTAATCCAAGATGGCTGAGGCTATTTATAGGGCTGTGACATCACAGGGCTGGCTGGCTGCTGATTGGATACATGCATGGCATTGTGGGTGATCCCTCATTCCCAGAGTTCCTTGTGTAACACCCCAGAGTGGTGTTACCACTTCTGCACCTTGCTACTGTCTTTATTGGTCTAACCTCATGTCATCTTATGCATTTATTCCAGGTGTTCCACACTGTGCATTTATAATTTTATGTAACTGGTCATGTAATGTGCCTGGTTTACCAGCAGGTGGCAGCAAATATGGTAGAGCTATAGTTACTTACCATTCCATTCTAACCCCCCTCTGTAGGGGAGTGGGCCACCCTGCAGGAAGGGTGGGGCAGAAGTTCTCGTCAGTCTAGTTTACCCCCAGCTAGGGGAAGGTGTGCAGGGGAATGTCTCTGATGGACGTGCCCACGCCAGCTAGAGCACCCTAAGCTCTGCTGGCCATGGAGGCCAAAGCTTGAAGTCTCAGGAGGCAGAAGGAAAGTTCCCTGGCATAACCTAGAGTCAGACCACAAAGTGAAGTGCAGCATACAGAAGGAGCTAAGTTATATAGCCAGCCTGTCAGTACAGCAGAGTTAGAGAGAAACAGAGATATAGCAGAGTGTAGTTTGCCTGCCAGTTTCATGCTAAAGGCGGCTGGAACCAAGACAAAGCATGTAAACCGTTCTGGAGAACATTTATGTGAAGTAAAGATGCCATTGAACTTTATCTCAAGGTCTGGACTCAAGTTCTTCCTTAATCCTTCAATTATTCCCCTTATTTATTGCTTCGGAGCCAAAGCCTGGGGTCCAGCGCTATCTAGGTAGGAGCACGGTGACACACATAAAGAGACATTTTTGCATTTCCTACACCTGGGTTGCATTATATAGGAGGGCTCTGGGGGGAGGCGCCCGTTACACTTGCTCCATGCCCAAACACGTGCAGCATTGGTGCAAATCAAATTGTTCCTGAAATTCAGATCGAATTCCACTTCTTTGCTTGTTCGCTCATCTCTAAAATCAATCATGGGATGCAGACCCCAGAGGAAGATTGGTTTAATTTAGATTAGACATTGTTACATACCCACTATTACTTCTGGAGAAAAGCCTTCACCACTATGATACGGGCATTTCTAGACAATTCTGAACTGAACAGTGTTGGCCACACTGTTTGTCAGTCTGCCGCATTGTCTGCATACTTCTGACACAAACAGTCTTGTTGAAATCCTGCAGTGAATATAAGGATTAAACTCCTACTCACTCCTCTCGCCCATTTTCATCTGGTGGCCAGCTAAAGGAGCAGGGATTATCTTTTTGTCCTACTGCAGAAATGGCACAGCATTGTCGTGTGTCTGGATGTTGTATTACATCCACACACGTGGCAGTATGAGAAAATGGGGGAATTGGCTGATATCGTGGGACACATAGAGAGATCCCTTTTAGAGATAAACACATTTCTTGAAATTCATTTCAGGTCCCAGTCTAACAAATTGTCCATAAAATTTTACTTGCTGTCAAATCAATTCTACCTAAATCAAAAGTGCTCCAAGTGGCCTGAAAATTGGTATGACACTCCTAGGACTTTTTCCTTTTTATTTTTATTTTTCAAAACTTTTTTCTCCTCTTCTGTATCCTTTTAAACTATGTAACACCAAGAACGGATTTTCGATTGGAATCAAAGAAAATTGGGCCAGAAACGCCAAAAGCGACGCCGGGTGAAAAGCAACTATTGGACAACAGATTCTGACTCAAGTATCTCCGATGACTCAAGCACGAAAGGACAAAGTAAAGGGCCCCCTTTGGGAGGAAAACCAGAAGGGGCGGAAGAAAAAGGAAAGACAAAGGAAAGACAAAGACACAAACGAAAGCAAGTCTCTTGGAGACGATAATAGAAGAGGATGAAAATCCTGTTATGTCCAATTTGGAGTGGTTAGCAGACGCAAAAACAGGAGAATTTTAGGGGAGGAGTCGCTTCCACTTTTTGTCCCCCCTTGCCCGCCGGTTGTAGCATAGAAATTTTTCAACGCAAAGTGCTAGAAGGGGTTAAAGCTCTAATTTACCCCCAAGCACCCAAAAACATAGATAAGGGAGAAGAGAAAGCACTGAAGTGGCTACAATCTCAAAACAACCTGATGGGTAAACCGGCGGATAGGGGGGGAAACGTAGTGGTAATGACTAAGGAATACTACATATGTGAAGCACGTAGACAGTTGGATAATATTGAGGTGTATGAAAAACTGAAGACCAACCCTACACACAAAATACAGGGACAATTAAGAAGTCTCCTGTTTAAATACTCCCAATATGAATTTCAGCGGACAAACTCCTACCCCTTTTTCTGAAAAAGCCAAGTTGGTACTTTGTGCCAAAGGTCCATAAGTCACTGACCCACCCCCCTGGGAGACCCATTGTCTCAGGGGTTGGGTCAGTGACTGAGCCTTTGTCCAGGTACATCGACTGGCTATTGAGACCAATAGTACGGGTGGCACAATCACATCTCAGGGACTCTGATGACCTATTACGGGCACTGGATAACGTCCAGTGGCGTGATTTATTTCATCTAGTGTCCCTGGATGTAGAAAGTTTGTACACACGCATCCCCCAAAACGAAGGCATTAGGGCTATTATGGAGATTTTAAGCAACACCGATAGCAGTTCGGTTTTCTATAACTTCATTAGTGAAGCCTTAAGTTTCATTCTGAAAAATAATGCTTTTCAGTTTGGGCATCAGTGGTACAAACAAAAGATTGGTACTGCGATGGGTACGCCCGTCGCATGTACCTTTGCCAACCTGTATCTAGCCAGACTAGAAGATAAATTCATATATTCAGCTGTAAATAGATTTCTCCCATATATGTACACATTTATTAGATTCATAGATGATGTGTTTATCATTTGGTCAGGTTCAGAAAAGGATTTTGTCGACTTTGTTGATTACTTAAACAAGGAAAATGTGATGCATATGATATTTACTTACAAATTTGGAGGCCCACAGTTGGAATTCCTGGATGTACTCATCACAGTAAGGAATGGTGAGCTGGTGACAGAGGGATATCGCAAACCCACTGCCACCAATTTACTTTTACAGTACTCGAGCTTCCACCCATTTAGTGTAAAAAAGGCAGTACCTTATGGTGAATTTCTAAGATTAAGGCGTATAAATGGAACAGACGGGGATTATGTAAAGCAGGCGTCAGATTTGAGGAAATGCTTCTTGGCCAGAGGATATCCAACCAGTTTGCTCAATGAAGCCATGTTAAAAGTAACACAAACAGATAATACTCACAGAATTGCAAAAAAACAAAACAAAAAAAAACAGGAAGATATTCAACCAATTGTCTCCTTTAAATTTAGTCCCATGGCAGAACAGATAAAAAAAAGTAATACGCTGTAATTGGGACATTTTGGAAGGAGATGACAATTTAACTAATGTAAAGGGTATTCGTACCATTATTGCATTTAGGAGGTGCCATACGCTCAAAGATAAGATAGTGCGCAGTTGTTTTAGGGAGGAGACAAAAACCTGGCCAGATGGTTGGAGACCCAAGGGCAATCGCCGGTGTGGAGACTGCATATGTTGCAAATTTAATCCCCAATGGGAAACCCTAAATTTTGGAGGTGTCTAACATAGGGTAAAAACACTCATTACTTTCAAAACCAAGTTTGTTGTTTACCTATTAATTTGCACATGTGGCAGGTTCTACATCGGCAAAACCATTTGCAACCTAAATGAGAGGATTAGGGAACATGTCTTATCCATAAGTTCGGGCAAAGGTTGCCCATGTGTAATAGGATGCGGTAGTGAGCCAAAATAGGGGGACTGGTGGGTAGGGATACCCTCCAAATCTCGCCTATTTTTTTATAAACCCTTTTGGGCGCCAGTAGTGGTGAATTTAAAAATGGTGGATTTATGTTGGGCTGCTTAAGTGTGTAATAGGTTTTCATTTGCGTTATATTTGTAGAAGTGGGGATGGTATAGTAATGTGTATAGGGATATAAAATGTATAAGAATTTTTTTTATATATATACATACATATACGTAAAAAAATCTGCATAAAAAGAGCAAGTGATAGTACACACATATAAATTCTGCTGAGAGAATAAAAAGATAAAAAGATTGTACATAAAAGTGGGATCACTGCATACAGTCTCTATTGCCTGCAGCGTCGTACACAGTATGATGTGGTACAGTTAGACTGAACAATGGATAAAAAAGTTTTTTGTGTTTAAAAAAATACCGACATATATATTAAAATATTGTGGTATCATAGGTAAGTTTACTCACTTCACGAGGGGGGCGGTTTACCAGGATAAGCATAATACACCTGTAAACCGAGTACCCCCCCCAGCCTGGATCGCTTCTAGAGTTTTAACGGATGAAGGCAACCAATCACACGGGTGCTTCTCTTCAAAGGTCTTTATTGCATGTACATATAAATCCGGCTCAACGCGTTTCGGGACAGGCACGTCCCTTCATCAGGAGCAATAATGTCTCTGTGTTTGGTCACAGGTATTTATACCCTAATTGTCCTATTAAGATGTTTGTTAAAATGGCCACTAATTGGCTAAAGGGCGCCAAAAAACAGAAAAAAGCGTCAAAAATGCATTTGGGGACCGCCCATGTGTGGTAAAGGGCGTTTTTGGCTATTCAGTGAGGTCAGCCGGAAGGGGGAGTGTCCGGCTGCGCTTTTCCGCATAACCGGAAGTTGTTTGCGTTCCACGCTGGAACGCATCGTGGTCACCTGGTGTAGCGGCACTACAACTGTATCTGGGGCTCTATCTGGGAACTGCCTTTGGAAGAGGGAGGGTGTTTTGAGGCAAATTGTATGGGGAGTTTTTTTTCTTATACATTTTCTTCTTATACATTTTTTTCTTAGATATTTTTTTCTTAGACATTTTTTTCTTAGACATTTGATATCCCTATACACATTACTATACCATCCCCACTTCTATAAATATAACGCGAATGAAAACCTATTACACACTTAAGCAGCCCAACATAAATCCACCATTTTTAAATTCACCACTACTGGCGCCCAAAAGGGTTTATCAAAAAATAGGCGAGATTTGGAGGGTATCCCTACCCACCAGTCCCCCTATTTTGTCTTACTACCGCATCCTATACAGGCAGACATCCTTGTCGACCTGACTAAACCCGGAGCAGCCTCTAGCACCTAGTACCCAACTTTCTTTCCACCCCGCTCCTATCCACCCGAGGCGCCTCAAGTCTTTCAGATCTAGTGGAAACCCATTCCAAGAGATCTGTCTGACCCTCATACTTTCTCTCTCTCTCTCTTATACCCATGTGTAATAGAACATGTTAATTCCACACATAATGGACACGTCAATGTATTAAAATTTGCAGGTATAGAAGTGGTACAGAACCTACCTCAGGGAGGAGACAGGCACTGCAAATTATTAAGAAGAGAAAACAGATGGATATTGCGCACGGGTGCTATGGGCCCGCTAGGTCTAAATGATAAAATAGATTGGCAAGTGTTTCTCTAATGTATCAGCAAGAAATTGGTTGGTTTTTAATTGTGTCTCAATACACTATGTAACACCCGGCTCCAGGGCAACGTCAGACGAGTGCGCCGAGTCAGTGACGCAGCGGATGATGTCACAATGGTGAGACGCCAAAGCCAATGTTTAAATAACTGGCGCGGACGCACATTTATACTAAGGGCCAGATGAAGCGCTGATGCGCAAAACGGCCGTCGCCGAATTTCAACCACTGCATGCCTGTATGTAAGTCCGTCCCATGCCACATTTATATGTACTCAGCTTTTTGAATCCAGCTTTTCATGTACTCAGCTGTATACATGTACCCAGCTTTCTGATGTATTCAGCCTTGGATGTATTCAGCTACTGATTTATTCAGCTACAATTGCATATGTATTCAGCTTCTGATGTACCCAGCATCCATATGAGGATTAAAAAAGTCTGTTGCACTGAGTGATCGGTGAGTGCCGCCTGAATATTTTCTTTTCATTTTTTTAAGCTATGTAACACAATGCCAGCAATAGACACTGAAATATGGCTATGGGTAAACTCAGGGTTGACAGTGTCTAATTAAAAATACACTGCACTGTCAGATGCGTTTTAAAATTAAACACATTCCAAAAATTGTCCATTTTCGGGGGAAGATGGTATTTAGACACACATTATTATTGGGGAAAAACAGTGGCTTGTTCTGTACAAGCAGCCCAAAAATTATGCTTTAACAGCAGATGATGCTTGCCCAGGTTTATACACACAAACAGTAGAGTCGTAAGAATCAGTAGCATTAACGGGGGCAGATTCCTGCCCGAATTTATACATGCACATTCTTTTGAACAAGCATCCAAAATGTCTCCCTTATTTGGGAGCAGCAGCAATACACTGTGGATATGTGTGCAGCAGTTGTCGTGTGGCGGATTCTTGGCATATTTGCTGGGTTGTGGCCGGATCTCTGCCGGTCCCCATTATAGTTATAGGGGCCAGACAGTAAGCTTCTGCCAATCTCGGAATGCAGAGTGACCTGCAGACTGTTCCCTGCAAGAACAGTTTGCCAGATACTAAGCGCTAGTGTGAACTATCCTTACTTGAATAGAATCTTACTTATAATGTATGTTAATTAGATGTGGGGAACAGATGGGTTTTTCTCCTAGTCTGTTAACCTGGACACATGGACATATATCTGAAGGGTAACTGTATACACAGTACGGTAGGACATATTCAACCAAGACTAGAAACACAAAAAAAGGGGGGGTCAGCACATCCCAATGCGCAGGTGCACGTTGCTGATGTGGCTGCAAATATACATCTGACAAACACATGGTGTAACAGCACTCTACAAACCAAAAGTAGAGTACAAAGGTATATTACATTGCAAATGCTATGCTAATAACTTAGAGATGCTTAGCAAATACATTTTGTACAAAATCATTTGAGCCCTTCTGCCGAACGCCAAGGCGACCTCTATAAGAAGGGTCCTAACACTAAAGCTCACCTGTTGGGTGCCATAACAGCGACCATAAATCCAGAAAGTGCAGGTCCCACATGCATGCTGTGCCCCCTTGATTTATGTCTGTGTGGAGCCAAAATGGCCTTCATTGAATCCAGGGGCTACAAGTACCAGCATGCATGCTGAGCAGACTATGTACTCAGTCTAATTAAAATCAGCCTGCGAGGCAGGGGAGGGGCAGGAGGGAGTGCACGACCATAGGAGTCAGCCACAACTCCTATACATAATACTAGAAACACAAAAACGGGAGGGGGGTCAGCACATCCCAATGCGCAGGTGCACGTTGCTGATGTGGCTGCAAATATACATCTGACAAACACATGGTGCAACAGCACTCTACAAACCAAAAGTAGAGTACAAAGGTATATTACATTGCAAATGCTATGCTAATAACTTAGAGATGCTTAGCAAATATATTTTGTACAAAATCATTTGAGCCCTTCTGCCGAACGCCAAGGCGACCTCTATAAGAAGGGTCCTAACACTAAAGCTCACCTGTTGGGTGCCATAACAGCGACCATGAATCCAGGAAGTGCAGGTCCCACATGCATGCTGTTACTTGTAGCCTCTGGATTCAATGAAGGCCATTTTGGCTCCACACAGACATAAATCAAGGGGGCACAGCATGCATGTGGGACCTGCACTTCCTGGATTCATGGTTGCTGTTATGGCACCCAACAGGTGAGCTTTAGTGTTAGGACCCTTCTTATAGAGGTCGCCTTGGCGTTCGGCAGAAGGGCTCAAATGATTTTGTACAAAATGTATTTGCTAAGCATCTCTAAGTTATTAGCATAGCATTTGCAATGTAATATAACTTTGTACTCTACTTTTGGTTTGTAGAGTGATGTTGCACCATGTGTTTGTCAGATGTATATTTGCAGCCACATTAGCAACGTGCACCTGCGCATTGGGATGTGCTGACCCCCACTTTTTTGGGTTTCTAGTATTATGTATAGGAGTTGTGGCTGACTCCTATGGTCGTGCACTCCCTCCTGCCCCTCCCCTGCCTCGCAGGCTGATTTTAATTAGACTGAGTACATAGTCTGCTCAGCATGCATGCTGGTACTTGTAGCCCCTGGATTCAATGAAGGCCATTTTGGCTCCACACAGACATAAATCAAGGGGGCACAGCATGCATGTGGGACCTGCACTTCCTGGATTTATGGTCGCTGTTATGGCACACAACAGGTGAGCTTTAGTGTTAGGACCCTTCTTATAGAGGTCGTCTTGGCGTTCGGCAGAAGGGCTCGAATGATTTTGTACAAAATGTATTTGCTAAGCATCTCTAAGTTATTAGCATAGCATTTGCAATGTAATATACCTTTGTACTCTACATTTGGTTTGTAGAGTGCTGTTGCACCATGTGTTTGTCAGATGTATATTCAACCAAGACAGTTTACAGTTTCTGCCACAGAGTTGTTTTATTCTTCATTTCAGGTGTAATAAAAAGGTGGGTATAGCCTTTAAGCAAGGCAAAAAAAGTTACTCCAAAAAGTTTGTAAGCCTTCTATATCATGTAGTTCTAATTTCCTTGACTTTGTACATAACAATAAATAAAAATAAAACATTTGGATTTCTGTGTGGAAAATGTTTTTTTTAATACATAAACAAAGACAAAGTAAAAAACATAAACAAAGTAAATTAAAAAAGACAAAGCAAAAAAAAAAAATCTTTTCTTGAGCAGGAATGGCATTAAGATTTAGAACTTGGAACCGAACCCAAGTTCGGGAAATGTTTTTTTCTCGCGAGACTTTGCAAAGCAATAACTTCGGGTCATTGGAGCTAATACATTCTAATACTGTACGAAGCTCCTGCTCCGTACAGGATTGGAACAAAGTTTTAATGCGAATCGACTTCGGATGTTTCATCCGAAATCTATTCGCTCACCCTAGTTTCCACTGTAGGGCCACCTCAGGGTGTCTTCAAATGCGACATAGCTCTCAATTACCATTCCAGCTAAATCCACAAGCCATGTGTTGCTCCTTCCACTCTTAAGCCTGCTGTGCGCCCATACAACAGATTTTGAGCGCATATGGGGTGTTGCCATATTCGGGGGGAAATAGGGAACAAAATGTGGGGTGCATTTTCTCCTGTTACCCTTTGGGAAAGTGAAAAATGTGAGTGTAAAGCAACTTTTGGTGAAAAAAGTGCAATTTTTCATTTTCACTGCCAAGTGTTCCCTTATTCTAGGAAACACCTTTGAGGTCAAAGTGCTCACTACACACCTTGAAAGATTCCTTGAGGGGTCTCGTTTCCAAAATTGGGTCACTTTTTGGGGATTTGTCTTCATATGCGACATACCTCCCAATTACCATTCCAGCTAAATCCGCTCTCCAAAAGCCATACGGTGCTCCTTCCACTCTGAAGCCTGCTGTGCACCCATACATCAGTTTTTGAGCACATATGGGGCGTTTCTGTAAACTCCAGAATCAGGGTAATAGATTTTAAATTTTACTTGGCTGTTAACCCTTGATATGTTGCTGAAAAAATTTATAAAAATGGAAAATTTTATCCACATTTTTCTTTCATTCTTGTGGGACATCTAAAGGGTTTAAGCCCCACAAAGTGACTTCATAACTGAACTGGTCCTTAAAAATTTGGGCTTTGGAAATTTTCTTAAAAAGTTTAAGATTTGCTTCTAAACTTCTAAGCCTTCTAACTTACCAAAAAAAAATAATTTCATTTACAAAATGATCCAAACATGAAGTAGACATATAGGAAATGTAAAGTAATAACTATTTTAGGAGATATTACTATTTATTTTGAAAGTATAGAAATTTTAATTTGGAAAAGTTGCAAATTTTTTCAAACTTTTGGTAAATTTGGTATTTTTTTTATAAATAAAAATGAAATATTTTGACACAAAGTTACCACTGTCACGAAGTACATACAATATGTGACGAGAAATCATTCACAGAATGGCTTGGATAAGTAAAAGCATTTTAAAGTTATCACTACATAAAGTGACACATGTTTAGGGATGAGCGAACTCGAACTGTATAGTTCGGGTTCGTACCGAATTTTGGGGTGTCCGTGACACGGACCCGAACCCGGACATTTTCGTAAAAGTCCGGGTTCGGGTTCGGTGTTCGTCGCTTTCTTGGCGCTTTTGTGACGCTTTCTTGGCGCTTTTTGAAAGGCTGCAAAGCAGCCAATCAACAAACGTCATACTACTTGCCCCAAGAGGCCATCACAGCCATGCCTACTATTGGCATGGCTGTGATTGGCCAGAGCACCATGTGACCCAGCCTCTATTTAAGCTGGAGTCACATAGCGCCGCCCGTCACTCTGCTCTGATTAGCGTAGGGAGAGGTTGCGGCTGCGACAGTAGGGCGAGATTAGGCAGATTAACTCCTCCAAAGTACTTGATTATTGATCGATCTGCAGCTGTGGATCATTGAGCTGCTGATACTCAATTGCTCACTGTTTTTAGGCTGCCCAGACCGTTTGTCAGTCACATTTTTCTGGGGTGATCGGCGGCCATTTTGTGTCTTGTGGTGCGCCAGCACAAGCTGTGACCAAGTGCATTTAACCCTCAATGGTGTGGTTGTTTTTTGGCTAAAGCCTACATCAGGGTGAAGCTGTCACACCAAGTGCATTTAACCAGCAATAGTCTGTTTATTTTTTGGCCATATACTACATCAGGGGCAAGCTGCGCCTGTCACCAAGTGCATTTAACCCTCAATGGTGTGGTTGTTTTTTGGCTAAAGCCTACATCAGGGTGAAGCTGTCACACCAAGTGCATTTAACCAGCAATAGTCTGTTCATTTTTTGGCCATATACTACATCAGGGGCAAGCTGCGCCCGTCACCAAGTGCATTTAACCCTCAGTAGTGTGGTTGGTCAAGCTGTGACACCAAGTGCATTTAACCAGCAATAGTCTGTTCATTTTTTGCCCATATACTACATCAGGGGCAAGCTGCGCCCGTCACCAAGTGCATTTAACCAGCAATAGTCTGTTCATTTTTTGGCCATATACTACATCAGGGGCAAGCTGCGCCCGTCACCAAGTCCATTTAACCAGCAATAGTCTGTTCATTTTTTGGCCATATACTAAATCAGGGGCAAGCTGCGCCTGTCACCAAGTGCATTTAACCAGCAATAGTCTGTTCATTTTTTGGCCATATACTACATCAGGGGCAAGCTGCGCCCGTCACCAAGGGCATTTAACCCTCAGTAGTGTGGTTGGTCAAGCTGTGACACCAAGTGCATTTAACCAGCAATAGTCTGTTCATTTTTTGGCCATATACTACATCAGGGGCAAGCTGCGCCCGTCACCAAGTGCATTTAACCCTCAGTAGTGTGGTTGGTCAAGCTGTCACACCAAGTGCATTTAACCAGCAATAGTCTGTTCATTTTTTGGCCATATACTACATCAGGGGCAAGCTGCGCCTGTCACCAAGTGCATTTAACCCTCAATGGTGTGGTTGTTTTTTGGCTAAAGCCTACATCAGGGTGAAGCTGTCACACCAAGTGCATTTAACCAGCAATAGTCTGTTCATTTTTTGGCCATATACTAAATCAGGGGCAAGCTGCGCCCGTCACCAAGTGCATTTAACCAGCAATAGTCTGTTCATTTTTTGGCCATATACTACATCAGGGGCAAGCTGCGCCCGTCACCAAGTGCATTTAACCCTCAGTAGTGTGGTTGGTCAAGCTATCACACCAAGTGCATTTAACCAGCAATAGTCTGTTCATTTTTTGGCCATATACTAAATCAGGGGCAAGCTGCGCCCGTCACCAAGTGCATTTAACCAGCAATAGTCTGTTAATTTTTTGGCCATATACTACATCAGGGGCAAGCTGCGCCCGTCACCAAGTGCATTTAACCCTCAGTAGTGTGGTTGGTCAAGCTGTGACACCAAGTGCATTTAACCAGCAATAGTCTGTTCATTTTTTGGCCATATACTACATCAGGGGCAAGCTGCGCCCGTCACCAAGTGCATTTAACCAGCAATAGTGTGGTTATTTTTTGGCCATATCCCAGTCTAATTCTGTCACTAAATCCATACCGGTCACCCAGCGCCTAAATACTAGGCCTCAAATTTATATCCCGCTGAATCTCTCGTTACCGCTGTCCTGTTGTGGCTGGGAAAGTTATTTAGTGTCCGTCAAAGCACATTTTTTGTTCTGGGTTGAAATACAATTCCCAATTTAGCAATTTCATAATTTAGTGGTTCCTGCTATATCAGAGCTATTTGAAATCTATCCCTAAAAGGGTATATAATATTCAAGGTGCACATAGGGTCATTCAGAATAACTTCACACACACGCTACTGTGCATTTCCAAGTCCAATTCTGTTAGTAAATCCATACCGGTCACCCAGCGCCTAAATACTAGGCCTCAAATTTATATCCCGCTAAATCTCTCGTTACCGCTGTCCTGTTGTGGCTGGGAAAGTTATTTAGTGTCCGTCAAAGCACATTTTTTGTTCTGGGTTGAAATACAATTCCCAATTTAGCAATTTCATAATTTAGTGGTTTCTGCTATATCAGAGCTATTTGAAATCTATCCCTAAAAGGGTATATAATATTCAAGGTGCACATAGGGTCATTCAGAATAACTTCACACACACGCTACTGTGCATTTCCAAGTCTAATTCTGTTAGTAAATCCATACCGGTCACCCAGCGCCTAAATACTAGGCCTCAAATTTATATCCCGCTAAATCTCTCGTTACCGCTGTCCTGTTGTGGCTGGGAAAGTTATTTAGTGTCCGTCAAAGCACATTTTTTGTTCTGGGTTGAAATACAATTCCCAATTTAGCAATTTCATAATTTAGTGGTTTCTGCTATATCAGAGCTATTTGAAATCTATCCCTAAAAGGGTATATAATATTCAAGGTGCACATAGGGTCATTCAGAATAACTTCACACACACGCTACTGTGCATTTCCAAGTCTAATTCTGTTAGTAAATCCATACCGGTCACCCAGCGCCTAAATACTAGGCCTCAAATTTATATCCCGCTAAATCTCTCGTTACCGCTGTCCTGTTGTGGCTGGGAAAGTTATTTACTGTCCGTCAAAGCACATTTTTTGTTCTGGGTTGAAATACAATTCCCAATTTAGCAATTTCATAATTTAGTGGTTTCTGCTATATCAGAGCTATTTGAAATCTATCCCTAAAAGGGTATATAATATTCAAGGTGCACATAGGGTCATTCAGAATAACTTCACACACACGCTACTGTGCATTTCCAAGTCCAATTCTGTTAGTAAATCCATACCGGTCACCCAGCGCCTAAATACTAGGCCTCAAATTTATATCCCGCTAAATCTCTCGTTACCGCTGTCCTGTTGTGGCTGGGAAAGTTATTTAGTGTCCGTCAAAGCACATTTTTTGTTCTGGGTTGAAATACAATTCCCAATTTAGCAATTTCATAATTTAGTGGTTTCTGCTATATCAGAGCTATTTGAAATCTATCCCTAAAAGGGTATATAATATTCAAGGTGCACATAGGGTCATTCAGAATAACTTCACACACACGCTACTGTGCATTTTCAAGTCTAATTCTGTTAGTAAATCCATACCGGTCACCCAGCGCCTAAATACTAGGCCTCAAATTTATATCCCGCTAAATCTCTCGTTACCGCTGTCCTGTTGTGGCTGGGAAAGTTATTTAGTGTCCGTCAAAGCACATTTTTTGTTCTGGGTTGAAATACAATTCCCAATTTAGCAATTTCATAATTTAGTGGTTTCTGCTATATCAGAGCTATTTGAAATCTATCCCTAAAAGGGTATATAATATTCAAGGTGCACATAGGGTCATTCAGAATAACTTCACACACACGCTACTGTGCATTTCCAAGTCTAATTCTGTTAGTAAATCCATACCGGTCACCCAGCGCCTAAATACTAGGCCTCAAATTTATATCCCGCTAAATCTCTCGTTACCGCTGTCCTGTTGTGGCTGGGAAAGTTATTTACTGTCCGTCAAAGCACATTTTTTGTTCTGGGTTGAAATACAATTCCCAATTTAGCAATTTCATAATTTAGTGGTTTCTGCTATATCAGAGCTATTTGAAATCTATCCCTAAAAGGGTATATAATATTCAAGGTGCACATAGGGTCATTCAGAATAACTTCACACACACGCTACTGTGCATTTCCAAGTCCAATTCTGTTAGTAAATCCATACCGGTCACCCAGCGCCCAAATACTAGGCCTCAAATTTATATCCCGCTAAATCTCTCGTTACCGCTGTCCTGTTGTGGCTGGGAAAGTTATTTAGTGTCCGTCAAAGCACATTTTTTGTTCTGGGTTGAAATACAATTCTCAATTTAGCAATTTCATAATTTAGTGGTTCCTGCTATATCAGAGCTATTTGAAATCTATCCCTAAAAGGGTATATAATATTCAAGGTGCACATAGGGTCATTCAGAATAACTTCACACACACGCTACTGTGCATTTCCAAGTCCAATTCTGTTAGTAAATCCATACCGGTCACCCAGCGCCTAAATACTAGGCCTCAAATTTATATCCCGCTAAATCTCTCGTTACCGCTGTCCTGTTGTGGCTGGGAAAGTTATTTAGTGTCCGTCAAAGCACATTTTTTGTTCTGGGTTGAAATACAATTCCCAATTTAGCAATTTCATAATTTAGTGGTTTCTGCTATATCAGAGCTATTTGAAATCTATCCCTAAAAGGGTATATAATATTCAAGGTGCACATAGGGTCATTCAGAATAACTTCACACACACGCTACTGTGCATTTCCAAGTCTAATTCTGTTAGTAAATCCATACCGGTCACCCAGCGCCTAAATACTAGGCCTCAAATTTATATCCCGCTAAATCTCTCGTTACCGCTGTCCTGTTGTGGCTGGGAAAGTTATTTAGTGTCCGTCAAAGCACATTTTTTGTTCTGGGTTGAAATACAATTCCCAATTTAGCAATTTCATAATTTAGTGGTTTCTGCTATATCAGAGCTATTTGAAATCTATCCCTAAAAGGGTATATAATATTCAAGGTGCACATAGGGTCATTCAGAATAACTTCACACACACGCTACTGTGCATTTCCAAGTCTAATTCTGTTAGTAAATCCATACCGGTCACCCAGCGCCTAAATACTAGGCCTCAAATTTATATCCCGCTAAATCTCTCGTTACCGCTGTCCTGTTGTGGCTGGGAAAGTTATTTACTGTCCGTCAAAGCACATTTTTTGTTCTGGGTTGAAATACAATTCCCAATTTAGCAATTTCATAATTTAGTGGTTTCTGCTATATCAGAGCTATTTGAAATCTATCCCTAAAAGGGTATATAATATTCAAGGTGCACATAGGGTCATTCAGAATAACTTCACACACACGCTACTGTGCATTTCCAAGTCCAATTCTGTTAGTAAATCCATACCGGTCACCCAGCGCCCAAATACTAGGCCTCAAATTTATATCCCGCTAAATCTCTCGTTACCGCTGTCCTGTTGTGGCTGGGAAAGTTATTTAGTGTCCGTCAAAGCACATTTTTTGTTCTGGGTTGAAATACAATTCTCAATTTAGCAATTTCATAATTTAGTGGTTCCTGCTATATCAGAGCTATTTGAAATCTATCCCTAAAAGGGTATATAATATTCAAGGTGCACATAGGGTCATTCAGAATAACTTCACACACACGCTACTGTGCATTTCCAAGTCCAATTCTGTTAGTAAATCCATACCGGTCACCCAGCGCCTAAACACTAGGCCTCAAATTTATATCCCGCTGAATTTGAATACAATACATTGGGCCAAATAATATTTTTGTTGTTGTGGTGAACCATAACAATGAGGAAAACATCTAGTAAGGGACGCGGACGTGGACATGGTCGTGGTGATGTTAGTGGACCCTCTGGTGCAGGGAGAGGACGTGGCCGTTCTGCCACATCCACACGTCCTAGTGTACCAACTACCTCAGGTCCCAGTAGCCGCCAGAATTTACAGCGATATATGGTGGGGCCCAATGCCGTTCTAAGGATGGTAAGGCCTGAGCAGGTACAGGCATTAGTCAATTGGGTGGCCGACAGTGGATCCAGCACGTTCACATTATCTCCCACCCAGTCTTCTGCAGAAAGCGCACAGATGGCGCCTGAAAACCAACCCCATCAGTCTGTCACATCACCCCCATGCATACCAGGGAAACTGTCTCAGCCTCAAGTTATGCAGCAGTCTCTTATGCTGTTTGAAGACTCCGCTGGCAGGGTTTCCCAAGGGCATCCACCTAGCCCTTCCCCAGCAGTGAAAGACATAGAATGCACTGACGCACAACCACTTATGTTTCCTGATGATGAGGACATGGGAATACCACCTCAGCATGTCTCTGATGATGACGAAACACAGGTGCCAACTGCTGCGTCTTTCTGCAGTGTGCAGACTGAACAGGAGGTCAGGGATCAAGACTGGGTGGAAGACGATGCAGGGGACGATGAGGTCCTAGACCCCACATGGAATGAAGGTCGTGCCACTGACTTTCACAGTTCGGAGGAAGAGGCAGTGGTGAGACCGAGCCAACAGCGTAGCAAAAGAGGGAGCAGTGGGCAAAAGCAGAACACCCGCCGCCAAGAGACTCCGCCTGCTACTGACCGCCGCCATCTGGGACCGAGCACCCCAAAGGCAGCTTCAAGGAGTTCCCTGGCATGGCACTTCTTCAAACAATGTGCTGACGACAAGACCCGAGTGGTTTGCACGCTGTGCCATCAGAGCCTGAAGCGAGGCATTAACGTTCTGAACCTGAGCACAACCTGCATGACCAGGCACCTGCATGCAAAGCATGAACTGCAGTGGAGTAAACACCTTAAAACCAAGGAAGTCACTCAGGCTCCCCCTGCTACCTCTTCTGCTGCTGCCGCCTCGGCCTCTTCTGCTGCTGCCGCCTCGGCCTCTTCCTCCGCCTCTGGAGGAACATTGGCACCTGCCGCCCAGCAAACAGGGGATGTACCACCAACACCACCACCACCACCTCCGTCACCAAGCGTCTCAACCATGTCACACGGCAGCGTTCAGCTCTCCATCTCACAAACATTTGAGAGAAAGCGTAAATTTCCACCTAGCCACCCTCGATCCCTGGCCCTGAATGCCAGCATTTCTAAACTACTGGCCTATGAAATGCTGACATTTAGGCTGGTGGACACAGACAGCTTCAAACAGCTCATGTTGCTTGCTGTCCCACAGTATGTTGTTCCCAGCCGCCACTACTTCTCCAAGAGAGCCGTGCCTTCCCTGCACAACCAAGTATCCGATAAAATCAAGTGTGCACTGCGCAACGCCATCTGTAGCAAGGTCCACCTAACCACAGATACGTGGACCAGTAAGCACGGCCAGGGACGCTATATCTCCCTAACTGCACACTGGGTAAATGTAGTGGCAGCTGGGCCCCAGGCGGAGAGCTGTTTGGCGCACGTCCTTCCGCCGCCAAGGATCGCAGGGCAACATTCTTTGCCTCCTGTTGCCACCTCCTCCTTCTCGGCTTCCTCCTCCTCTTCTTCCACCTGCTCATCCAGTCAGCCACACACCTTCACCACCAACTTCAGCACAGCCCGGGGTAAACGTCAGCAGGCCATTCTGAAACTCATATGTTTGGGGGACAGGCCCCACACCGCACAGGAGTTGTGGCGGGGTATAGAACAACAGACCGACGAGTGGTTGCTGCCGGTGAGCCTCAAGCCCGGCCTGGTGGTGTGTAATAATGGGCGAAATCTCGTTGCAGCTCTGGGACTAGCCAATTTGACGCACATCCCTTGCTTGGCGCATGTGCTGAATTTGGTGGTGCAGAAGTTCATACACAACTACCCCGACATGTCAGAGCTGCTGCATAAAGTGCGGGCCGTCTGTTCGCGCTTCCGGCGTTCACATCCTGCTGCTGCTCGCCTGTCTGCGCTACAGCGTAACTTCGGCCTTCCCGCTCACCGCCTCATATGCGACGTGCCCACCAGGTGGAACTCCACCTTGCACTTGCTGGACAGACTGTGCGAGCAGCAGCAGGCCATAGTGGAGTTTCAGCTGCAGCACGCACGGGTCAGTCGCACTACAGAACAGCACCACTTCACCACCAATGACTGGGCCTCCATGCGGGACCTGTGTGCCCTGTTGCGCTGTTTCGAGTACTCCACCAACATGGCCAGTGGCGATGACGCCGTTATCAGCGTTACAATACCACTTCTATGTCTCCTTGAGAAAACACTTAGGGCGATGATGGAAGAGGAGGTGGCCCAGGAGGAGGAGGAGGAAGAGGGGTCATTTTTAGCACTTTCAGGCCAGTCTCTTCGAAGTGACTCAGAGGGAGGTTTTTGGCAACAGCAGAGGCCAGGTACAAATGTGGCCAGACAGGGCCCACTACTGGAGGACGAGGAGGACGAGGATGAGGATGAAGCATGGTCACAGCGGGGTGGCACCCAACGCAGCTCGGGTCCATCACTGGTGCGTGGCTGGGGGGAAAGGCAGGACGATGACGATACGCCTCCCACAGAGGACAGCTTGTCCTTACCCCTGGGCAGCCTGGCACACATGAGCGACTACATGCTGCAGTGCCTGCGCAACGACAGCAGAGTTGCCCACATTTTAACCTGTGCGGACTACTGGGTTGCCACCCTGCTGGATCCACGCTACAAAGACAATGTGCCCACCTTACTTCCTGCACTGGAGCGTGATAGGAAGATGCACGAGTACAAGCGCACGTTGGTAGACGCGCTACTGAGAGCATTCCCAAATGTCACAGGGGAACAAGTGGAAGCCTAAGGCAGAGGAGGAGCAAGAGGTCGCCAAGGCAGCTGTGTCAATGCCAGCTCCTTTGAGGGCAGGGTTAGCATGGCAGAGATGTGGAAAACTTTTGTCAACACGCCACAGCTAACTGCACCACCACCTGATACGCAACGTGTTAGCAGGAGGCAACATTTCACTAACATGGTGGAACAGTACATGTGCACACCCCTCCACGTACTGACTGATGGTTCGGCCCCATTCAACTTCTGGGTCTCTAAATTGTCCACGTGGCCAGAGCTAGCCTTTTATGCCTTGGAGGTGCTGGCCTGCCCGGCGGCCAGCGTTTTGTCTGAACGTGTATTCAGCACGGCAGGGGGCGTCATTACAGACAAACGCAGCCGCCTGTCTACAGCCAATGTGGACAAGCTGACGTTCATAAAAATGAACCAGGCATGGATCCCACAGGATCTGTCCGTCCCTTGTCCAGATTAGACATTAACTACCTCCCCTTAACCATATATTATTGGACTCCAGGGCACTTCCTCATTCAATCCTATTTTTATTTTCATTTTACCATTATATTGCGAGGCTACCCAAAGTTGAATGAACCTCTCCTCTGTCTGGGTGCCGGGGCCTAAATATATGCCAATGGACTGTTCCAATGTTGGGTGACGTGAAGCCTGATTCTCTGCTATGACATGCAGAATGATTCTCTGCTGACATGAAGCCAGACCCTCTGTTACGGGACCTCTCTCCTCTGCCTGGGTGCTGGGCCTAAATTTATGAAAATGGACTCCTACAGTGGTGGGTGACGTGAAGCCTGATTCTCTGCTATGACATGAAGACTGATTCTCTGCTGACATGAAGCCAGATTGTCTGTTACGGGACCTCTCTCCTCTGCCTGGGTGCTGGGCCTAAATATATGCCAATGGACTGTTCCAATGTTGGGTGACGTGAAGCCTGATTCTCTGCTATGACATGCAGACTAATTCTCTGCTGACATGAAGCCAGATTCTCTGTTACGGGACCTCTCTCCTCTGCCTGGGTTCCGGGGCCTAAATATCTGAGAATGGACTGTTCCAGTGGTGGGTGACGGGAAGCCAGATTCTCTGCTATGGGACCTCTCTCCAATTGATTTTGGTTAATTTTTATTTATTTAATTTTTATTTTAATTAATTTCCCTATCCACATTTGTTTGCAGGGGATTTACCTACATGTTGCTGCCTTTTGCAGCCCTCTAGCCCTTTCCTGGGCTGTTTTACAGCCTTTTTAGTGCCGAAAAGTTCGGGTCCCCATTGACTTCAATGGGGTTCGGGTTCGGGACGAAGTTCGGATCGGGTTCGGATCCCGAACCCGAACATTTTCGGGAAGTTCGGCCGAACTTCTCGAACCTGAACATCCAGGTGTTCGCTCAACTCTACACATGTTAGATTTGCAAAAAATGGCCTGGTTCTTAAAGGGACTCTGTCACCAGTTTCTAACCCCCCCTTTTATAACTATGGTTCTCTCCATGGTCCCCTTCTCATTACAAAGCTGTTGTTATAAGTTAAATCCGCCGTGTAGTTTTCATAAAAATCGCTTTTATCTAACCTGTCAATCTTCAGGATAAGGTGCCCAGGGCGTTTCTGATGGTCTGAATCTGCCGCTCTTCGCCGCCGCCGTTGGTGCCCTGCTCCTCCCATGATCCTTTCAGCGCCACCTCGATGTAATGCCATCCGCCTCCGGCTCTCCTCAGTGCCCCCTCCTCCTTTTCAAAGATATCGCGCGTGCGCACAGGCCTGTGCCTGATGCGCCCGTGCGGACGTTTAGATTCTGCCTCGTTGAGCGAAGTGCGCATGCGCGCGCCAGCGCGAACATGCGCGCCAGCGCGCGAATGCGCGAACGCGCGCAAATATGCGCGAACGCGCGCGAATATGCGCGAACGCCCGCGAATGCGCACTTCGCTCCACGAGGCAGAATCTAAACGTCCGCACGGGCGCATCAGGCACAGGCCTGTGCACACGCGCGATATCTTTGAAAAGGAGGAGGGGGCACTGAGGAGAGCCGGAGGCGGATGGCATTACATCGAGGTGGCGCTGAAAGGATCATGGGAGGAGCAGGGCACCAACGGCGGCGGCGAAGAGCGGCAGATTCAGACCATCAGAAACGCCCTGGGCACCTTATCCTGAAGATTGACAGGTTAGATAAAAGCGATTTTTATGAAAACTACACGGCGGATTTAACTTATAACAACAGCTTTGTAATGAGAAGGGGACCATGGAGAGAACCATAGTTATAAAAGGGGGGGTTAGAAACTGGAGACAGAGTCCCTTTAAGGTGAAAAATGACAGGGTCCTGAAGGGGTTAATACCATATGGCTTTCACACCCAACTAAATCTCCTCACAATAATATTTACCTGGATTTCTGTATTAAAAAAATGTTTATAGAATACGTGTATCTCTATTATAATAGCAATATGTTTAATTGAGCAAAATTATTAATCAAGTATCTGATTAATATTCACATGACCGTAGAGATTATACAGACTTGGACAGAAACCGATCTGGCCTCTTTATCCTTATTTGTCATTTGACATATGATTTCACTAGGAATCAGGGTGCTTATGCTGCTTTGTATCCACCTGCAAAATGTGATAACCATTATCTACTGCTTCAAAGTATTAGGCCAGAATATA
This sequence comes from Bufo gargarizans, assembly GCF_014858855.1. Lineage (NCBI taxonomy): Eukaryota > Metazoa > Chordata > Amphibia > Anura > Bufonidae > Bufo > Bufo gargarizans. The sequence continues at coordinate 150,991 of NW_025334199.1, read as the reverse complement.
TGAAATCCATTTGTAAAGATATTTTCCTAATCTCAGCTCTGACATGTTTCCAATCCCATGCATCTACTGTATTACATATATATTTCTACCAATAATAGCTGTCTAAATATGCTTGCCAGACTCATTACCATTAGATTTTCACAACACCTTATTTCTTTAAAAGAGATTATACGGGATGTATTGTCAGAAATTAAGTTACGTCATGTAAACATATTTTTATTTTTATGTTTTTTTTTTCACTTTCCATGTAACCACCTGTGTTAAATCCTGCTTTTTTTTTAAATTTTCACACTGCCCACTGTTCCACTAATAGGCTGACACTACCTGTTTTTCTGTTCTGTAAAGGATCATTTCTCAACAGCCATCTCATTGTCTTTACAAACAGGATTACAATGAAAGACATCAAGCTGGAGGCAATAAAACAGAATCACATTGATGACATTTGAAATAGGAAAAACTCAGTTAACCCCCGTCTCCTCTTTCGTGCACAGGGACACATGCAAATGTTACAAAGCATGCCCACAAAACTCTCCCTTATAAATCTCTGCTTTCGTATTTTGCACCATACTGTAGACTCAACCTCTATCTTCTAATGGGTATATTGGCATCTAATTACCTACCGTATTTTACGCCCTATAAGACACACCGGCCCATAAGACGCACCTAGGTTTTTGGGGAGGAAAAAAAATAAATAAATATTTTTAACCAAAAGGTGTGCTTTTGGTGGGTTTGGAACTAATTGTGGTCTGTGGATGGCACTATTACTGGGGATCTGTGAAGGACACTGTTATGGGGTATCTGTGAATGACGGACACTGTAATGGGGGGATCTGTGGATGACTGACACTGTTATGGGGGGATCTGTGGATGACGGACACTGTTATGGGGGGATCTGTGGATGACGGACACTGTTATGGGGGGATCTGTGGATGACTGACACTGTTATGGGGGGATCTGTGGATGACGGACACTGTTATGGGGGGATCTGTGGATGACGGACACTGTTATGGGGGGATCTGTGGATGACGGACACTGTTATGGGGGGATCTGTGGATGACGGACACTGTTATGGGGGAATCTGTGGATGACGGACACTGTTATGGGGGGATCTGTGGATGACGGACACTGTTATGGGGGGACCTGTGGATGGCACTGTTACAGGGGGGAACTGTGGCTGGCACTGTTACAGGGGGGAACTGTGGCTGACACTGTTACAGGGGGATCTGTGGCTGGCACTGTTACAGGGGGGATCTGTGGATGGCACTGTTACAGGGGGATCTGTGGCTGGCACTGTTACAGGGGGGAATCTGTGGATGGCACTGTTACAGGGGGGATATGTGGCTGGCACTGTTACAGGGGGGAATCTGTGGATGGCACTGTTACAGGGGGGATCTGTGGCTGGCACTGTTACAGGGGTGATCTGTGGCTGGCACTGTTACAGGGGGGAATCTGGGGATGGCACTGTTACAGGGGGGATCTGTGGATGGCACTGTTACAGGGGGGATCTGTGGCTGGCACTGTTATATATGTGCCATCCACAGACCCCCCACCCCATAACAGTGCTATCCACAGACCCCCCCCACCCCTTAACTGTGCCATCCACGGATCAACCTCCCCCCCCCCCCCCCGCCGCCAGTATACAAATATAAAATGTCTTATTCAATTAAAATTTATTACATATGCCCCCTCACTCCTAAATTCCTAATAGTACCTTACATCCTATTCCTAATAGGTTCTGTACAATGCCGGGAGGCAGGCCGGGCGGCCGGCGCGTCACTCACTGACGTCACTTGCCTGCGCCACCTGCTTCATTCATAAAGTAGGCGGCACAGGCACGTGACATCAGGGAGTTACGCTGCCGCCCGCCCCGCCTGCCTGCCTGCATTCTACAGAACCTATTAGGAATAGGATGTAAGGTACTATTAGGAATTTAGGAGTGAGGGGGCATATGTAATACATTTTAATTGAATAAGACATTTTATATTACTATACCGGAGCGGAGGGGCGAAGCTATAGTACACTGACTGCACCGCCCCGCCGCTATTCCCGGCCCCCAGCTCCTCCTCCCAGTCCCTCCCCCAGTCCACACATTGCATCCAGCGATGTTAAACTGTCAGCATTCGCCATTTTTTTGGGGGGGGGGGAAGTGCGTCTTATGGGGCGAAAAATACGGTACTTTTAATTCAACCTGACCATTTACCTTGACTTTGTAAAAAAAAGAAAAGAAAAGCAAACATGTGTATATAAAAGGTAAATCACTACACAATAATCCCATAATCAGAGAAAAGAAAGCGATTAACCAAAATGACCTCTGAAGTCACAATTATGGAGACCACTCTGTTCTCTTAATGGTATTGTATCCTTTAGATTAATGTTTGAATGGTATATCCACCTCCAAGGAACATTTTACATTATATGTCTATAATCTATATAAAAATTTAGTAATGCATTTCAGTAGTTCTACTACCCACCATTGATTATTTGAGCACTTTGCAGAATCTAAATCACAAGAGTATGTTCTACATATCCATTGGGACAGCAAAGCATGCTGGGAAATTATGAATACAGTTTTGGAGTAAAATATAGCCTGTAACTCAGAATCAGTACAATCAGTGGTGTACATAGAGAAGTAAGCACCCCATAGCAAGGATCAAACCAGGCCCCCCACACAGCACAGAAGGGTTTCTGCCTAAACCCTTTTCAAAGACCCTTGGGCCGTTTTCCCACTGCTTCATTTACTAAAAGTTGTTCCTTTAGAGCAGGGGCGGCCAACCTGTGGCTCTTGAGCCGCATGAGGCTCATTGCTTCTTCAAGTTCGGCTCTAGCTGTGGAGCCGGGAAGCAGTCAGGCCGGCTCACTCTCCACCCCATGCTCAGATCTCTTTTTATGATCGGGCACTGTTGATACTTTGCAGCTCCAGCTCACTCTCCACTACGACCTGATGCACACAGTGTGAGAACGTAGTACTTGGAGACACGGACTATGACCTGACGTTGTGCTCATCAGGTCACAGTGGAGAGCATGTCAGACCTGCAGAGTAGCAGGAGCCAGGTGCCTAATCAGGAGATGAAAGATATTTTTTGTAATTATAGAACTGAGCATGGGGGGTTCCGATCTGAGCATGGGGGGGTGTCCTGACCTGGGCAATGGGGGTCTGATAATGAGCATGGGGAGGTCTGATCTGAGCATGGTGGGATCTGATCTGAGCATGATGGGGTTTGATCTGAGCATGGTGGGATCTGATCTGAGCATGGTGGGAGTGTGATCTGAGCAATGGGGGTGTGATCTAGGCATAGTGGTCTGATCTAAGCATGGTGGTCAGATCTGAGCATGGGGGGCAGATATGAGCATGGGGGTCTTGTTTGAGCATGGGTTGGTCAAGTATGAGCATGAAGGGTCAGATCTGAGAAGAGGGGAGATCTGAGCATGGGGGGGATCTGAGCATTGGGGGGAGATCTAAAAACTGAGGGTCTGACACTGGGAGTCTGATTCGTGTTGTCTGATCTGATTGGGGGGCTTATTTTGGGGGTCTGATTTGGAGGTCTGATGAGGTTTGGGGATCTTATTTTAGGTCAGATGAGGATTTCCGGATCTGATTTAGGAGTCTGATCTGAGGTCTGATGAAAAATATATTTTTTCATTTTTTTCTCTGCTAATAAGAGAACATATTTTTATCAGACCTCAGATCTTAGAAACAAAATGGACACCATCCCATTAGCATTAATGATGGAAACGTGGAGATAGTTCAAAGTTTCAGATTCTTGGGAGTTCATATTAGTCAGGACCTATCATGGATAAAAAACACAACAGAAATTACCAAAAAAGGCCTTCAGAGGCTTTATTTTCTGAGGAGTCTGAAGAAAGCACAACTCCCAAAACAGCTGCTTGTCAATTTTTACAGGTGCACCATAGAATCTGTTATCACATACTGCATTACAGTGTGGTACTCCGGCTGCTCTTCTGAGGACAAGAAGATCCTCAAGCGCATCATCAGAATGGCTGGCAGAATCACTGGTACTCAGTTACCATCACTGGATGACATCTTCACTGCTCGCTGCAGCAACAGGGCAAAAATTATCTGCGGGGATCCAACTCACCCCGGCCACAGCCTTTTCACTCCCCTACCCTCTGGTAGGCGTCTTAGAGCCCTACATGCCCGCACCACTAGACTGAAGAACAGCTTTTACCCCAAAGCAATCAGTCTCCTAAATGCTCTGAGATTATTGCCCCTTCCTAGGATAGAAACTACCACAGACTGAAAGTGACTGCTGTATTCATGACCCCATAAGCACTTCCTACTTTGCTCTTGCTATATATATATATATGCTGTGAACTGTGAATAGTAATGCCTTCTAGTGCAATGTTTTGTTCTTTTCTAGTGTAATGCTTTAGTTTAATATCAGTTCTTGTTCCCCTGTCCATCGCATCTAGGATTTCTCCAAACAACATTTCATTGTATTGTACATTGTATTACATTGTATTGTACAGTGACAATAAAGGCATCTTATCTTAAAAAATAAATAATAAATCAGATGAAAAAAATCTTTTTTTCTCTTATATTTCTTTGTTAAAACCTAGCTGCATCTTTTAGGGCGAAAAACACGGTGACTCGTGTGTAAATGTATAGCATGTGGCTCCTGCTAGTCATATGTTTTTTTTGGAGGCTCTTTGTGTCTGTAAGGTTGGCCACCCCTGCTTTAGAGGGTAGAGTCCTGACCAAATTTTCACCTCCAGTAGAAGAGAAAATAATCCCAACTAAGACTGGGCCCCCTCTTGCCTTGGGCCCCATAACAGCCGCATGGTCTGCCACTATGGTATTACGCCCCTGAGTACAATGCAATGTATTGAAAAAAACTCAACTTGTTTTTTGTAGCTTGAAGGGGTTTTTAGAATTGATTTCATGGTGAATTAGTGGACATATGATAAACGTTAGCTGTTATTAAATTTATATTAGTGTATATGCTCTTGCCAAGCACATGCAAGTGCTAAATTAGACAAAAAGTTTTCAGGGTTTTACTGGGACACCGTATCTGCAAAATGAGCCTTATTCTTACACAATGATGTAAGATTGGTATATATATAAACAGATCATGGTGTGGTCTGTGACTAACATAGTAACATAATAACATACCGTAGGCTGAAAAAAAACCATCCGTCCATCCAGATCGCTCTGTTATCCTGCAAAGTTGATCCTGAAGAAGGAAAAAAAAAAAAGGTAAAAGCCAGTTTTAGAGAATAAAATTCCTTCTGGACTCCAATCAGGCAGTCAGAAAAACTCCCTGGATCAATGACCCCTCTCTAGTAGCTATAATCTGTAATATTATTAAGCTCCAGAAATACATCCAGGCCCCTCTTGAACTCTTTTAGTGAATTCACCATCACCACCTCCTCAGGCAGAGAGTTCCATAGTCTCATTGCTGTTACAGTAAAGAATACCAGTCTATGTTGGACTAATCAGCATCAATCTTCCTATATATATATATATTGTCAAGGCTGTTGCAGCCTGTGATTGTGGGAGGGGCGTAGGCTTTATAAACTCCCCTCCCACGGTCATCCGACGCCGGCGTCATCTCGTGCAATCCACTTTGTTGCGCCAGTCCTGTACGAACACGGCTCCGGCCAGGTAAGTATGTTTGGCCTCCCCCACGCCAACGAGGCTAATCCTGCAGGCCGTCCGTGCACACGCCACCCATGTTCCCCACAACCTTGCCGGCGTTCCGCTACCTCCTGCCGGCCACGGACACCGCAGTCCCACCCCCAACCTCGTTGCTACTGCCGCTCCACGGTCACCAGGGGAGGGCGGTCAGGCACCGGCCTCCGCTTCCGCCCAGCGCCCGCCATCCTTCACCCAGCGCCTCCCCGTCCTCGCACCCAGTCACCCCAAGTCCGGCGCCCCTCCACATTCCTCGCTCACCTCGCCCGCTGCGCTCCAGGGGCTGCCCGGCAGACCACGCGGTCGGCCCCTACACTGTCCAGCTTCCTCGCAGTCCCGGTGGGTGGGCGGGGCCAGCTCCTTCTCGTCCACGCCCCCTATCTCCGCCCTCCTTCTCCCAGCGCCGCCCGTCTTCACCACCCAGCCACCCCAAGTCCGGCGCCCCTCCATTTCCTCCCTCACCTCGCCCGGTGCGCTCCTGGGGCTGCCCAGCAGACCGCGTCGTCTTCCCCTCCACCGTCCGGCTTCCTCGCAATCCCGGCGGGGGGGCGTGGCCGGCTCCTCCTCATCCACGCCCCTCTCCGGCGATGACTCCCTGCACATGCTCCCCGGCAGGCTGCTGGAGGGAATCACAGCAGCAGTCCTTCTCTCCCCACAAACACCTACCCATGCACGTCAGGGGGCCAGCCAGGACAATCAGCACAAATTAACACTACCAAATGTGAAATAAAAGTAAATAAATCACCATAAACCCGCCACATGCTTGCTAATTAAAAAAAAAAAAAAGTTACCGTGTCACTAGTTTTCATTCCAGAGGCCGGCGTTATTCTATGGATTCGCTAGTCCTGCATGTACGAGGTTCCGGCCAGGTAAGTACGTACAGCCTCCGCCATGCCGCTTCCTCACCACCTCGTCTGATCCAGCAGGCCGTCCGGCCTCAATTGGATCACGTTCCCCATTTTTCCCCCAAACATTTCTGGCAGCTCAAGCTACCTACGGCACCCGCCGGCCAGGCTCGTGGTCCCAGCCGTATGTCTCATTAGCAGACCCGTCCCGGTTGCCACGGTCGCTTCCTACGTTGCCAAGGGAAGGGTGGTTCGGCGCCACCCCGCGTCCCTCCTACTGTCCGCCCCCAATCGCCCAGCACCTCCCGCCTTCACCACCCGGTCACCGCTCCGCACCATCCCAAGCCCGGCGCCCCTCCCTAAATCTCACCTCGCCCTGATGCGCTCCAGGGGCCGGCCCGGCAGACGGCGTGCCCCGGCCCCTCCACCACTGTTCCAGCGTCCTCGCAACCCCCGACGCGGCCGGCTCCTCCCTGTACACGCCCCCTTCTCTCCGACACCTGCCCCAAACCAGGTGGCGCCGCTCTGCTCATGCTCCCCCGCAGGCATACAGGATCAAGCCACAAGAGCACATTCAGTGTGCACAGTAATTCAAATCCATCCATGTCAGGGGCCAGCAAAAAAAAACAAAAAAAAAACTCCATCAGCAGGTTGGTATATTCGTTGCATCACTCTCACCAGTCTCCTGCGCACTCTGGGTATGGTAGTCTGGACACGACTGCTCGTCCACGCCTGTTCTAATTACCACAACATTGGGTTGTCAGTCACGTCCCTCTACATTTGTGTCATCCAGCCACGGTTGTTCACGTTGCCACGCCAAATTTCACATTCAACGATTCACGTCTGTTGTCATGTCTCCTGTGTCTCCACGTCCCAGCCTGTTTCGTTTTCAGACCACGTCTGTTTTTCCTATGTCTCACGCCTGTTTTTGTTATTCAGGCCTCGTCTGTCATTTACGTCTCACGCCTGTTTAGTTATTCAGGCCGCGTCTGTCATTTACGTCTCACGCCTGTTTTCGTTATTCAGGCCTTGTCTGTGATTCACGTCCCAGACTGTTTTCATTTTCAGATCACGTCTGTCTTCTACGTCTCACGCCTGTTTTCGTTATTCAGGCCATGCCTGTCATCCACGTCCCACGCCCGACTTTGTTATTCAGGCCACATCTGTTATTCACGTCCCAGCCCGTTTCATCTTCAGACCACGTCTGTCTTCACGTCTCATGCCTGTTTCATTATTCAGGCCACGTCTGTCATTCACGTCCTAGACTGTTTCATTCCAGATCACGTCTGTCTTCTACGTCTCACGTCTGTTTTTCGTTATTCAGGCCACGTCTGTCATCCACGTCCCAGCATGTTTCTGTTATTCAGGCCTCGTCTGTCATTCACGTCTCCTGATTGTTTTCATCATTCTATGGCCCGCGCTGGTTCACTTTAAAAAATATAATAATAATAATAATAATAATAAATTCTTCCATTATCATGCCTGTCCACATCATTCAGCCTCATCTGTCTTCCATGTCTCACGTCTGTCAGTCATGTATCACGCCTGTTTTTTCTTCATCTAACCTAGCTGTCAGCCACGTCTTTCGCCTGTTTCATTATTCAGGCCTCATCTGTCATCCACGTCTCACACCTGTTTTCGTTATTCAGGCCACGTCTGTCATCTATGTCTTACGCCTGTTTTCGTCATTCAGGCCACTTCTGTCATCTATGTTTCATGCCTGTTTTCGTTATTCAGGCCACGTCTCTCATCTACATTTCACGCCTGTTTTCGTTATTCGGGCCACGTCTGTCATTTACGTCTCACGCCTGTTTTCGTTATTCAGGCTCGTCTGTCATTTACGTCTCACGCCTGTTTTCGTTATTCAGGCCACGTCTGTCATTTACGTCTCACGCCTGTTTTCGTTATTCAGGCCACGTCTGTCATTTACGTCTCACGCCTGTTTTCGTTATTCAGGCCACGTCTGTCATTTACGTCTCACGCCTGTTTTCGTTATTCAGGCCACGTCTGTCATTTACGTCTCACGCCTGTTTTCGTTATTCAGGCCACGTCTGTCATTTACGTCTCACGCCTGTTTTCGCTACTCAAGCCATGTCTTGTCTTCTCGCTTCCCCCTCCTGTTCACGTGCCATGCCACATCTCTTCGTCTCGTTCCATCCGTATATTCCATCCTCACCTTCCATCAGGCCACTTCGTTTCACACACACGCCCTGGTTTCATCTTTTCGCCCTGTCACTCTTGGTCTCACACCTGCCACGACAGGCAGGTCATTTCGGTCCCTCATCCATGTTCATCTGTCTCCACGGCGGCCCACCCAGACTTCAGGTTAAATTAATTCGCAATCTTGCTCACTGGCCACAGGCCCCTCCGCTAAAACTTTTACTTTTATCTCAAAGACCCGATCTCGTCTACGCCGCCATGGACCTTCAGGACCCGAGGCTTCGTTAGACCAGATCGTTCCAGAAACGATCTGAGGGGCAGAAAACGCAACGCACCCCCTGGGATCCAGGGCCCTAACGATTCCGAGGCTACGTCTCGGCCAACCCCCCAAAAAAAAAAAAGCTAAATCTCGCTCTCTCTTTCAGCTTTCCAACATGTCACATCGTTCTGCAATCGACGACTCCGCTTCCTTTCCAGATTCCTTGACATCCAGCCACGCCAGCGTAGGGTCACTTCGGAGCTGGACGATCCCCAAAATCATAGCTGAGTTAACCAAAAGAAGGTTCGTTACCCAGCTTCGGCCAGGAAGGCTGAGCTTTATCAACTCCTGGTATCTGATTCCTCTCACTCCGAAGAGCAGATGTCATGTCAACAATCCAGTTGTCGATGATTCAGCTGCACGTCTCCATCAACACCCTGGACACTTCCGTTTCAGTCATTCAGACCAGGCTGTCGGCAGTGGAGTCCAGAGATCCGCCTCCCCGTCCCTCCTCTCCCAGTTGCTTCCAGGTCCCAATCCACATCCTCAGGTCATGCCAGAGCGGATCCAGCAGGATTGTCCCCTCCAGAGTTCAACACCCCACGCATGGACCAGCGCAAACTATTTCGTACGCCAAATCCCAAAAAAAAAAAATATATATAACCTTTCGCTTGGTCAGAACTCCATCAGATTGCACATGGCAGGGGTGCAATACTACTTCACTCTGAATCATCCAGGTAGCAAGGCCATATTTGCGTCCCCCGCCATCGGGGCAGTCCCTAGGGGGATTCAAAAAACAGCCATGCACTCACGCCAGGCAATGAGTCTCAGGGGATCTGTTGGGAAGCTTCCAATTTCCTAGACAGCAACCTTCGGGCTCCATCCCAGCACCATCTAAAAGCGGCCATGTATCCAGGTTTCCATGAGTCTTGCGGCCAGGGGAATTCACAGGTTCTCCCCAAAATCCAAGGGTCCGACCAAGAGCCAGTTAGCTTGGAGTCACGACCATTTCATCCCGCTACCTCCTTCCACCGAAATGTCGCAATCAGTGCCCCCAGTCCAAGTCAAGTATTTCAGGTCCTTCAACAAATGATGTCCAGTCCCGGGTTTCAACCAATCAACAAGCTCCTTGGGTCATTCCTCCCCAGACAGGCCGCGACTGCCCTTCAATCCACGACCACGCAAACCATTTCCCACATTCACCTTCTAGTCACCAGCCTAGGTTTCGATCTCAAAACCATTTCAGGTCACTCGTTTTCGGATCGGGGCGGCTTCCGCAGCCTCCAAGCACAACGTTCCCAGCCATAACATCCGCAAGATGGGACGTTGGGAGTCATCTTGCCTTACCAGGTACCTTCCAAATCAGCATCAGGAAACATCAGACGTTTTCCGCAAACGGGCTTCGTAAACCATGTACCCTTCAATTAAATACCAAATCTACCTTACCTTGCTTTTTGGCCCCTTATAGGCTACCCACGTTTCACGGCTATGGGCACAATCCAGGCCTACTTAGTTCAATGGTATGTCTAGGTTCCTGGGCTCACCACGCCAGCACCAGTATCCGTAGCCACGACCATAATTGTCAAGGCTGTTGCAGCCTGTGATTGTGGGAGGGGCGTAGGCTTTATAAACTCCCCTCCCACGGTCACCCGACGCCGGCGTCATCTCGTGCCCCACCCTCCCTCCCCTTTTTCAAGGGCTTCCTCAGGGTATGCCCCCTTATAGGCTACCCACGTTTCACGGCTATGGGCACAATCCAGGCCTACTTAGTTCAATGGTATGTCTAGGTTCCTGGGCTCACCACGCCAGCACCAGTATCCGTAGCCACGACCATAATATATATATATATATATATATATATATACAGGGCCATCTTTTAAGCGGGGCAAAAGGGGCAGTTGCCCCGGGCCCAGTTGCTCCTGAGGGGCCCAAGGCAACTGCCTCTTGAGCCACTGGGACCTTTTATGGGTCCATACTTTATTAACTAAGAAGCAGGATATGTAGGGAAACCATGGGGGATGTCCATGCACTAATTATTATTTCTAGGCGCCGCTCCGTTGCGCCGCTGTGGCCCCCGTTACATTCTCCGACGCTGTATTTTAAGTAACACCAGGGAGGAGACATCAGCTTCTCTCTGTGGGTGTTCCGCTGTAGCGCTGTCCAATCACAGTGCAGAACATCACAGCCAGGGAGAAAAGAAAAAAAACTCACCTTCTCCCTGGAGGAATGCCCAAGGAGAAAAGCTTATGTCTCCTCCCTGGTGTTCCGATGCTGTTACTTAGCATACAGCGCGGTAGAATGTAATGAGGGCCACAGCGGTGCAACGGAGCGGCGCCCAGAAATAATAGTAAGTGCAGGGACATCGCCCATGTATGCCCATGCTACTTAGTTAATAAAGTATGGACCCATGAATGCAGCAGCAGCACTTGTGTTCTCCCTCTTGCCCTGGATCCAATCAATATTAAAGATGGCCCTGATAGTATAGCCCAGGAGAAAATAATGTACAATGTTTATCTCCCAAGGCCAGTGTTACTACATGCCTCTAACCCGCTACTATCTTCTAAGAGCCTGTATATTGTCATCTGATGTAATTTATATTATATATTCACAAATGTGCATCTAAAACCATGTTAAACACAATTGTTCCTGTTATTTTCCAGGTTCACCAGCAGGTGGCAGTAATGCATTGGCCAGGTACTAGTCCCAGTTTAGTGTATCTAGGCTGGAATGGTTTATTCTAGCTTAGCTCCCCCTCTGTGAGCGAAGTGGGCTGTTCCCACATCCTGCAGCATGGGTGGAGAAGGAAGTAAGAGGTTAGTGTAGCCTTCCCCCTTCTAGGGAAAGGCTGTGTAATGGCATTACGTTCAGGAGATCCCCTGTATATGGAAGACAGCAAGGATCTTGTCTTGGCTGAGACTTGATCATATTACCAATCTGAGCACCTGCAGTCGTAGCTGGATGAAAAGAAGTAGAAACTGCAGACAAGCTCCAGAGTTCCAGGAAGAAAGCATTCCCTAATAATCTATCTGAGAGATAAGTCCAGAGACCTAGGAGAAGCCATTTCTCCTCAGCTAGTCTGTCCCCACAAAGCAGAAGCTACAGAAAAGTGTAGAAGCTTAAGTCCTGCCACAATTACAGAGCTACCAAGCAGACGACTTATCCTGCAAGCTCACATTTAAAGCAGAAGCATTCATTTCCTGCCAATCATTGCTAAAACCTGCTGGGACCAAGAGACCAAGTAACTTGTATACTGCTTGGATACAAGTTATCTTCAGTAAAGAAACATTTGAACTGCATCTAAAATTCTGGACATCATTTCTGCTGCAAAATTCCTATATTACTCCTACTATGACTACATTTAAATGTATTGCAAGTGAGCCAGGAGTCCAGCAGTACCCAGGTAGGAGACACCGTTGACACAATTATATCCACCCTATAGAGATATTATAGGCCATTACACTACTCTGGCATTCCTAATCTGGGACGTGCGTTATAACACCTTAGAGGGGCCCGGGGGTAGTACCCTGCTCATGCTGTAATTGGCATCACGACAAATACAGAACTTTAAATACCTGTACCCTGGCCCATTGCAAGTGTGGTTAGGGAGAACTAGAAATGCTGGCCTTCCCTGGTTAGGTAATGTGGTAGTTCTGGTTTCAAGCCAGTCGTAGCAAATGTTGTGTTAAAGGAGACATTCCATCTGGGCATTTATGGCATTAACAAAATATGCCATAAATTTTCTATAGGTGTCTGACACACTCCTATCTCAAGGATGGCATTCTATTTTTTCACTGCTATGGGACTTTAAAAAGTAGCTGAGCCAATAGTGTGTCCAGACAGTAGGGAGAGCAAGTTGGATGCTGGACTGCATAGCTGAAGGTATAAACAGTGGAAAGAAGAAGATTGTGATTCCACTGCATAGTAAGTCCACATGTGGCATACTGTGTTCAGTTCTGGAGACCTCACCTACAAAAAGACACTGATAAAATAGAACAGGTCCAAAGAAGAGCTATAACAATCATGGACGGTCTTAAGAATAAAACTTTTTAAGAAAGAGTTAAAAAAACTTAATTTGTTCAGCCTGAAAAAAAGAATGGAAGGAGGAAAATTGAACTTTTGAATAGGTTTAAATAAGGTTCAGGAGTCCTGGAAGGGGTGTATATTTCACACAGAATCCTCAGAGGCGGAAGTTAACCACTTCAGCCCCGCTAGGTGAAACCCCCTTCATGACCAGAGCACTTTTTACACTTCGGCACTACACTCCTTTCACCGTTTATCGCTCGGTCATGCAACTTACCACCCAAATGAATTTTACCTCCTTTTCTTCTCACTAATGGAGCTTTCATTTGGTGGTATTTTATTGCTACTGACATTTTTACTTTTTTTGTTATTAATCAAAATGTAAAGATTTTTTTGCAAAAAAATGACATTTTTCACTTTCAGCTGTAAAATTTTGCAAGAAAAACGACATCCATATATAAATTTTTCGCCAAATTTATTGTTCTACATGTCTTTGATCAAAAAAAAATGTTTGGGCAAAAAAAAAATGGTTTGGGTAAAAGTTATAGCGTTTACAAACTATGGTACAAAAATGTGAATTTCCGCTTTTTGAAACAGCTCTGATTTTCTGAGCACCTGTCATGATTCCTGAGGTTCTACAATGCCCAAACAGTAGAAAAACCCCACAAATGACCACATTTTGGAAAGAAGACACCCCAAGGTATTCCATGAGGGGCATGGCGAGTTCCTAGAATTTTTTTTTTTGTCACAAGTTTTTATTCTCTTTTTTCCTTACAAAGTCTCATATTCCACTAACTTGCGACAAAAAATAAAAAATTCTAGGAACTCGCCATGCCCCTCACGGAATACCTTGGGGTGTCTTCTTTCCAAAATGGGGTCACTTGTGGCGTAGTTATACTGCCCTGGCAATTTAGGGGCCCATATGTGTGAGAAGTACTTTGCGATCAAAATCTGGAAAAAATAACCAGTGAAATCCGAAAGGTGCACTTTGGAATATGCGCCCCTTTGCCCACCTTGGCATCAAAAAAGTGTCACACATCTGGTATCGCCGTACTCAGGAGAAGTTGGGGAATGTGTTTTGAGGTGTCAATTTAAATATACCCATGCTGGGTGAGAGAAATATCTTGGCAAAAGACAACTTTTCCCATTTTTTTATACAAAGTTGGCATTTGACCAAGATATTTATCTCACCCAGCATGGGTATATGTAAAATGACACCCCAAAACACATTCCCCAACTTCTCCTGAGTACGGCGATACCAGATGTGTCACACTTTTTTGCTGCCAAGGTGGGCAAAAGGGCACATATTCCAAAGTGCACCTTTCGGGTTTCGCAGGCCATTTTTTACACATTTTGATTGCAAGGTACTTCTCACACATTTGGGCCCCTAAATTGCCAGGGCAGTATAACTACGCCACAAGTGACCCCATTTTGGAAAGAAGACACCCCAAGGTATTCCGTGAGGGGCACGGCGAGTTCCTAGAATTTATTTATTTTTGTCACAAGTTAGCGGAAAATGATGATTTTTTTTTTCTTCTCTTTTTTCCTTACAAAGTCTCATATTCCACTAACTTGCGACAAAAAATAAAAAATTCGAGGAACTCGCCATGCCCCTCACGAAATACCTTGGGGTGTCTTCTTTCCAAAATGGGGTCACTTGTGGCGTAGTTATACTGCCCTGGCAATTTAGGGGCCCAAATGTGTGAGAAGTACTTTGCAATCAAAATCTGGAAAAAATAACCGGTGAAATCCGAAAGGTGCATTTTGGAATATGTGCCCCTTTGCCCACCTTGGCATCAAAAAAGTGTCACACATCTGGTATCGCCGTACTCAGGAGAAGTTGGGGAATGTGTTTTGGGGGGTCATTTTACATATACCCATGCTGGGTGACAGAAATATCTTGGCAAAAGACAACTTTTCCCATTTTTATACACAAAGTTGGCATTTGACCAAGATATTTATCTCACCCAGCATGGGTATATGTAAAATGACACCCCAAAACACATTCCCCAACTTCTCCTGAGTACGGCGATACCAGATGTGTGACACTTTTTTGCAGCCTAGATGCGCAAAGGGGCCCAAATTCCTTTTAGGAGGGCATTTTTTGACATTTGGATCCCAGACTTCTTCTCACGCTTTAGGGCCCCTAAAAATCCAGGGCAGTATAAATACCCCACATGTGACCCCACTTTGGAAAGAAGACACCCCAAGGTATCCAATGAGGGGCCTGGCAAGTTCATAGAAAAAAAAAAATTTTCGCATAAGTTAGCGGAAATTTTTTTTTTTGTTGTTTTTTCTCACAAAGTCTCACTTTCCGCTAACTTAGGACAAAAATTTAAATCTTTCATGGACTCAATATGCCCCTCAGCAAATACCTTGGGGTGTCTTCTTTCCAAAATGGGGTCAGTTGTGGGGTGTTTGTACTGCCCTGGCATTTGAGGGTCTCCGCAATCATTACATGTATGGCCAGCATTAGGAGTTTCTGCTATTCTCCTTATATTGAGCATACAGGTAATGAGATTTTTTTTTCCGTTCAGCCTCTGGGCTGAAAGAAAAAAATGAACGGCACAGATTTCTTCATTCGCATTGATCAATGTGGATGAAAAAATCTCTGCCAAAAAAAAAAAAATGGAGGGGAAAGGCGTCTGCCAGGACATAGGAGCTCCGCCCTACATCCATACCCACTTAGCTCGTATGCCCTGGCAAACCAGATTTCTCCATTCGCATCAATCGATGTGGATGAATAAATCATTGCCGGGATTTTTTTTATTTTTTATTATATATATACAAAGTGTTTGCCAAAGCATAGGAACGCCGCCTCCTCCTCAGCTCGTATGCCTCGGCAAACGTATCTGTCACTGCAGAGGAGAAAATCCCGTCTTGCAGCGCCGCATACACCGACTTGCGTGTAATCTGACAGCAGCACAATGCTTCTGTCAGAATGCACATCGGTGCTGCAGCTAGTAGATCGGTTGGTCCACCTGGAAGGTAAAAAGACAAAAAAAAAAAAAAAAGAAAAAACCAGGCCACAACGCAATAATTTTATTAACTTTGGAACAGAACATGTAACTTTAACTTTTTGAACTAAACATTAACGTGTTTGCTTACTGGTGTTTTTTTTTTTGTTTTTTTTTTGTTTTTTTACCTTTATAGAACAAACCTCTCCTTCCCCATGGGTCAATGTGCAAAGCGCAAATCGCCCAAAGATGTGGCGAAGTGCGTTATGCACTTTGTCTCATGTGAAAGGAGACGTTTGCAGCAGCTGTGAGTGAATGGGCCCTAATAGCCCTGTGTGCCTATCCTGGTGAGATGATCCCTATGCTAATAGTGTACCTGTGAGTGGTACTTCCGGAAACACTCTCCAAAGCATAGGGCAGGGTGGTCCGGACAGTCAGGACAGAAATAGCGGGTGTCACGCCTTATTCCACTCCTGCTACAGACACGACATTTTTTTCGGGGTGGCGGTCGGTTTGAGGTACCAGGAACGACACTGGGGAAGTGTCGCTCGTGTAGACGGCTAACTACACTGGTGGATGGGGCCACGGAACCTCCTGGATACAGGAGGTTTGCGATGATCTCTTCCTGAAATTTGAGGAAGGATCCAGTTCTCCCAGCCTTACTGTAGAGAACAAAACTATTGTACAGAGCCAATTGAATTAAATATACAGACACCTTCTTATACCAGCGTCTGGTGCGTCGGGAAACTAAATACGGAGCCAACATCTGGTCATTGAAGTCGACCCCTCCCATGTGGAGGTTATAGTCGTGGACTGAGAGGGGCTTTTCAATGACACGGGTTGCTCGCTCAATTTGGATTGTCGTGTCTGCGTGAATGGAGGAGAGCATGTAAACGTCACGCTTGTCTCTCCATTTCACTGCGAGCAGTTCTTCGTTACACAGTGCGGCCCTCTGCCCCCTTGCAAGACGGGTGGTAACGAGCCGTTGGGGGAAGCCCGCGCGACTAGTTCGCGCGGTACCACAGGCGCCAATCCGTTCTAGAAACAAATGCCTAAAGAGGGCCACACTTGTGTAAAAATTGTCCACATAAAGATGGTACCCCTTGCCGAATAAGGGTGACACCAAGTCCCAAACTGTCTTCCCACTGCTCCCCAGGTAGTCAGGGCAACCGACCGGCTCCAGGGTCTGATCTTTTCCCTCATAGATCCGAAATTTGTGGGTATAGCCTGTGGCCCTTTCACAGAGCTTATACAATTTGACCCCATACCGTGCGCGCTTGCTTGGGATGTATTGTTTGAAGCCAAGGCGCCCGGTAAAATGTATCAGGGACTCGTCTACGCAGATGTTTTGCTCTGGGGTATAAATATCTGCAAATTTCAGGTTGAAATGGTCTATGAGGGGCCGAATTTTGTGGAGCCGGTCAAAAGCAGGGTGGCCTCTGGGACGGGAGGTGCTGTTATCACTAAAGTGCAGGAAACGCAGGATGGTCTCAAATCGTGTCCTGGACATAGCAGCAGAGAACATGGGCATGTGATGAATTGGGTTTGTGGACCAATATGACCGCAATTCATGCTTTTTTGTCAGGCCCATGTTGAGGAGGAGGCCCAGAAAAGTTTTAATTTCGGAAACTTGGATTGGTTTCCACCGGAAAGACTGGGCATAAGAGCTTCCCGGGTTAGCTTGTGTGGCATATCTGTTTGTTTCGGCCACAACTAAGTCTAAAAGCTCCGCAGTCAAGAACAGCTCAAAAAATCCCAGGGCCGAACCGATCTGAGCTGTCTCAACCCGAACTCCAGACTGGGCAGTGAAAGGGAAAACTACAGGTGCGGCGGAAGTTGGGGACTGCCAATCAGGGTTTGCCAGCACCTCTGGGATTCTAGGGGCTCTACGGGCACGTCTTTGCGGTGGCTGCGACGGGGTCACTACTGCACGTGCCACCGTACCAGCTTCAACTGCCCTTCTGGTGCTCGCTACTTCACCAGGTTGTACGGCAGTGCTGGTACTAGGTCCAGGAAGGGCTGGGCTGCTGGTGTATGCCTCACCACGTAATCCGACAGCACCAGCCCCACTCTGCTGCTCTTAAAGCGGATCCTGCGCAACCTGCGGTCTAGCGACACGGGGCCGGGTACGCCTGCTGCTATCAGGGACCTCAACCTCCTCGTCCGAACTTTGGGTCAGAGAGCCACTGCTTTCTACAGGTTCGTATTCTGACCCGCTGGATTCATCAGATGAGGGTTCCCACTCCTCATCCGACTGGGTCAGAAGCCTGTAGGCCTCTTCAGAGGAATACCCCCTGTTAGACATGTGGGCAACTAAATTTAGGGGTATTCCCTGAGACTACCCAAGAAAGAAAAAGCAAGCCTGTCTTACAAAGGGGAGGCTAGCGAAGTACCGGAGGCCGCTGCGGTTGATAAAAAATATCAAAACTGATTTTTTTATCGCCGCAGTGCGTGTAAAGTGAATGTGCAGTGATAAAAAAAAAAAAATTTGTCACTGCGGTGGGGCGGGCGTGGGCGAACGCACGTGTGGGCGACCGATCAGGCCTGATCGGGCAAACACTGCGTTTTGGGTGGAGGGCAAACTAAAGTGACACTAGTACTATTATAGATCTGACCGTGATCAGTTTTGATCACTTTCAGATACTATAAAAGTACAAATGCTGATTAGCGATACGCTAATCAGCGAATAACAGACTGCGGTGCGGTGGGCTGGGCGCTAACTGATCGCTAACTACCTAACCAAGGGACCTAAACTATACCTAAAACCTAACGGTCAATACCAGTGAAAAAAAAAAATGTGACAGTTTGCATTGATCACTTTTTTTCCTTTTCACTAGTGATTGACAGGGGCAAGAAGGGGTGATCAAAGGGTTAATTGGGTGCTGGGAGGTGATCTGGGGGCTAAGTGTACTGTAGTGGGTACTCACAGTGATGATGTGCTCCTCTGCTCCTCTCCTGGAACCAACCGACCAAAAGAAGGAGCAGAGGAGCACAGCAGCCATATAACCCCATCATATTTACTAATATGTGGGGTTAAATGGCTGCTGATTGGATTTTTTGAAAATCATCAGCCTGCCAGCCAATGATCGTGGCCGGCAGGTTGATGACGAACTTCTTCTTTGAATTTTGCCGGCCCGCGATGCGCATGCGCGGGCCGGCATACCCAGAGCAGCACGACCGGCACACCCAGAGCAGCACGACCGCCGCGAAGACGCAATCCTGCGTACGGCGGTCGTGAGGAGGTTAAATGAAATCCAGAAAGCTGCAGTGGTTTCAGAAAAGTGTAGTTTGCTGAGACAGGTTTGGTTAGTCTCTGTTCTGGGCTTGATTTTTTTGGACTGGTGGGTAGGTTAAAGTGGGACCTCTAAGTCCACACCCTTAGGCTGCATTCACACACCAGCCCGTCACCCCCATAGAAATGCCTATTCTTGTCCGCAAGCTGCGGACAAGAATAGGACATGCTCTATCTTTTTGCGGAGTTGCGGACCTAAAGATCGGGGCCGCGCATTCCGTCCCCATAGAAAATTAATGGGTCCGCACCCGTTCAGCAAAATTGCGGAACGGATGCGGACCCATTCTGCGGTCATGTGAATGGAGCCTTACTCCAGCGTGATTTTTTCCTTTAGGTGATCTCAGGTGTGACTGCTGGAATCTTTACTGGGGAATAAAATCAGGTCTAGGATTGTCAGTGAGTATGAAAGGCTGGGAAGCTAGCTGACCTGCTGACTGTTTGAGCCTGATTCCCCCTGTGTGAACTACACTGTATTGGTGGGATAGAGATGACCTGTGTATTAGGCACAGCCCAGATGTGCAGGTCTTTATTTTGATGTGTTGTTGTGTTACTGTATGTGCTATTTGGACTTTTAACCCCCCCGGAGTCTTACAGCATGTCCTTGCCGACCTCACTGCTAATACACGATCCGTTGCAGTGTTTTTTTGTTAACAAGAAACTAAACACACGAACAATTGGGCACAATCTAAAATTAGCTCATAAGTTCAGAAGTAATGTCAAAAATATTATTTTACAGAAAGAGTAGTAGATTGGGAAACAAACTTCCAGCAGATGCGGTTGGATAATCTGCTGTATGTAAATGTGAACCTGCCTCGGATAAACATATCCACCCTAAGGAAAAAATAAATAGGAAATAGAAGACTAGATGTATCATGTGGTCTTTTTCTTCTCTCTTTTATGTTACCATGCTAGGAGTTCTTCAAATTGAATTCATAATTTTCAAATTAAAGGGGTTGTCTGGATAATTTTTTTTAAGCCTAAGAAGCCTTTAAAAAATAAAATATGTGTCACGGAAGGTGTACAGGAAACAAGACAACACAAAATGAATATACGACTCACTGGATCCAAAACTAAGGAACAAAAAGGGAGACCCCTGCATCAGACCTGGTACTCTCCCTGACTGCTCAGCCTATGCGAAAATCCCAATGGTAGATGATCGCATATCCTCGTACCTCGACTGTATAACACCTGAACACCCTATAATAGTGAGGGGACACGACCACCGGCTCCCTACACTAGATACGGAGGGAGTCAGGGTCACCTGGGATCCAGCAAACAGAAAAACACAAATGAATGCACAACACTTATCTTGTAGAAGACTGGGAAGTAGGATCAGCATGCACACACACTCCAGGAAGTAATATAAACCGCAAACTCATGCACTTTGGGGAGGGATTTAAAGGTATGCAATCAGTACAACTACATGACAGCTGAGAGAGGCTAACGAGATGAGGAACTGAAAGCAAAACAAAGGAAGCTCAAGGAGGAGGTTCTGAAAGGCATCTGTCAGAGCTTCTCAGATGTCTGGTGGTGACAATATGCTGTTCAAGCTGAGGCCTTTGTTTGGTCATAAGCCACCAGAAGCCACCAGTAACGGGACAGGTGAGTATTTTTGTTTTGTTTAATGGGTCATAGGTTGGGACCATCGGGGTTTTCATTTCTTTGGCTGAACAACTCCATTAGGTATTTCAGAGCCTTAAACTATTATTTTCCATTGTTGTATTAGGGTGGGTTCATATCTGCGTTCTGGATTCTGTTATGGATTTCCATTATAACATGGTTATAACGGAAAATACTGGAATCCATAAGACGGAAGTCAAAATGGAAGCCTTTAAGAGGCATTCCGTTTTGATCTGGCATAATAGAAGTCTATTTGCAATCATAACGGATCCGTCTGGTTCCCGTTATGCAAGACGGAAAACAAAGTCCTGTCGACAGGACTTTTTTCTCCGTTCTGCATAACGGAAACGGGACAGATCCGTTAGGATTCCCATAGACTTCTATTAAGACGGAATGCCTTTTAAAGGCTTAGGTTTTGTATTCCCTCATAATACAAGTCTATGGGCAGCATAACGGATCCGTCTTTCGGTCTTATGGATTCCGTTATTTTTCGTTATAACCATATTATAACGGAAAGCCATAACGGAATCCAGAACGCAGATGTGAACCCACCCTTATATGTCTTCTGTGTCTACCATAGATACATTTTATGCGCAAATATTTTTCCTTGCTCTTTTGATTTTAAAGTGATAAAAGAAATTGATAAAAAGCTGACATATGTGAACACCATCTTCTTCTAGCTGCCTCTACTATATTTTTCAGCATAGATTTTATAGAAAACATCTGCCCATTTAGACTGGCAACTTTTGTGAGCAAATTGTTTGCTACTTCAAAGTTTGCACTTAAATTAAAAAGAGTTTATGGAAACCCTTAAAAAGATCCAATATTCTGTATTACATGACTTTTGTGGCTTAATTATGAGCAGCTAGGGAAACTTTACACCAAAATTGAAGGGAAACTCCATGTTAAGTGTTAGGGTACACTACTAACGGCATAATGTTTCACTTTTCTTTTTTACTACAATACCTATTTTCATTTTTATAAATATGCTCAGATGTGCATAAAATACACTGCTATAGGCAATTAGATGATTTAGTCTTGGAACTGCTGGCTGTTCTGTCAGTGAAGAGAAAGGTTTGTTTTGGTATGGGCAGGGGAGGGCTGGCATCCTTAGACCTGGGGGGCAAATCCATTCAAGTGGCCCATTTCTAGCCCTGCCCATTATTAAAAGCCCCTCCTACATATAATAGGCCACTCCCAACAAACACTGTACAGCTGACATTCTATAGTTGAGGCCTGTCTCTACACATCATACGGAGAGGGGGGCCTGTCCTGGCTGCACTGCCTGCTTCACATTATACAATAAACAGCAGACTACAGCCAGGAATCTCCTCCCTCCCCAGATCCTGCTTAAGGCCTGTGGTTCCCCCCCACCATCTGCCACCTGCCCGTGGCCTGCTGCCCCCTTTGGCCCTCCTCACCCAGCTCTGAATCCTCCTTTTGAAAATGGCAGGTGGAGGAGATGGAGCATCTCCTCCCCTTCATAGCGCCACATACCTCTTACATCGAGTGATGTCACCTTTGTTGTAGACGTTCTCTTTCCTCATCTTCTCCATTCAGACCAGACCGCCATGATGATTTTTCAGCCATCTCCCGTCTCTGCAGAGATTGACAAACAGACATTAGTTTCCCACATTTTTCATCATCTTCACATCTTCTGAACACCCTTTCCTGCCACCCAATACTATACTGCAGAAACAGTCCCCCTGGAAATACTGCTACCACACAGATAGTGCCCCCATCAACAATTATTGGCACACAGTGCTCTATAAAATAACTGCTCCCAGACACTAATAGTATAAAGATAATGTCCCCCAAAAATAATTGTGCTAAGCTGATACTGTGCCAGGGTGCCCCCCAAAATCCCACCAATAGAAATAATTCTCTGCCAGAGCACACTTAGTAGTAATAATGCCCCTATAGTGCCCTAGTACTCATGTTCCTCATAGCCCCCCAGTAGTAGTAAAGCTCCGCATTATACCTCCTTATAGTAATAATTCTCCCTATAATATGACAGTACATGAAATACCCCCGCTTAGTGCCCGCAGTTGAGCTAATGTCCCCATAATGTATGCCAGTATAAAATACTCCTATATAGTGCCCTAGTAAATGCCCTCATAGTGCTCCTCTCCCCCTTCCCCATAGTGTCCCTCATAATATGCCAGTAAAAAATGCCCCTTCTTAGTGCCCCCAGCAGATGCTCCTATAG
Source organism: Bufo gargarizans (assembly GCF_014858855.1). Taxonomy (NCBI): domain Eukaryota; kingdom Metazoa; phylum Chordata; class Amphibia; order Anura; family Bufonidae; genus Bufo; species Bufo gargarizans. The sequence goes on along the minus strand of NW_025334199.1, from coordinate 127,977 downwards.
TGCTCCTCTCCCCCATAATGTGCCAGTAAAAAATGCCCCTTCTTAGTGCCACCAGATGCTCCAATAGTGCTCCACTCCCCCATTGTGCCCCCAAATAATGCCACATAGTGCCGCTCTCCCCTATAGTGCCTCCCATAATGTGCCAGTAAAAAATGCCCCCTTAGTGCCACCAGATGCCATAGTGCCCCCCATAATGTGCCAATAAAAAAGGACCCTTTAGAGCCCCAACTTCCCCATAGTGCCCCCAAATAATTCCTCTATAGTGCCAACAGATGCCCCATAGTGCTGCTCTCCCCTCTAGTGCCCCCCATAATGTGCCAATAAAAAAAGCCCCTTTAGGGCCCCCAGATGCCCCTTAGTGCTCCTCTCCCCATGGTGCCCCCATAATGTGCCAGTAAGAAATGCCCCCATAGTGCCTCCCCCCAAAAAATGGGCAAGAAATAAATGCCCCAGAGTGCCACCCCCAAAAAAATTGGGCTGTAAGAAATGCCAGATGCCCCCGCAAAGAAAAAAGACTAAAACAAAAAACACTATTACTTACCTCCATCAGCAGTGATGCGATGTAGGCCTCTTCCGGCCTGTGTCCCCCACTGTGTGCTGCCCGGCTCAGGCGGCGCGATAAAAATGACATCATCACGACGCCTGAGCCAGCCTCTGATAGGCTGCAGGCATTAGTGCCTGCGGCCTATCAGAAGAACAGAGAAGAGAAACACATCTCCCTCCCCTGCCGCTGCACAGCTATCTGTATCGCTGTCCTGAGGACGGCAATACAGATGAATATGGAGATGAGAGCTTCCACAATGGTAGCGCACATCTCCTACTGCCCCCCCACCGCCGTCGGCAACTAGAACCAGGGCCTTGCCGCCTGTGATCATCGGCGGTGCGGCCCTGAGGAATTAAAAAAAAAATATATTATTTGTTAAAGACGGCCCAGCGGACGTTTTTAACATGCTTTAGGGCGGCCTGGGGGACAATTGCCTCCCTGCCCCCCTTCCCAGCCCTCCCCTGGGTATGGGGCTGAATTTCTCAGTATGGGCTTACCCATGTTCTAGATATTGATGACCTATCTCCAGGAAGGTCATTAATATCAGATCGTTGGGGATCCAACATCCAACACCTCTACCAATAAACTGTTCTCAGCAGCAACTAGTGTCTGAAGAAACACAATGAATGAGCCACAAGTGGAAAGCTCCATCCACTGTGTAGTGGCTGTGTAAGGTTACTGCAGCTAGCTTTATTCTTTTCTTATGCAGAGGCACAGCATGCCTAATGGCTACAACCATTAAAGGGCTTCTGTCACCCCACTAAACTTTTTTTTTTGCTTACTTATAATCCCTACACTGCGATTTATGCCTACATAATCTAATTAATCATTTTGGTCCAGTAGATTTTGTTTAAAACATGCTTTTAAAATATGCAAATTACCTTGCTACCAGCAAGTAGGGCGGCTACTTGCTGGTAGCAGCCGCATCCTCCGATCCTAAAGACGCCCCCTCCGCATTGTGATTGACAGGGCCAGGGAACGGAATCGTTCTCTGCTGGCCCTGTGCAGTGTCCCAGGGGGTCAGTAGTGTAGCCTTAGATATGCTGGGCTTTGTAGTGCAGGGCAACCCACTAACCTGGGATTCACTGTCGTCTTCAATCTGGGCAGCGACTGGAACAGGCAGTTCATAAATGTTCGTGACGCCAGTGTCAATTGAACGGTGACACGCCGTGTAATGTTATGTGGAATAATGGAGTAACCACGTGATAGCCAACCAAAACTGGAACTTTACTGGTTTTCAGTAGTAATCATTCATGGACATCATTGGAAGCGCAGCTCCATTGAAGACAGTTGGTTTTACATAGGTTGACAGTGGTTTCATAAAAGTTACAGACTGGCCGGTTATAGCAAGGTGAATTACAGAGTGTTAATTACAGGAGTTGCAGTACAGGCGGCTTGCACTCTATTCCTGACTGATCCTGAAACATGTGACTTATTCTCCAAGGCCTGATGCCCTAGCTCTGGCGTATCCTTGAATCTTTCTTTATCAAATACCTCCTCTGTTACCTTGAGTACCTCTTGCTAATTAGACTCGCCTTCTGTTTTATTCTGGGTCTTCAGGCTGTTTAACTATGCCCTTCTTGCTTCTACGAATACGGACTCAGGAGGGGAACCTTCTCCTCGGATCTGGAATCCGGTTACAGGGCTTACTCTACCCTCTCAGCACTGAGTCTAGAAACTTCTGCCTTCCTGAGCTAGGCCCTAGCCTATTTATACTGAACTGGGGGCTCCCTCTGCTGGCTGTGACAAGGATTGCCGGTAACCGGCCTGACTGGCTTAAAGGGAAATACACATTCCAACCTAGCAGTGTCGGGTAGCCTACCCGTATGCTGCACACCCCCAGACTTTAACGTGAGTAAGGCCTCGTACTCACACACATGCCTGAACCAACATAAGCTGATGCATAATTTAAACATTACATTATAAATATAAGAAACGACTATTTCACACAAAAATATAACATTTGCGACTTGATGAACAAATGACGCAAGAAAAAGGGCGTCTTCTTTCTTCCTAGGCACGGCCGCTGACCTGGCACAGCGGACTTAAGGTGAACCAGGTTAGTCTATTTTTTTTCTTGACTGAAGTATAATAAAGAACTACACCGGATTTTCCTGCGGGTGTAGAACAGGCAAGGGCTCACGTGGAGGAGTCCATTCTTGCGCACAAACATCAAGCAGGCTATTTCCGATAGTAACTGTTCGGGAGGGGACACCACCAGCATAGTCAAAGTCTCCTAAATGGACTGGCGGACGTCCCCTGGTCATCCGGGTGGACCTTCTCAACACAGGGGTTTCTTCTTCCCTTAGCACCGAGGTAGAAGAGAGAGGAGCAACAGGAGGATCTCCATCCGTGAGACCTTGGTCAGGAACAACAGGAACAACAGGAACAACAGGAACAACAGGATCCACAGGATCCACTAGAGGGGGAACGGGATCCGGGGCATCTTGAACTGACTCTTCTGGAAGTAAAGGTACAGTAGGTGCCGGAGCGGGCACCAATAAGTTCAACCATGGTGTCAGAAGCCAATGCATGGGATCAGCGTCATACCTTAGGTTACTGACAGCCTGCATAGGATCCTCGGGCTGTATTGATGACTCTGACACAGGGGGTTCAGATATAGAACTCTCGGCACTGGGTTCTGGTGTCAGGCAGAGCTTTAACCGGTTTCGGTGTACAATTTGGGATCCCCTGCCTTCCCGGGTGATCTCATAAGTGTGAGTTCCAACATTTGGGATTGCAGTGACAACATAGGGACTTTGCTCCCATTTACTGTCCAGTTTACTGGTACGGCGGTTATTTTTTAACCATACCACAGCCCCTATTGTCAAGGGTTCTGCATGGGCTGCTTGGTCATAGTCTCTCTGCTGCCGGTCTCTAGCATAGTCCATACGTTCCTGAACAATAGCTTGGGCCGTATTCAATCGCCTTTGGTGTTCAGCAACCCAGTCGGTATTAGGTAATGGGTTGATGCAATCAGGTACGAGTACGTCCAAGGAGTGATCAGCAGGCAATAACCCTTGGCGCCCAAACATCAAATAAAAGGGGGTATACCCGGTGGAACAGTGTATGGTATGATTATACGTGAACATGAGCTGTGGCAACAGATTAGGCCAATCTCCCCTGGTTTCAGGAGGCACGGTCCTCAGCATCTCTATCAAGGTCTGATTCATTTTTTCACACAATCCATTACCTTGCGGATGGTAGGCCGTCGTCCGGATCTTCTTACAGTTGTGCAGACGGCACAGTTCATGGAACAGATGGGACTCAAAAGCAGGACCTTGATCGGTGAGGATCTTTTCTGGACAACCGTAGGGCAGGAGGAAGTGTTTCCAGAACAGTTCGGCTGTAGTCTTGGCCGTCTGGTCTCTCACAGGCACCGCTACAACAAACTTAGTGAAATGGTCAATAATAGTCATAGCGTACACATACCCTGAGCGACTAGGTTCCAGTTTCACATGGTCGATGGCGACAAGTTCAAGAGGACGAGTACTTACAATGGGTCTCAGTGGTGCCCTCTGATCATGGTGTTCACCTCATTTCAAGGTACAGGCTACACACTCTCGACACCACTTCTCCATGTCTTCTCTCATGCCCACCCAGTAAAACCGCTGGCGGATATTTGCCTCAGTCTTTTGGACCCCAAAGTGACCGGATTGATTGTGGTACATCTCCAACACCATACCTGCATCTCGTCGGGGTATGAGAATCTGATGCACTCTTTCGTTGGACACTGGGTCTAGGCTTCTCCGTAGCAACAGGCCCTTTTGTATGAAGAGCTGATGGCGCTGTCTCCACAGTTTGATGAGCTCAGGATCTGTACTCTTACGCCGAATCCTCTCAGGGGCTCTGCCACTGGTAATGAAGTCCAACAATTCACCCAGCACTCTACTTTCAGACTGTAGTTTCACCCACCTTTCTTCTTTGAGTTCAGGCCTACTGGAGGGTGAAGGATCTGCAGCTCTGTCACTGGTAGCCCGAGCCTGATCCTGTTGAGCAAATTTATGGTAGAAGGCCGGCATTTCTACATCTTCCCAAGCATCTCGCACATCATCAGGAGCTGTCTCTGTGGGAAGCCTGGATAAAGCATCAGCATTGTCATTAGTACGTCCAGCACGATATTTTACAGAGAAATCATAGTTGATGAGGCGAGAGGCCCATCTTTGCTCCAAAGCCCCCAATTTAGCTGTATTTAGATGTGCCAGAGGGTTATTATCAGTGAATGCAATGAAGGGGGTAGCGGCTAGATAATCTTTGAATTTCTCCGTCACTGCCCACACTAATGCCAGGAACTCTAGTTTGAAGGAACTATAATTCTGGTCATTTTTCTCAGCTCCTTTCAGGGAGCGGCTTGCATAAGCTATCACTCTTTCTTTTCCCTCTTGGATCTGGGCAAACACAGCCCCAGGCCTCGCTTGCTAGCATCAGTATACAGATGGAAGGGCTTGCTGTAGTCTGGATAACCTAACACGGGAGGCTCGGTCAGTTTTTTTTTTAACAACTGGAACGCTATCTCTCTTTCTTCATTCCACTCAATGGGCACTGGAGTTCTAGGACTTTTCTTGGGCTGCCCCCTCAAGAGTTCCTGGATAGGATCGGCTATTTGAGCAAAATGGGGGATAAAACGTCTATAGTAGCCGGCAAAACCAAGGAAACCCCTCACCTCTTTGACGGTAGTGGGGACCGGCCAGTTACGGACAGCCGCTAACTTATCAGGGTCAGGTTGTACGCCCTCTCCGCTTACCACATGCCCCAGGTATTTTACCGCAGGTTTGAGCAAGTGGCACTTGGACGGCTTTACCTTCAGGCCATATTTGATAAGGATTTCAAAGACCTCTGCTAAGTGTTTCAGATGGTCTTCATATGTTTTTGAGTACACAATGACGTCATCTAGATACAGCAGCACTGTTTCGAAGTTTTTGTGACCCAAGCACCACTCCATTAGTCTCTGGAAAGTTCCTGGGGCATTACATAACCCGAACGGCATACAATTGAATTCGAACAGGCCCATGGGAGTGGTGAAAGCAGTCTTTTCCCTATCTGCCGGGGCCATGGGTACTTGCCAGTAGCCACTGGTCAAGTCCAACGTGGAGAAATAGGCAGCGGAGCCCAGAGCAGTTAGTGACTCCTCAATGCGGGGCAGTGGGTACGCGTCTTTGTGGGTTATTTGATTAATTTTTCTATAGTCCACGCAGAAACGGATACCACCATCCTTCTTCTTTACAAGGACCAGGGGTGCTGCCCACGGGCTACGACTGTCCCGGATTACATTAGAGTCTTTCATCTCTTGGATCATTTCCTTTACAGTCTGATAGGAAGTAGGCGGTAAGGGTCTGTATCTCTCCTTGATAGGAGGATGAGATCCAGTAGGTATGGTGTGTTGTATGGCACTAACCTCTCCATAATCAGTAGCATGTTTACTGAAGGCCTGGTGGTGCTCTTTGACAAGCTGTAGTATCCCTTCTTGTTGACGTTGGGGGGTAGTCTCGTCCCCGACATGTAGCTCTTCCCACCAGGGCACTTGTGACTGGGGCACCGGCGGACATCCGCTGACTGCAGCTGGCGGCTTTTCTGCCACTGGAAGACGGATGATGTCTTGGAAGAACACCTGAGAAAGCTGGGCAACAGGGTAATGCTTAGTAAGCGCAACAGGATGATCACTCAGGTTAATCAGACGGACAGGTACTTTACCTTGGGAGACGTTCACCAGGCACTTGGCAGCTCTCACATAAGGGTAGTTCTCCATCTGGATTGGTTCCACCAGGGCTGGATAATCTTGGCCTTGGACTCCCAGGACAGCACGACACCATAAGAGAGTTTGGGAATTAGGAGGCAAAGTCACAGGCTTATTATCACGGATCCTGGCAGTACAAATTTCTCCTTTCCCGTTAGCAAACCTCTGCTGGGCACTTAACACAGTGATAGTCTTTTGAATCACCCTCTTGGATGCAGAGGAAGCAGTGGGCAGAGTCTGGTGTAATACGGCAAGTATTTCTGCATAACAGTTTTTGAAGACATTGGTGCCTAGAATGACAGGATGTCCTCCTCTGTCACCGGCCTGTACTACTATCACCCCCTGTTGAGGTAAGGTTACTTCTCCCACCTGCAGGGTGGGTTCCCAGTATCCATGAATCTTTACTGGTTTGCCATTGCTGGCGATAATCTCTACCCAGGATTCAGGCGGCTGGGTCAATTGGTTGGTGTCCCAGAATCTTTCAAAGGCGGGCAGCTGAATAGTAGTGACCTGAGACCCCGTATCTAATAGGGCTTCAAAGGAGACCCCGTTGATCTCTACATTGATTTTAGGATGGGATCCTACATACCGTGGCATCCAATTTGGATCCTTTGGACCTAGTGTTCTACCTCCCGAGGGGTGGTCCTCAGCCTCATGGGTTGCCCGTTTAACTGCCAGCACGTGGATTCTGTGTGTCCCACCTTTTTGCAGTATGTATACACGGGCCGCTTGCGATCCCTATTGCGCCTCCCAGGATCTCTGGGGTGAGTCTCTTGGTATGGAGGTGGGAACGGCTTAGGAGGTGACAGGAACTCTTCTTCTGACATTATGGGTTTTTCCCATTCCTCCATTTTTCTGCACACTCTCTCTAGGCTTTTAGTGAGGTGATTTACTTGCTCTGTCAGCATGGCGATAGTATCGGTAGCTGTAGCTTGAACAGCTTGACCGGCCTCAGCTCGGTTAATGATAAGCGGTTTTGACCTGCAGGCTGATAACTCAGGTGGTGTGCTCAACTCTGTGGATACTGCTGACCCCAGAATTTTTATAGCCAGTTCTTTAAAATCCAGAAAGGTACTGCTGGGGTGTTGGGCTGACAGCATTTTTAATTGAGTCCTTATTTGCTCACTAGACACCCCTGTGATAAATTGTTCCCTCAGGGTCTGGTCCTGACTATCAGCCTCCCTGGGATCTATCTGGATTACAGCCCCCAAAGCCTCCTGAAGTGATAGGGCATAGTCACGGAGGGACTCACCGGACTTTTGTTTCTTGCCAAAGAAGTGCATCTTTACCTCTGAGGCAGTCCTCGTTGGCGGGTGAATATCTGCTCCAGAGTACTCCTTTCAGCAGGCCAGGATAATACCTCTCTGCGGGCAGCTCCCTTCAGTTGTGCTAGCAGGATTTCCATCTGCTGATCGGCATTTATGGGGTACAGTTTGAATAATGCCAGCAACTTTTCTTTAAAGTCTCTTAAGGTATGGGCCTCCCCTTTATAGCGGGGAAACCATGGGGCCAAAAAAGGCATAGTAAAGGGCATCATGCTGGGGGCCATAGGAGGATTAGAAGCCGCAAGTTCTCCTGGTGCCGGCTGCTCGGCGACTCCCGGATCCGACATGTTAACTTATTACAATGTGGCCGCTGGTGACTAAAGAGGCCGGGACAATCCCCTTCCCTCCGGTTACAAGTTCTTACCGGTATCGCCGCGGTGACGTAGAGGAAACAGGGCCGCGGCGGTGCGATGATGAAGAGGGGCGGGCTTTTCGGTGTCTTTGAAGGGATCCGCCCACGAAAGTCCTTAGCAGAGCGGGAAACTTTACTCCAGGCGGCCGGTGGCCATCTTGATCACCATTCCCTGACAGCAAGCAGGGTTGTTGAGGAGTTAATGAATTATAATCCACAACCACGATTTTCTTTTCCTAAGGGTAGCGCAACACAGCACAGCGCCTCCTATTTCTCCCAGGCACAATTGTAATCCACCGATTTGGGAATAAAGGGTACAGTCCTTGCAATACGGTGGTGGAATAGTTAAAGCACACAGTTCACACTTCTCTGCACTCCAGAAGCATGCGGATCCTGTTCGTGACGCCAAAAAGAGCGATGCAGTGTCCCAGGGGGTCAGTAGTGTAGCCTTAGATATGCTGGGCTTTGTAGTGCAGGGCAACCCACTAACCTGGGATTCACTGTTGTCTTCAATCTGGGCAGCGACTGGAACAGGCAGTTCATAAATGTTCGTGACGCCAGTGTCAATTGAACGGTGACACGCCGTGTAATGTTATGTGGAATAATGGAGTAACCACGTGATAGCCAACCAAAACTGGAACTTTACTGGTTTTCAGTAGTAATCATGCATGGACATCATTGGAAGCGCAGCTCCATTGAAGACAGTTGGTTTTACATAGGTTGACAGTGGTTTCATAAAAGTTACAGACTGGCCGGTTATAGCAAGGTGAATTACAGAGTGTTAATTACAGGAGTTGCAGTACAGGCGGCTTGCACTCTATTCCTGACTGATCCTGAAACATGTGACTTATTCTCCAAGGCCTGATGCCCTAGCTCTGGCGTATCCTTGAATCTTTCTTTATCAAATACCTCCTCTGTTACCTTGAGTACCTCTTGCTGATTAGACTCGCCTTCTGTTTTATTCTGGGTCTTCAGGCTGTTTAACTATGCCCTTCTTGCTTCTACGAATACGGACTCAGGAGGGGAACCTTCTCCTCGGATCTGGAATCCGGTTACAGGGCTTACTCTACCCTCTCAGCACTGAGTCTAGAAACTTCTGCCTTCCTGAGCTAGGCCCTAGCCTATTTATACTGAACTGGGGGCTCCCTCTGCTGGCTGTGACAAGGATTGCCGGTAACCGGCCTGACTGGCTTAAAGGGAAATACACATTCCAACCTAGCAGTGTCGGGTAGCCTACCCGTATGCTGCACCTGCCTGTTTGCATTCAAAATCTGACGCCTGAGCCGCGGCCGTACCTGTCTTCAATCGGCGCAGGCGTACTGAGAGGTGGCCGCTCGCTCGGCCGCTCCATCCTCAATGCGCCTGCGCCGGGTGTAGATGTGACGTCATCGGCGCAGGCGCATTGAGGTTGGAGCGGCCGAGCAAACGGCCGCCTCTCAGTGCGCCTGAGCCGTTCCCTGGCCCCGTCTATCACAATGCGGAGGGGGCGTCTTTAGGATCGGAGGATGCGGCTGCTACCAGCAAGTAGCCGCCCTACTTGCTGGTAGCAAGGTAATTTGCATATTTTAAAAGCATGTTTTAAACAAAATCTACTGGACCAAAATGATTAATTAGATTATGTAGGCATAAATCGCAGTGTAGGGATTATAAGTAAGCAAAAAAAAAAAAAAAAGGTTTAGTGGGGTGACAGAAGCCCTTTAAGTGGTACTATACACTTATGTGGACAGATTTCTAAAACTGTTGAAAAGAAAAACTGTCTACTTTGCTTATAGCAGCAAATCGAGGTACAGGTTTTATCTTTCAAAATAAGAAATCAAACTAATAGTTGTGCTCTGGAAATTCCCCGCTTAATGGGAACCTGTCATCAACTTTATGCTGACCTCACTGAGGGCAGCATAAAACAGTAACAGTAACAGAAATGCTAATTTCAGTAGTATATCACTCATGAGCTAAAAGTAAGTGGTTGTTGAGAACCAGCATCATAATCATTGCAGCCCAGATCTTGAAAAGAGCCAAATCTACCTGAGAAGAGTCATAGTTATACATAATCTCCTGCTCTCCCGCCAATCTGCTGATGATTGGCAGTTCTCTCCTAGAGAGAAAGGGAGAAAACTAGGTAGAAAACTAGTCAGTCTTTAGCAGGTGGGCAGGAAGAGCAGAATTTTTTAAATAACCAGGACTCTTCTCAGGTAGCCGGGACTCTTTTCCAGGCCCAGTCTGCAATGATTGTGATGTTGGTTCTCGGCAATACTTTCTTTTAACTCTGAAAGCAACTCACCTGTCTCTACTTTATGCTGCCATTAGTATGGGCAGCATAAAGTTGATGACAGGTTCCCTTTAATATTTACTGCCACATTAAGTGGTTTAGTATGCTTAGTGGTTACACTCACATTTGGATGGGAAACTTGCACTTGCCAAACTCCAAATTTGTTTTGATCTCTTTATTGGTCTCTTACAAGGGATCTAAAGAACAGTACACCACACCTCCAGGAATTCAGGTTGCCCCCCAGATGTTTAACAGATCTTGCCTGAACCAACTGTGCCACACTTCCACACCCTAGCCCCATGTAGTATTTCTGTGGAATTGCACCAGCTTCTTATTTACAATTGCCTTGGTGCCTCTGGAGGTTTTCAAAACTATTAGGCCCCTTTCACACAAGCGAGTTTTCCGCACGGGTGCATAGCATCCACACTGAATCCTGACCCATTCATTTCAATGTGAGCATTTTTTTCACGCATCAGTTTTACTTTGCGTGAAAAACACAGCATGTTCTATATTGAGCTTTTTTCACGCAGCCCTGGCCCCATAGAAATGACTGGGGCTTCAGTGAAAAACGTATTGCATCTGGAAGCAAGTCCGGATGCAATGCGTTTTTCACTGATGGTTTCTAAGAGATGTTGTTTGTAAACATTACATTTTTTATCACGCACGTGAAAAACGCATCAAAACGCATTGCACCCGTGCGGAAAAAAATGAACGACTGAACGCATTTGCAGACAAAACTGACTGAGCTTGCTTGCAAAATGGTGTGAGTTTCACTGAACGCACCCCGAACGCATCTGGGGCCAATCTGTATTGTTCGTGTGAAAGAAGCCTTAGGCTGCTACCTTTATCAGGAATTTCCTCCTGATAAGGCCTCATGCACACGACCGTTGTGTGCATCCGTGGCCGTTGTGCCGATTTTTGACTTTCAATGGGTCCGTGGAAAAATCGGAAAATGCACCGTTTTGCAGCCGAGGCCGTGATCCGTGTATCCTGTCCGTCAAAAAAATAAGACCTGTCCTATTTTTTTGACGGACAACGGTTCACGGACCCATTCAAGTCAATGGGTCCGTGAAAGAACACGGATGCACACAAGATCGGCATCCGTGTCCGTGATCCGTGGCCGTAGGTTGCTTTCATACAGACGGATCCGAAGATCCGTCTGCATAAAAGCTTTTTCAGATCTTAGTTTTCACTTCGTGAAAACTCATATCCGACAGTATATTCTAACACAGAAGTGTTCCCATGGTGATGGGGACGCTTCTAGTTAGAATACACAACAAACTGTGTACAAGACTGCCCCCTGCTGCCTGGCAGCACCCGATCTCTTACAGGGGGCCGTGATCAGCACAATTAACCCCTTCAGGTGCGGCACCTGAAGGGGTTAATTGTACTATCATATCCCCCTGTAAGAGCTCAGGGCTGCCAGGCAGCAGGGGGCAGACCCCCCCCTCCCCAGTTTGAATATCATTGGTGGCCAGTGCGGCCCCCCCTCCCTCCCTCTATTGTAATAAATCGTTGGTGGCACAGTGTGCGCCCACCATCGCCCCCCCCCTCCCTCTATTGTAATAAATCGTTGGTGGCACAGTGTGCGCCCACCATCACCCCCCCTCCCTCCCTCTATTGTAATAAATCGTTGGTGGCACAGTGTGCACCCCCCATCGGCCCCCCTCCCTCTATAGCAGTAACAACATTGGTGGCCAGTGTGCGGCCTCCCATCTCCCCCCCCCCTGATCATTGGTGGCAGCGGAGCTCCGATCGGAGTCCCAGTTTAATCGCTGGGGCTCCGATCGGTAACCATGGCAACCAGGACGCTACTGCAGTCCTGGTTGCCATGGTTACTTAGCAATAGTACAATAGTAGAAGATTCATAGTTACCTGCTTGCTGCTGCGATGTTCGTGTCCGGCCGGGAGCTCCACCTACTGGTAAGTGACAAGTCTGTGTGGCGCATTGCTAAAGAACTGTCACTTACCAGTAGGAGGAGCTCCCGGCCGGTCACAGACATCGCAGCAGCAAGCAGGTAAGTATGAATCTTCTACTATTGTACTATTGCTACGTAACCATGGCAACTAGGGCTGCAGTAGCTTCCTGGTTGCCATGGTTACCGATCGGAGCCCCAGCAATTAAACTAGGACTCCGATCGGAACTACGCTGCCACCAATGATGGGGGGGGGAGATGGGAGGCCGCACACTGCCACCAATGTTGTTACTGCTATAGAGGGAGGGGGCCGATGGTGAGCGCACACTGTGCCACCCATGATTTATTACAATAGAGGGAGGGAGGGGGGGGGGCGATGGTGGGCGCACACTGTGCCACCAACAATTTATTACAATAGAGAGAGGGAGGGGGGGCGATGGTGGGCGCACACTGTGCCACCAACGATTTATTACAATAGAGGGAGGGAGGGGGGGGCCGCACTGGCCACCAATGATATTCAAACTGGGGGGGGGTCTGCCCCCTGCTGCCTGGCAGCCCTGATCTCTTACAGGGGGATATGATAGTACAATTATCCCCTTCAGGTGCGGCACCTGAGGAGTTAATTGTGCTTATCACGGCCCCCTGTAAGAGATCGGGTGCTGCCAGGCAGCAGGGGGCAGTCATGTACACAGTTTTTCAGTATATTCTAACCTGAAGCGTCCCCATCACCATGGGAACGCCTCTGTGTTAGAATATACTGTCGGATCTGAGTTTCACGATGTAGCTCATATCCGACAGTATATTCTAACATAGAGGCGTTCCCATGGTGATGGGGACGCTTCAAGTTAAAATATACCATCGGATTGGAGAAAACTCCAATCCGATGGTATAAAAGAACTCCAGACTTTACATTGAAAGTCAATGGGGACGGATCAGTTTGAAATGGCACCATATTGTGTCAACGTCAAACGAATCCGTCCCCATTGACTTGCATTGTAATTCAGGACGGATCCGTTTGGCTCCGCACGGCCAGGCGGACACCAAAACGACTTTTTTTTCATGTCCGTGGATCCTCCAAAAATCAAGGAAGACCCACGGACGAAAAAACGGTCACGGATCACGGACCCACGGACCCCGTTTTTGCGGACCGTGAAAATAAACTGTCGTGTGCATGAGGCCTAACCCATAGCTATGGATGTACAAACATGCATGCTGCCCAACACTCAAGAGTGGGGTCCCTGATCACTTTGTAAGGAATTCTACCTACCTCTTTGAGAGCACCATGTAAAGTAATCTTGATACAACAAAAAACACCATCAGGGAACAGTATTTTTCTATTTATAACACAATTTTATTGCTCTGATCACTTGGTACCACCTGTACCATCTAAAGGCCCCCATACACGTTAGTGTATTGTGGGCTGAACCCTTGGACAAGGGTGGGTTTAGCTGACAGTCTAATGTGTAAGGGGAGCTCCAATTGGGGAAGCAAAGTAAATATTTTTTCCCAATTCTTTTGTTCTAACAGGAGATAAGCTGCCACTGGAAGTGACTTTCTCCTCACTGACACATACATGCTTCGGCCAAACTGAACATGTATGGGGTAGTTGGGACAAAGTCGAGAGTGATAGAGGTTGGCCTAATGATCGTTCGGCTGACAGCTATTGAATGTGTATGGCCAGCTGAAGCTTGCAGGAGGACATTTTACTACAGACATAGACTTTCATTCATCACTGCATACACATAGTAACATAGTAAAAAAGTATATAAGGCCGTAAAAAGACATTTGCCCATTTAGTTCGGCCTGTTATCCTGCATGTTGATCCAGAGGAAGTGTCACGGCTGAGGATGGGGAAAATCCTCAGCCGTGCGATGCCAGAAGATGTTACGCGCTGCTTGACCAGGACGACAGTATTAGGGAGCAGGTCACCTCCTATCACGTCCCTAAACTGACCCTGACTCCTATCCATATGTCAACCCTGAAGGTGGGAGGACTCATACACCGGATGCCTTGGGGTCCCTACTAGCCCTCAGGATTGCCCTGGAACAAGGAGCAGGGTAAAAAGACCTGTTCCTTCTGGACACGAAGGAACAGGAGTCTCACTGGCCAAGCTGCAGGGAAAGGAACATAAATAGCCTATGGATATAGCAGGAGGCTGAAAAGCACTTCCACACCTACCTGCCACAGACACTCAGACTGGATCCCATGCAAGACAGCAAGTGTCCACACCCAAACACAAATGGACACAGCACACACACAAACACACAGGAAGCCAGATCCATAGGTGCATAACATAACAAAGGAAAACATCAAATGGACATCAACATAAACTTAAGAGTCACAGTTAGTTTTTTTTACATTTATGACCACAAGGGTGGCCCTCACTGGCAGATGGAGTTCACAGGAGGCTGCTCCAGCTAAGCATGGCTGAAGCAACCCACTGAGACATGCCAAACACAGAGGCTATATAGGCCTAAGTGGCCACACCCACACAGACACACCCAGTGTCTCACACACACAGAAAGGGAGTTAACCCTTCCACCACCAGGGAAGGGAAAACACCACTTAAAGGGGAAGTGCACACAATAATATAAAACCAAGTGCACACATACACACATATCACACACAACCGCATGCACAACATAGCAAGCTGCCATGACACAGCTCAGACTGCTATGCTGCCACATACATACTGTTGCCAGCGGCAACCACAGGTGAGGCAAATACCACAGCCCTCACCTGTGATTGACAACCAAACCAAAGACCGCTGACAACCGCATGCGGTTCAGGAGTCACGGCCATAACCATGGCCGTGACAGGAAGGCAAAAAAACTCCTGTGAGGTAGAAGCCAATTTTCCCCACTTAAGGCCTCATGCACACGACCGTTGTTTTATTCCGTGTCCGTTGCGCCGTTTTTCGTGATTTTCAGCGGACCCATTGATTTTCAGTGGGTCCGTTGAAAACTCGCCTAATGCACCGTTTGTCATCCGCGTCCAAGATCCGTGGTTCCATTCTGTCAAAAAAATTTAACCTGTCCTATTTCTTTCACGGAAAACGGTTTGCGGACCCATTCAAGTCAATGGGACTGTGAAAAAACGCGGAGGCACACCCGATTGACATCCGCGCCGCGTCCATTTTATTTCTATCTTTTGCCATGGCAAAACTGTCTGCCAAAACTTGTGGCAATAAAATGAAAAAATATATATATACAGGAAGTTTAAGGTCACAGGTTAGGCTAATTGCTAGGCCACCTGTGCCGAAAATAAGAACTGTGGTGTGGTAGTCATTGCTGATCTATTTTCATTCAAAATGCCACGCTGGAATGATCGAAAAATTAATACATTTGGTACAGGAGAGGCCCGAACTATGGGACACCTGGTCCAATTCCTATCAGGACCGAGTCCATAAGGAGTCTGCGTCGGAATATGTGGCCCGTAGCATGAGACGGGCCTGAATGGGCCAAAGCAGATGGCCGAGGCGGGCAGATTAGTAGGCTAATGTAGTTGTACGGTCCTTGCCCTGTGTGTGCCTAAAATGATGTAGCTATAAATTCCATAAGGTCAGAATACTGTATATTTTGTGGCCCAGCTTAATTTTGCATAAGGCCTGTACATGGTTTTTAAATGAGTCGTGCACTAAATACCATACCCCACCATTTCTAACTTGAAATGGCTGTCCCTCCCTTTGCTACAGCATACAGTACTCATGTATAATAACATGTATGGGCACTTTTTATTTGGTGACACATGTGTCCCTGTTGTAATTGAGCATCTTATAGTTGTCACCCTCACATATTCTAAAGTATTTTAGTACCAATGGCTTGCACGACTAGTCTCCTCCTTCCTGAACTTGTACATTAGTATCCACACACCTGCAGTACTGTACCATGTGCTGTATAATCTTGGCAATTCAGAAATGTATGAGATTTGTCTCCTTGATCTAGGTTAACATTTGCACTTTGTTAATTTGTCTTGATTTTTTATTTAGTTTTTGATTGTATAATTTTTTTTGTAATTTGTATATTATGTCATTTATTTACAGTCAAACAGACTAAAACCCGGTGGTCTAGTTGCCGTGACCAGTTTAGAAGGAAGGTCACCAGCAAAGGCTGGAGTGGTGAGGGAACCTCCAGGAAAAGGTCATATATTTACACTGCACAGTTGCAGGCCAGTTATGGATTTGAGGCCGTAAGTATTTTTAATGTTTTTTTGTCATTAAAAATGTTGTTTAAACTTAGGTTAGAATCTTGGTGAGCAATAGTGGAAAAGAATGTAATGGGTTGTGTTGCGTTGTACTATTGATGACCTATCCTTTGAGTAGGTCAGGCATGTCAAAACTGAGGCCATCCAGCTCTTTCCAAACTGCAACTCCCAGCATGCCATAATAGCTGTAAGCTATCCAGTCCTGCTGGGAGTTGTATTTGTGCAACAGCTGGCGGGCCACAGTTTGGACATGCCTGGTGTAGATGATCTCCATCAATTTTGTGGGGGAGTCACACCAGGCACCACCGCTGATGAGCTGTTTGATGAGACGACACGTGCAGTGCGCATATGGCACGTCCCCTCTCTCTTTTGTTCCTGTGAAGCAATATTTTCATGGTCAAGGAACATAGATGTTTGCAATCAGAGCAGGAATAGAGAAGGTAGATGGCACATGCTCACTGCACGCATTGTCTCCTCATACAGTTGATCATCGTGTTTGCCGGCTGTTGGTCACACACCAATATAATCATGTGTACCTATCCTGTGGATAGGTCACAAATCTCAAAAGGTTGGACAAACCCTCCTGAATAGTGTAGCCATTTGTGTATGTTTTGGATGGTTATATATTTTCCCTACATACCTGCTATCTTACTTTTGTCTGTTTTAGAATTTGATACCCATTCTGTACTGTCATTGTCATTTACATAGGTTAAATGGTATATTACAAACCACAGAAAGGATTCCTAAAGGTTCCCATATAAAATGCCAATTACATAATCCAATGATAATCAAGTATAATGATGCTCCAACTACATCCGACCAGCAGATTTTAAACTACTACTCCCACCATGGGCAAGTGTTGCCTGGTACATGTTGTTTCTCAGGAAATGATGTTCTATTAGGTTTACATTACATCAAGGATGTTTGAATGGTGGAAGCAGGCCACATACAGACGAGATGGACTGAATATCAGTACTGGTTTTGGTCCTTGAATGAGTAAACCTCTTTTGGTGCTGGACAGCTCCAAACGCCAAACAATGTATTCCAAATAGTTTCACATTAGGCCTTTACATCAAATATCTAAATGTTTTTTTTTTTTTTTTATATTTTTATTTTGAAAAATTCACATTGAAGGTGTTATTCCTTGTTTTAAAACAAATATGTGATGTATGCAGCCTCACTGTATATATATATATTGTACACACACGGCTGTTTTAACTTAGTAAAAATGTGGTACTTTTGCAATAAGATAGTCAAATGATGTAATATATTTTTTCTTGTTTCTTTCAAATACAGTACTGTGGACAGTCTGGATGCCTCAGATGACTCCGAGACGGCGGGAAGTGAGACACTGGCTGTTTTTTCGCCCGCAACAAGTCCAGTCCCAATGCCAGCAGAGGAGCCTGAAGAGTCATCACTGGCCCAGCCCACCCTAGCAATGGCGAGCCCAGAGAGAGGACAGCAGCCGCAGCCCAGGCGTCACCGCCATGTCCCTCCCTCTTCCTCTAGGCAAGCGAATCGTGAAATGATTGATGCACGAGTCAAAGAATTCCTTGCCCAGAGGAGGAGTGATGGCATGGAGGAGGCAATGTTAAGGGGACGAGGGCCATTAATGAAGCAGGTCACTCTGGAAAAGTAACATAAGTGCATGGCTTCTCTGGCCCTAGTCATTAAAATGTATGCCTCCCCTTACCAGGGAGACATACACTCAAAAATAAATTTATTAAAAAATGAAATAATAAATGCTGCTCAGCAGCTGCAAACACGCAGCTACCACCAGCCTCCCCAACCAAATCAAGGGCCATCTTCCCCCCCCCCCAACCACCATACCACGATTCCCAAGACCCGACACAACATGTGGTCAGCCAAATTACCCTGCCACTTTGGCAACTGGGGCCATACAACAGGACCCATGTACGGCCACGCTCTTCGTATGTTCCTGGGTCATTTACCCAAGACCTGTTTGAACTTTGAGATATGTTTCAAAATGTTTTCTAGTATGTTATGTACTTTGGTATGGTTTTTGGATTTGTGATCCACATATTTTATTAAAGTTTGTTTGTGAAAAAACTAATTTGACTTGTGTTAATTTTTTTAATACACAAAACATTTAGAGTTCAACACATCGTAAAAACACATAGACACGCACTATAGCTCACAAATCAACACTTTATTTTGAAGAACAACATCTGTATTTTTGGATAATGTGATCATGAGGTATTAGAAAAAATTTGGACCATCTAAGCAACATACTAAAGATGTTAATGTCAATTAACATTTTGTAGAAAACATCTTTAATATTTATTTATATGGAGTTTTAAAATATGTGATGTCCAAAAAATCTCAGCCCACAAGCCCACGTCAAGGGTCCTCATTCTCTTGCGAGTCCCTACACTCAACTACCACAAGTACATTTTGATTAGCTATCTATAAAATAAAATAAACTAACGAGGCCAGAAGATATCAAACATTGCCACGAATAGCGTCCCTCTGCCATGGCAGGGACCCCTCTGGGCTGTAAAAGTAGTCTGCATAGAGTTCCCGAACTGCAATGCCTGCAGTCCCAGGTCGTCTATGCAGGGTCCTTTCCAAACCCCAATCTGATGACGTAGGAAAATCTTCCATGTCAACAGAAGAGGAAGCCTCATTAATCCTGGTGAAGTTGTGTAGAACAACACCAGATTGAATCACCAGGGTAGCATTCTCCGGATCCATTTGTATGGATGACAAAAACACCCTCCACTTGCTAGAGAGTATCCCGAAAGCGCATTCAACATACCGACGGGCACGAGTCAACCGGTAGTTGAAAATACGCCTCCTGACATTCAAACCACGCTTTGGAAAGGGCCGCCTAATATGGGGAGTCAATGCAAACCCTTGATCCGCCACGATGACAAATGGAGCCGGCGGACCTGCATATCCAGGCAGTCTTCTGGACTCGGGCAGGGAAAGCTGGTTGGCACGAAGCCGCTCACCCATTCTAGAAGCACTAAAGATGCGAGCATCTGCTGTGCTTCCATAGGCCCCGATATCAACCATTATAAACCCGTAGTTACTGTCAGCAACAGCCATCGGCACTACCGAAAAATAGTGTTTATAATTGAAGAATCGTGACCCGGAGTGAGGAGGCTTCTTCACACGGATGTGCTTGCCATCCATTGCCCCGATGCAGTTTGGAAACTGTGCAGAAATATTAAATCCTTCAGCGATCTGAACCCAATCGTCCGCCTTGGGCTGTGGCATCACCGTCTCTCAGAGTTGCTGCCAGATGACATGGCAAGTGTGACGTACAATCCGAGAGATCGTCGAGGTTCCTAAAAGAAACTCAAAATGCAGGGATGCAAAAGAGTTCCCAGTTGCCAGGAATTTGTAGGAAAAAAAAATAAATAAAAAAATCAGTAAGCAGCAAATCAAAGGGAACATCAGATACATGATTTGCCTATAATGTTGTATACAAGACATGACTTAAAACTACCTATGTCCATTGTCGACTAAACAAAATAAAAAAAATTGATTTTGTGTGTATGAACCAAACACTACCAGTGATTGGGGTGTGGGCAGTACTGCGACAACTAAGTTACAACAACTGTGTTTAGACCCTTGACATGCTGAAGGTTATGGGCGACTTAAGAATGATGTGAACATTATGCATGATTATGACGTTAGCTGAACACAAATTGCAAACCTGCTAAAAAGAAACGACGACATAACAATGTTCGCAAAACATTATGGGCAAAGAAAGGTTACTTCAGCAAACAGTAGCACATGTCTAACAGCAGCCATTTTCTAAAACATGTTACTCCTGACAGAAGCAGTGCACATTACTGTTGAAACTAGAAACGTAAAATGTTGCTTACCTCAACGTGACGATGAACCTTTCCTCTGGAGAAATGCTGCGCCTCATTTTGGTGTACATGAAGGTAAGGACAGTACATAGAGACGACAGCAAGCGATCAAATGTAGTCACTGACATTCGACAGAAGGAAAAAAACTTCTCAGGATGCAGGCGCAGATCTTGGTAGAGGGTATGAAAGTGTCCTTTCCGGTAGCAATGTGAAACAATCGGATGGACCCAAAATCGCTGCCTTCTACTAGGTTCCTCATCCAACATCCAACAAAAGAGCGCACTGTCCCCATCGCCGAGAAATAAGCCAATGCAGTACGACCTCTTCCTCTGAGTCATCTGCCATGGTGAAACAGCAAAGTCAAGCAACCAAAAGAACCTCTGTACCCTGTAAAGACTACAGAAAATGGCCAACTCAGGTGACCTGCATATATACCAGTATCCTGGGTGGAGATATTAAAATTAAAAAAATTTCACCCTTACTTGTTTTCTGATGGTCCGCAAAAAAAAAATCGGAAGACGCACGGAAACACAACGGAAGCAAAAATGGACACGGACCACGGAACAACGGAACCACATTTTGCACGTTGTGTGCATGAGGCCTAAGGGGGAAAAAATTCCTTCCTGACTCCATTCAGGCAATCAGATAATCCCCTGGATCAACAACCACTCTCTAGTAGCTATAGCCTGTAATATTACGCTCCAGAAATACATCCAGGCCCCTCTTGAACTCTTTTAGTGAACTCACCATCACCTACTCCTCAGGCAGAGAGTTCCATAGTCTCACTGCTCTTACCGTAAAGAATCCTCTTCTATGTTTGTTTACAAACCTTCTTTCCTCGGCGCAGAGGATGCCCCCTCATCACAGTCACATTCCTGGGGATAAATAGATGATGGGAGAGATCTCTGTACTGACCCCTGATATATTTATACATAGTAATTAAATCTACCCTCAGTCGTCTTTTTTCTAAAGTGAAAAACCCTAATTTTGATAATCTTTCAGGGTAGTTCCCTCATTCCAGTTATTACTTTAGTTGCCCTCCTCTGGACCCTCTCCAACACTGCTATGTCTGCCTTATTCACAGGAGACCAGAACTGTGCACAGTACTCCATGTGTGATCTGACCAGTGATTTATAAGGTATGCTGACTGTTATCTGTCTCATGGATAGATTGTTGGCCTTTGTGTGGTTGTCTATTGTATGTCATAGATAATAGGAGTCCAAGACACATCCAGCTATCCTCTTAATGCTGTTTCCAAACCATTTTGATGGGGTTTCCATCAATTTCTAACCTTTATTTGTGAACCAGACACCCTCTCTTCTTCAGAGCAGAGGTTGCCTGGTTTGATGCTCAGGTCTCCCATTGACTTTCATTGTATTAAATTGTACTCGAGCACCCACAGTATTCGGCTGTGCACTGCAATGTGCCGAGCATAGCGATGCTCGAGCCGAACTGCAGTTCGGCCGAGCATGCTTGCTCAACACTACTCATGACGGAGGTATTGGTTATCTGCCGTCCGACCCCTAACAATCACCCTTTCTTCCCCCACTCCACCCATGTCTCAACTCGACCTGACCCAAAATAACACACAGACACCGGGCTTGGAATAAATCGGCCACAGCAGCCGTCTTTTATTAACATATAAACATACCATTTAATAAATAACTATTCCCCCCCGAGGGGAGGTCCTTGAAGCCCCCAAACAACTGCAAATACCCCAAACAATTGCCTCCAGCCGTTGCCCTCCAGCTCAGAAGCACCACTGAATGGCCCTTTTAAAATCTGTCACCACTGGGAGTCCAGCCCCAACCATGGAGCCCTCCCAGCATCCTCCTCTGTGAATATGACCAACTTCAAGGACCTCCCCCCGCCACAGCCACCGTGACACCTAAACAACCCCACCTACCCCTCTACACCCTAAACCTCTTCCCACTAAACCCCTCAATAAAGGGAGGGTGGGCGGGAGCTCTTCTCAGGATTGCACAAAATGGCCCCCGTTCTCCTCTCTGCCTCTCTATTTAACCTCTTAACCACACCCCTACGCTTAAACCACCCAATCCCCTTCTCACCCAAAAATCCTCCTCCCATCCCCTCTAAACTCCACCTAACCCACTAACTGGGGTCTCCCTAAACCAAACCCCCGTCATGATGCCCTCCCCTAAGGCTACGCCCTTCAGTCCGGCCATAACTTTATGATTTGCTGCCTCATCTATCTCGTTTAGTAGTAGATTTTCTGTGGACTGTGGTATATTAGGTGGTTTATAATGAACCCCTATTAGTAATTTATTATTGTTTTTGCCTCCATGTATTGCTACCCACAGTGACTCCACATGTTCATGTCCCTCACTTATATCTTCTCGGACTGGGGGCTTTAGACAGGACTTTACATAAAGGCAGATCCCTCCCCCTTTCCGGTTTTGACAATCCTTTCTAAACAGACTGTAACCCTGTACATTAACCGCCCAGTCATAACTATCATCCAGCCATGTCTCAGTTATTCCCACTATGTCATAGTTCTCCTCAGACAACACTAATTACTGTAGTAACATAGTTTATAACATAGTTTATAAGGCCGGAAAAAAAACATCTATCCATCCAGTTTGGCCTGTTATCCTGCACGTTGATCCAGAGGAAGGTAAATAAACCCTGTGAGGTAGAAGCCAATTTTCCCCTCTTAAGGGGAAGAAAATTCCTTCCAGACTCCAATCAGGCAATCAGAATAACTCCCTGGATCAATGACCCCTCTCTAGTAGCTATAGCCTGTAATATCATTACACTCCAGAACTCACCATCACCACCTCCTCAGGCAGAGAGTTCCATAGTTTCACTGCTCTTACTGTAAAGAATCCTCTTCTATGTTTGTCTACAAACTTTCTTGCCTCCAGACGCAGAGGATGTCCCCTCGTCACAGTCCTGGGGATAAATAGATGATGGGAGGGAGACATCTCTGTACTGACTCCTGATATATTTATACATAGTTATTAGATCCCCCTCAGTTGTCTTTTTTCTAAAGTGAATAACCCTAATTTTGATAATCTTTCAGGGTACTGTAGTCCCCCCATTCCAGTTATTACTTTAGTTGCCCTCCTCTGAACCCTCACCAGCTCTGCTATGTCTGCCTTGTTCACAGGAGCCCAGAACTGTACACAGTACTCCATGTGTGGTCTGACTAGTGATTTGTAAAGTGGTAGGACTATGTTCTCATCACGGGCATCTATGCCCCTTTTGATGCAATCCATTATCTTATAGGCCTTGGCAGCAGCTGCCTGACACTGGTTTCTACAGCTTAGTTTCACTAAAATTACAAGGTCCTTTTCCATGTCAGTGTTACCCAGTGTTTTACCATTTAGTATGTACGGGTGACTTGGATTATTCCATACCATGTGCATAACCTTACGTTTGTCAGTGTTAAACCTCATCTGCCACTTCTCTTCCCAAGCCTCCAATCTATCCAGATCCATCTGTAGCAGTATACTGTCCTCTTCCGTGTTAATTACTTTACACAGTTTAGTGTCATTTCCAAAAATGTATATTTTACTATGCAAGCCTTCTACAAGATCATTAATAAATATATTAAATAGATTAGGGCCCAATACTGACCCCTGAGGTACTCCACTAGTGACAGTGACCCAATCTGAGTGTGTACCACATTTCCCCCCCCCCCCCCGTCTAAGCATTCTTATTTGATATACTAACCTTTTATGTGGTACAGTGTCAAATGATTTTGAGAAGTCCAGATAGACGACATCCATTGATTCGTCGCTGTCAAGTCTAGAACTTACCTCCTCATACAAACTGATTAAATTAGTTTGACATGACAGATCCCTCATGAAGCCATGCTGATATGGCATTATTTGCTTATTTTCATTGAGGTACTCCAAGATAGCATCTCTTAGAAAACCTTTAAACAGTTTACCCATGACAGATGTTAAACTTACCGGCCAATAGTTTCCAGGCTCTGTTTTTGGACCCTTTTTCAATATTGGCAGTACATTTGCTAGGCACCAATCCTGTGGAACACTCCCTGTCAGTATAGAGTCCTTAAATATCAGAAATAGGTGCCTGGCTATGACATTACTTAATTGTTTTAGGTTACGGGGGTGTATGCAATATGGTCCTGGCGATTTGTCTATTTTAATCTTTTTAAGACACAGCTGTACTTCTTCCTGGGTCAGACAGGGCACTTTTAATGGGGAATTTACTTTTACATTCTGCACATAATCTGACAGTTTTTTTATCTGAAAGTATTTTCCTCAGTGAATACAGTGGAGAAAAAAATATTTAATAGCTTTTCTTTCTCCTCATCGCTATCTGCAACTCCCCCCTCATTACTCTGTAAAGGGCCGACACCTTCAGATTTATACTTTTTAACATTTATATAATTGAAGAACGTTTTAGGGTTAGTTTTGCTCTCTTTGGCAATTAATATCTCGTTCTCTAGTTGGGGTGCTTTTAATTGATTTTTACATATTCTATTTTTTTCCTTATAGTTTTTCAGTGCTTCCTCGCTACCCTCCTGTTTTAGTGATTTAAATGCTTTCTTTCTGTCATTTATTGCTTTCTTTACAGTTCTATTTATCCACATTGGTTTTTTTTCTTGTTCATTAACCTTTTTTCCCCATAAGGTATGTACCTCTCACAATTAGATTTTAGGATGCTTTTAAAAATATCCAATTTTGTGGCTGTATTTTTGTTTTTGAAGACTTTGTCCCAGTTAGTTAGGCCTATGGCCTCCCTTAGTTGGCTAAATTTAGATTCTTCCTGAAAAAACACTCTTTTGAATGACAATTGGTAGGTTACTACCGTACTTTATGGTCACTAGTTCCCAGGTGTCCCCCAATCTGCACATCTGTTGTCCTGTCAGGTCTATTGGTTAATACTAAGTCCAGTATGGCTGTCGCTCTAGTTGGGTCCTGAACCAGTTGGGAAATGTAATTGTCTTTGGTTATTGCCAATAACCTGTTTCCTTTATGAGATATACAGGTTTCAGTTTCCCATTCTATATCTGGTTAGTTGAAGTCCATAATAACGACCTCATTATTATCTACACGCCTCGTCTGTCTCGTTAAGTAGTAGATTTTCTGTGGACTCTGGTATATTTGGTGGTTTGTAATAAACTCATATTAGTATTTTATTATTGTTTTTGCCTCCATGTATTTCTACCCACAGGGACTCCACATCTTCATGTCCCTCAATTATATCTCCTCGGACTGTGGGCTTTAGACAGGACTTAACTTAAAGGAAGACCCTTCCCCCTCTCCGGTTTTGGTGATCCTTTCTAAATAGACTGTAACCCTGTACGTTAACCGCCCAGACATAGCTATCATCCAGCCATGTCTTAGTTATTCCCACTATGTCATAGTCCTCCTCACACATCACTAATTCCAGTTTACCAGTTTTATTAGTTAGACTTCTGGCATTAGTATACATACAATTAAGAGGTTTATGTATATTCTTTACCTTATAACTTTCCTTCTGAACTGTTCTAGTCCCTCCTTCCCTTCCTCCCCAAGTCCCATTACCTCACCCCCGGTCTCTATCAGCACTATCTTCCCCTCCTATAATGTAATTACCCTCTCTAGTTTAAACACTCCTCCAACCTTATAGCCATCTTCTCCCCCAACATAGCTGCCCCTTCCCCATTGAGGTGCAGCCCATCCCTGCGATAAAGCCTGTAGCCAAAAGAGAAGTCGTCCCAGTTCTCCAGGAACCCAAACCCCTCCTTCCTACACGTTCTGAGCCACTTGTTAACCTCTCTAATCTCCCGCTGCCTTTTTTGTGTGGCTCGGGGTAGAGGTAGTATTTCAGAAAACACTACCTTTGAGGTCCTTGCCCTAAGCTTGTGACCTAAATCCCCAAAATAATTTTTAAGGACGCTCCACCTACCTATAACTTTGTCATTGTTTCCGATATAGACTATGACTTCTGGAGCTTCTCTAGCCCCTCCCAGTAATCTGTCAACCCGATCTGCGATGTGTCGAATTCAAGCGCCAGGAAGACAACACACCGTTCGACGATCCCGGTCTTTGTGACAGATCGCCCTATCTGTACGCCTAATAATTGAGTCTCCCACTACCAGCACCTGTGTGGCCTGCCATGGTCCCCTGCTTACTAGAGCTGCCATTCCCCTGACTGGCAGAGGAAGTGTCCGGCTTCAACAGTGCTCTCCCTGAACTGACATCCCCTCATCTGCGAACATTGCAAACTTGTTGGGGTCTGTCAGATCAGGGCTAGCCTCCCTGGCACTCTTCGCTCTACACAGCTTTCTAACTGTTATCCAGTAGTGATGAGCGGCAGGGGCAATATTCAGATTCGCAATATTTAATAAATTCGAGAATTTGCCATTCATTTTCTTGATTGCGAAAATCAGCAATGTAATATGCGCGTATTGCGTGCGCAATACAGGCGTGGGTCACTTTTGCTACATTTTTTTAAGCTGCTAGAAGTTTCCTGAGACTAAAGAAAATGGTTGGCACTGCAGAACATTACAATAGCTTTATATGCAGATAGAGTGCTCCAATATATTCGCCATTGCGCTAATCGGCAATTAATGATGCGCATATTTTTGCGCAATACGTGCAACTTCACTTTTTAGCAGGTCTGACTTCATATTACTGATTGGTGCACTAAGTAATGTTGTGAACTTGTGACATCACAGCACTATGTCTGTAGCATGTATGTATGGACAGCAGAACCTATCACACTACCTAAGACCCTGCACTGGAACCTATCAGCTACACTATATCAGGATATAACCTACACCACGGGTGTCAAACACAAGGCCCGCGGGCCGAATACGGCCCGCCAGACCTTGTCATGTGGCCCGCCGCCAGCCTTCACCTTTTTATTATCATTATCACTTACACCCGATACAGGAGCCGGGAGGATCAGCTGTGAGGGAGGCGGTACTTACATCTACAATCGCTCGCCGAGAGGAGGGAGGAGGCAGGCTGGGAGGATGGGCGCTGGCAGTGTGAGTCATACGTCACGCGCTTGCGCCGCCCACTTTATGAATGAAGCAGGCGGCGTGGGCGCATGTTGTATGACTCACACTGCCAGCGCCTGTCCTCCCGGCCTGCCTCCTCCCTCCTCTCGGCGAGCGCTTGTAGATGTAAGTACCGCCTCCCTCACAGCTGATCCTCCCGGCTCCTGTATCGAGTGTAAGTGATAATGATAATAAAAAGGTGAAGGCTGGTGATTGTGAAACTTGAAAGGGGGGAAAGACCGTATGTGAATGGCTACTGGGCTGGCGCTGCTGAAAGGGGTTAATTATAACTACTGTGGGAGCAAAGGGGGGAATAATTAGCTACACTGAAGAGGGGACTGAAAGGAGTTAATAAATACTGTGAATGGGGGACTGCTGAAAAGGGGGTTAATAACTACTGCGAAGCCCCTTCACAGTAGTTAACCCCTTTCAGCAGTCTTCACAGTATTTATTAAACTCAGCAGTCCCCCTTCAGTGAAGGGGGGACTGCTGGGGTTAATAACTACTGTGAAGGGGGACTGCTGAAAGGGGGAAATAACTATGAAGAGGGGGCTGCTGAAAGGGGTTAATAACTACTGTGAAGCCCCTTCACAGTAGTTATTAATCTCTTTCAGCAGTCCCTCCTTAACAGTATTTATTAACCCCTTTCAGTCCCCTCTTCAGTGTAGTTATTTATTCCCTCTTTTGCTCCCACAGTAGTTATAATTAACCCCTTTCAGCAGTCCCATCAGGGGACTGCTAAAAGGGGTTAATAACTACTAGGGGGGGGGGCTTGGGGGGTGACACCATTTTCTACTGCACCGGGTGACACCAGCCCTAGCAACGCCACTGTCAGCGCTCCTTATGCGATTATATACATATGGTAACCATTAACTATTAGAGATACGATTATACAGTGAGTGGACACATAGTCCTACAGATACAACCGGCCCTTTGAGGGTGACCAAACTGCTGATGCGGCCCCCGATGCATTTGAGTTTGACACCCCTGACCTACACTAACTATCTACCACTAACTTTCTGTATTATATATATAAGCTAACTAACTAACTAACTAACTAACTATCTAATGTAATGTGACACAGCAAAGCACAGATCACAGCAATGACACTGCTCTCTCTCTCTCAGAACTGCAAAAAAATGCAGAAAATAGCTGCTGGGGAGGTTCTTATATAGTAAGGGGTAGGCAACTTTCCTATTGGTTGCTAGGGATGTTGCTAAACTCAGACAAAGACATTGCAGCCTTCTCATTGGCCCACAAGAAAGAAGAAGGGAGGGATCATGGGTTCAGTTGAAAAAAAATCTAGAACATTCACGAATACGAATATTATAGCACTATGTCCTAAATTTTCACGAATTCTCGAAGTGGCAATATTCATGATTAAAATTTGCGATTCGAATATTTGCGCCCAACGCTATTATCCAGCTAACTACCTCACTTTCCGGAGCCTCCTCGCTACCACCCTCCCCCACATCTACCCCATAATGTGCTTGCTCAGCATGTTTAGTTTCTGCTATCCAGCTCGCACACTTTGGTTAAGTATTATTATGGGCCTCTAACCCTGCTGTTGGGTAACCAGTCCTCAGTACGCACTTAATAATATGGCTTGAGGCAGTAACTTTTTTGTATTTTTTTATGGTTTCACTATTCATTAAAAAGAAAATATGCTTATTAAAACAATCATTTTCTATATTAAATACTTTTTTTTATTAAACATTGCTAAACTTAACTTTTTTTAAACCTTACTAGAGCGCTTGAGATAGCCTTTAGTTGATCTCTTACAATGTGCTTTGGAATACTTTGACTTTTCAAACTCCATGATTACTTATTTGAATGGGAACCAGTGACCTCAAACTCAATACCTGCCTTACCTTTGTACCATAATAAACCTGACCTAAGCCCTCCACATTGATAGCTTTATCAAACCTATTATCTTGGACATTTTGCTTTCACTGTGTCACGGCTTTTTTTTAAATTAATAGTGTCCTTTATTCTCTCCTGGCTGGAAATCATAGATCCATGCTCTTACAATCTGTCTCTTTCAAAAACTGGATCGGTTTACTTTATTTTCCCTGCTCCCTATTTAAAGATGACAGGAAAGTAATGTATAAGAAGAAAGCGACAGGTGGCGGTGATAGCGATAATTCTTTGTGCTCTAAGGGATTGTGTGTGTCCACAACAGGTAGCAGAGAGCAGAAGAAAATTAGATAGATCTTCAGAACTGGGGATAATGATTCAAAATATAAAAGACACATTTGCTGCAGCACATTATATGAGTTTAAGAAGATATATAGGCAATACTAAAATAATAAAAACACATATGCAGCCAGTTTCCTCGAGTGGTGGATGCCAACAAACTTTTCCTGATATCCCACCCCCCAGCAAAAGTATACTAATTGAGAGAGATTTTCTGGCCTTTTGAAAAACCCCAGTACTAGCTTCATAAGGGTTCTTGTTGTACCTGATTTCTGAACGTGGCAGTGGTGACATTCTGTCTACACTTCAATTTTAATGGCCACATTTGAGTATGTTATGGCAGTCAAGTGACCAAAGGACTAGTGGAGTACTACAGAACCATCAGAGCTACATACGTGGCCTTGCTTACCTTCCCTCTTAGCTGGTCATGTCCTGATATTGTGTTACAAAAAGTGTACAAAAGTATTGAGACACCTAAACATTTTACCTACAGAAGCTTTTATGACTTCTCATTCTAGATCCATAGGCATTAACATGGTTGGCCCCGTTTTGCAACTAAAACAACTTCAACTCTTCTGGATAGGCTTTCTACCGAATTTTGAAGTGTGTCTGTGGGCATTTTTGCCCATTTAATCAGAAAAGCCAACCCCTGAAAAACAACCCCATAGCATTATCCCTCCTCCAACAAACTTTACAGCTGGTGTAATGCAGTCAGGCAGGTAAAGTTCTCCTGGCATTCACCAAGCCCAGACTCGTCCATCAGACTGCCAGTTAGTGATGCTTGATTTATCAGTCCACAGAACACGTTTCTACTGCTCCCGAGTCCAGCAGCGGCGTGATTGGTGATGTAAGGCTTACGTGCAGCTGCTCGACCATGGACAACCATACCATGAAGCTCCTGGTGTAGTTTTTGTGCTGATGTTGACGTCAGAAGAGGTTTAGGTCTCTGCAGTTATTGAGTCAGCAGAGCTCCACACCACATGGTGTTCCCGCTTTGTGAGTTGCGAGTTGCTGTGGGTCCTGGTTCATTTTACAATAATACTACTCATAGTGTATGGTGGAATATGCAGGAGGAATACATTTCACAAACTTACTTGCTGCAATGGTGACATCCTATGACAGTACCATGCTGGAATTCAATGAGAGCTTTAGAACAACCCATTTTTTCACAAATGTTTGTAAAGGCAGACCTCATGGCGAGGGGCTGGATTTTATATACAATGATTACAAGGTGAGAAATTGAAGTCTTTAAAGGGATTATGCCATGACTGATGTAAAAAATGAAAATCTGACATCATATAGGACATGGCAATCCCTTTCTAACAAAAACAGAACCAGCCCTGTACCTCACATGGATCTAGAGATCTCCTCATTCATTGCTCCAAAGTCTCTGCTAGATTTATTTCAGGCTGGCAGCTCAGGGGGAGTGCACTTTCTTAGGGGGGGTTCTTTCTGCTGTAGATTTGTTGTAACTGCCACAACTGAAGATAATGCTGGTGGCAGCGAAGCTTTAAACTGAGCATATGCAACCACTGCGATGAGGTGGACTGAGAAATAAGGAAAAGAACAAACAGCAGGTGGCGCTATACAGATAGCTATTCAATAAAATCTCAGTGGCTATACAAAGTATTTAGATCCAGGTGCTAGTTTGAAAAATGTATAATATTTTTTCCTGACACAAGACTCTTTAACCAAATTTTCTCTGATTGGGATTTCCAGAACAAATAACACTTTTAGTTTAAAATATTTTAAGAAATAAACAAATGTGACATTTCATGGAAAAGCAGTCAGTCCTATTTTAAATGCTGCATCCCAGGTGTTATGTAGTAAATACAGCCCTGAATTCATGGGGAATTCATGGGGCCCAATGTCCATCAGTATTTATAATCCCATTCTCAAGAACACTATGAGAGAAAATCAGAGATGTGATATGTGGAATATGTAATCCATGTTTCCTTTCTTCTAGTAGTAAAGTTTAATTCCATATATTGCATAAGCAGCAGTGACAGGCTAGGAACAGCTGTATTACATAACTGCAGATGGCAGAATTTGGAAGCTATATTGCCTACATCTGTACACCAATAAAACATTCCAGAATCTACCACAACATAGACCACAACATAGAACTGTATATTGGAAAATGCAAGGGCTTTCTGCATGGGCTGTAGTCATCTACTAGATTATTAATGCACATTTGAACATTAGTGATGTTACCTGTGCTACCTGCTTTAAAAAAAAATGCAATTAAAGGTTTGTGCCAACTATTAAATTTAGCCCCATGCACAACCAGTTGCTTCCTTCACTCAGGGAAGGTTCCCGCAATCAGTGGGGGTCCAAGCAGATTGTTAACTTTAGAACCTGGCACAACCCCTTTAAGAACTCAGGAACTGAGGTCCTTAGAGAAGATCATGGACATAACTAAGGGTTTGACAACCAAAGGTACCCAGAGGGGAGAGTGTAATTTGCCACAACATTGAAGAGTTAGAGGCACATTGAGCAGCAAGAAAGCTCAGACATTCCACATATGCAGGTATGTATTGTCATGACGACTAAACGGTTGGTCTCGCTTAAGGCTACTTTCACATCAGCGTTTTCCTTTCCGCTATTGAGATCCGTCATAGGATCTCAATAGCGGGGGAAAACACTTCAGTTTTGTCCCCATTCATTGTCAATGGGGGACAAAACTGAACTGAAGGGAACGGAGTGCACCAGAAACGATTCCGTTCTGCAAGCAGCGTATGAGTGCGTCCAGGGTAACTGATCAAGACGGATCCGTCGTGATGACTTAAAGGGGTTGTCTCACTTCAGTAAGTTGCATTTATCATGTAGAGAAAGCTAATACAAGGCACTTACTAATATATTGTTATTATCCATATTGCTTCCTTGGCTGGCTTCATTTTTCCATCACATTATACACTGCTTGTTTCCATGGTTACAGACCACCCTGCAATCCATCAGTGATGGTCATACTTGCACACTATAGGAAAAAGCGTCAGCCTCTCTGGTGGCCCGGACAGTGGTAGAGCACATAGGCTAGGGCTTTTTCCTATACTGTGCAAGCACGACCACCACTGCTGGATTGCAGGGTGGTCTGTAACCATGGAAACGAGCAGTATAATGTGATAGAAAAATGAATGCAGCCAACAAAGGAAGCAATATGGGCAATCATAATACATTAGTAATTGCATTGTATTAACTTTCTCTACATGATAAATGCCACTTACTGAAGTGAGACAACCCCTTTAACCCTGTATGAGCCTACTATGCCAAGTACTTGTGCGCAATATTGTAGGTCAGGCAATGCACATGGTACACTGAGCATGTGTGCACAGTA
This sequence comes from Bufo gargarizans, assembly GCF_014858855.1. Classification (NCBI taxonomy): domain Eukaryota; kingdom Metazoa; phylum Chordata; class Amphibia; order Anura; family Bufonidae; genus Bufo; species Bufo gargarizans. The sequence continues at coordinate 95,277 of NW_025334199.1, read as the reverse complement.
TTGTAGACAAGGCAATGTCCCTCTGGGTTGCTGGAAAAGACATTTAAATTAGGTTCCCTAAACCTATCTGACACCGGCAGATGTTAGACATGATAATTTGCATATATTTAACCAGAAATCCAGAGAAGCGTTGTCTAGCCTACAATAGTTGTCACATATATTAACTGGTCTCCATAATATAAATAGTACCTACCCAGAGGTTCCCCCTAAGGCTACTAAAAGCATTGTTTTCATCTGCTTTTCTCTGGTTAAGGGCCCTCCCTCCCTCCCTCCCTCCCTGACAGAACTTGTTGCAGATGTGAGTTTGGCTTAGCTATTTTTCTAGCTTTACTACATATGCCTACATATGCAGTTGCAAGTAAGTATAATTATAGCTCCCTCCTATTCACCTGAGAAAACATAATCAGTATAGCAAAGACAGACAGCACCTTCAGCAACTTTATTTCACTATTTTGGATACATTTCAGACAAAGACACTTATGAAACAACCTTCAAGAAAGCTTACAGCTCTCTTAATTAAACATGCAAGCTAGGGCTCTTTTGAGAAGAATAAGAGAATCAAAACATCTCAAGAAAGACTTATCTTACTTGTTTGACTTGCCTTGTGGGGTACTCTTTGGGGTGACAAAAATAAGCATGAGTATTGTATGACATGCAGCACTACTGTTGGTTTCTAGAAAAGTATATGCAAATTACATATCTTAATTTGACTGGCATGAGAAAAAATTACCACTCTTTTCTGTTTTGGAAGAAAACCTAATTTAAATATCTTTCCCAGAAAGCCAAATGTATGCAAATTAGCTTGCCTGACAAAAAAAAAAGAAAAAAAAAAAGAAGAAGAGGTGATATCCTATCTAATGCCAGAAGACTTAAAGGGGTTACTAGGCTCCCGCATTGCTTCTGATGATGGCACGACCGCCACTGCATCTCCCCGTTGCGCGGATCAAAACATATAGGGGACAGCCAATAGCAGGCCGCGAAGGGAACGAGACTCCCTAGCATCGTGGCAGCCTGCTCTTTGTTGCCCCCCCCCAGGTGATGGGAAGATGCAGAGGGAGCAGTGCCGGCATCAGAAGCAATGCGGGTGCCTGGGAGCAGAGTAAATATGACCAGTATCAGGGGTCTGGGCATTAGGGTGACATTATAGGGGTTGGATAACCCCTTTAAGATATGCAATTTGTGAAGTCAGGAATACAATACTCCATACTATTTTTTGGTCTCCCTAATGATAAAGAGTTTTAGAGGTATCTCTGGTTCATATGACATTGAATCAACATGGTGAAATAATGTTGCTAAAGGTGTTTTCTACTTTTGCTATACAGGAGATATATGCTTAGGTGGACAGTAGAGAGCTATACATATACATACTTTCTGCTGCATAGCAAGTAGGTAAACAGTAAGAAGAACAGAGCAGCATTATCTTCACATAGTAAATTGGCAGAGATGCCTGTAACGAATCTCCTGGCACCCTGACCGGGTATCTCCGTCGATAGATGCTCCTAGTGCTTTCCGAGGACTCCAAGCACTCCACTTGACACCGTACGCACTGCAGACCCCACGAACCGCCGATGCTTGGTTGAGGTCTTACCGTCTCCTACCCACCCTGGACCTACGACAAGGCTCCAGGCTCCAGTGGGTGAACCTCTCCTAAAACCAGAGAGCAGGAACAGCTCTTACAAGAGCTAGTAGTTATGTCAGGGGAGTATAGCAAATCTTCAGCGTATAGCAATCCCCCAGTTTTGATCAGTTATCCAAACACCAGTCTCAACATGATAAAGGATAAAACAGGAACACTTTAATGAGGGCTACTCGCCCGTATTTATGCAGGTCCCCATCTGGTGGACACGCCCCTAGGGGACCAGAAGGGAGACTGACACAGGACAGATATGTAGCAATTCAGGATACACAGACACAACACATCCCCACAATGCATCATGGTTTCCTCCTCTCTGCACTGGAGACACCCGAGGAGCAATTCAATTATCTCTCAGGACAAAGGGAAATCGCCAATACACATGTGGAGACAACAGGACAGAAATCACCATTTAAACACACAATGGGACAATGGCACAATGGGACAATAGAAACACACCCAGCATATTCCTCCCCTCTGTCTAGGAGATAATGGAGTCAATTTCTGTATCTGCTCAACTATCTCCTACGCTGAAAAGTTACACTTCTTATAAATTGTTACAACTTTGTGAGTTTACATTGTACATACATATAACTTATATCAATTTAACCAGTATAACTTGGGGACAAACCTATCCAAAATTCAGTTGAATAGGTTAAGGGGTTTAAAAGTTAGTAAAAGTATCTTAAAGGGCCGTAATCCTGAGGCAAGAGGCTGGTAAACAGGCCTCTCCAAAACCCAGTGGCGAGGTTGGTTTCGCCACACATCTCCCCCTCCCAGGGAAGACTAACCAGATACCTGACCTCACGGTCAGTACCTGAGTTAGTCTGGCAGTCCAACCACAACCCAGTACTGGACCTGTTGAATCTTGGGGACTGTGTAAGGCCTTAGTGTCCACAAACCTAAATAGAAACATTTCCAGGCCCGCCAATTTGGAAAGCTGCACATTTAGTGCTATTGCCTGTGGGTGGATTACTGGGCATTTGCGCTTGCGTTCAGATGCCTGGGGTAAGTACATTTGTACGCTGCGCTGGGACACGGAAGTGGATGTGGTCGCTGATGGTGCTTGTGAAGGTCCAGGTGCAGGGCGGGAGGCAACCGGGTCTGCGTCTTGGACAGGGGATTGGCCAGCACATAAGACAGGAGAAGAGGAGGCAGTGGTGTGACCCGCAGACACAGATTGTGGACCCAGGTGTTTGGCCCAACTATTAGGGTGCTTTGATGTCATGTGGCGGATCATGCTGGTGAGGTTGCTAGTGTTCACGCCCCTGCTCATTTTTGTATGGCACAGGTTGAAAATTACAATTCTTTTGTCATCTGCACTTTCCTCTAAAAGCGCCAGACTGTGGAAACCCTACCCTTTGGTAAGGGAGATTTCAGCAAGGGGGTGCTCCGTGGAACAGTTGTGGTCCTGTTTGGTGTGGCCCGCCTCCTCCCTTTTGCCACCCCACTGCCTCTTCCAGCCTGTTGCGGTGCTGCAGATCCCTTCCCCTCTGTACTGCTGTCCTCGCTCGGCTTTACCTTCCCAGGTTGGGTCAGTGACTTCATCCTCCAGCACCTCCTCTTCCACTTCCTCACTCTGCTCATCCTCCTGACTTGTTGACCTAACCATAACCTCAGTGATTGACAACTGTGTCTCATTTTCTTCCTCAACCTCTTGAGACAGTAATTGCCGTTGAGTTATTGGCAACTGTGTCTCATCATCTCATCATCATCCACCTCATTAAACAGTAATTGCCGTTCCCCACCGTCATCTTTTTGTGACTGTGGATGCTCAAGAGTTTGGGAATCAGGGCACAAGATCTGTCCCTCTTCAAGCGTGCTTGGCGAGAGGGCCAAATCGAGGAATGGCGAGGAAAAGATGTCCTCGGAATATCCAAGTTTGGGATCACTTGTTTGGCAAAACTCTTCATGGTGGGAGGAAAGAGTATCAAAACTGGACTTGGTGGAAGACAGGGCGGTGCTTAACCGACTGGAAGCATTATCTGCTGCAATCCAACCGACCACCTGGTCGCACTTGTCTGACTGCAAGAGTGGTGTCCTGCGCCTATCTGCAAACTGGGACATGAAGCTAGGTATCATGGAGGACTGTTTTTCTTGTGCTCTGGCAGCAGGCACAGTTTCAATGCGCCCAAGGCCACGGCCTCTGCGTGCACCATCAGCATCACAGCCACTTCCCCAACCCTTACTGCTTGCCTTCTTCATTTAAAATGTGATATATGCTTGAAAGTATGTCACACGTACTGTAGCGTAGGATTTGGAAGTGTATGCGCAATTTTTTAGTTTTTTAAAGGCATTTGGGATGTGGAAACGTCACACAGGAGATATCCCGCAGATAATGTCAATGCTGTCACCAGCTGCTAATAAAAAAATTGCAGGGAATGTCACAGGTATTTGTGATGAGTAGGGATGAGCGAACTCGAACTGTATAGTTCGGGTTCGTACCGAATTTTGGGGTGTCCGTGACACGGACCCGAACCCGGACATTTTCGTAAAAGTCCGGGTTCGGGTTCGGTGTTCGTCGCTTTCTTCGCGCTTTTGTGACGCTTTCTTGGCGCTTTTTGAAAGGCTGCAAAGCAGCCAATCAACAAGCGTCATACTACTTGCCCCAAGAGGCCATCACAGCCATGCCTACTATTGGCATGGCTGTGATTGGCCAGAGCACCATGTGACCCAGCCTCTATTTAAGCTGGAGTCACATAGCGCCGCCCGTCACTCTGCTCTGATTAGCGTAGGGAGAGGTTGCGGCTGCGACAGTAGGGCGAGATTAGGCAGATTAACTCCTCCAAAGGACTTGATTAACTGATCGATCTGCAGCTGTGGATCATTGAGCTGCTGATCCTCAATTGCTCACTGTTTTTAGGCTGCACAGACCGTTTGTCAGTCTCATTTTTCTGGGGTGATCGGCGGCCATTTTGTGTCTTGTGGTGCGCCAGCACAAGCTGCGACCAAGTGCATTTAACCCTCAATGGTGTGGTTGTTTTTTGGCTAAAGCCTACATCAGGGTGAAGCTGTCACACCAAGTGCATTTAACCAGCAATAGTCTGTTCATTTTTTGGCCATATACAAAATCAGGGGCAAGCTGCGCCTGTCACCAAGTGCATTTAACCCTCAATGGTGTGGTTGTTTTTTGGCTAAAGCCTACATCAGGGTGAAGCTGTCACACCAAGTGCATTTAACCAGCAATAGTCTGTTCATTTTTTGGCCATATACAAAATCAGGGGCAAGCTGCGCCTGTCACCAAGTGCATTTAACCCTCAATGGTGTGGTTGTTTTTTGGCTAAAGCCTACATCAGGGTGAAGCTGTCACACCAAGTGCATTTAACCAGCAATAGTCTGTTCATTTTTTGGCCATATACAAAATCAGGGGCAAGCTGCGCCTGTCACCAAGTGCATTTAACCCTCAATGGTGTGGTTGTTTTTTGGCTAAAGCCTACATCAGGGTGAAGCTGTCACACCAAGTGCATTTAACCAGCAATAGTCTGTTTATTTTTTGGCCATATCCCAGTCTAATTCTGTCACTAAATCCATACCGGTCACCCAGCGCCTAAATACTAGGCCTCAAATTTATATCCAGCTAAATCTGTCCCTAGTGCTGTAGCTGGGCGAGTTATTTAGTGTCCGTTCAAGCACATTTCTTGTTCTGGGTTGAAATACAATTCCCAATTTAGCAATTTCATAATTTAGTGGTTCCTGCTATATCAGAGCTATTTGAAATCTATCCCAAAAAGGGTATATAATATTGAAGGTGCACATTGGGTCATTCAGAATAACTTCACACACACCCGCTACTGTGTATTTCCAAGTCTAATTCTGTCACTAAACCCATACCTGTCACCCAGCGCCTAAATACTAGGCCTCAAATTTAAATCCCTCTAAATCTCTCGTTACCCACCGCTGTACTGTTGTTGCTGGGCAAGATATTTAGTGTCCGTCAAAGCACATTTTTTGTTCTGGGTTGAAGTACAATTCCCAATTTAGCAATTTCATAATTTAGTGGTTTCTGCTATATCAGAGCTATTTGAAATCTATCCCTAAAAGGGTATATAATATTGAAGGTGCACATAGGGTCATTCAGAATAACTTCACACACACGCTTCTGTGCATTTCCAAGTCTAATTCTGTCACTAAATCCATACCGGTGACCCAGCGCCTAAATACTAGGCCTCAAATTTAAATCCCTCTAAATCTCTCGTTACCCACCGCTGTACTGTTGTTGCTGGGCAAGATATTTAGTGTCCGTCAAAGCACATTTTTTGTTCTGGGTTGAAGTACAATTCCCAATTTAGCAATTTCATAATTTAGTGGTTTCTGCTATATCAGAGCTATTTGAAATCTATCCCTAAAAGGGTATATAATATTGAAGGTGCACATAGGGTCATTCAGAATAACTTCACACACACCCGCTACTGTGTATTTCCAAGTCTAATTCTGTCACTAAATCCATACCGGTGACCCAGCGCCTAAATACTAGGCCTCAAATTTAATTCCCTCTAAATCTCTCGTTACCCACCGCTGTACTGTTGTTGCTGGGCAAGATATTTAGTGTCCGTCAAAGCACATTTTTTGTTCTGGGTTGAAGTACAATTCCCAATTTAGCAATTTCATAATTTAGTGGTTTCTGCTATATCAGAGCTATTTGAAATCTATCCCTAAAAGGGTATATAATATTGAAGGTGCACATAGGGTCATTCAGAATAACTTCACACACACCCGCTACTGTGTATTTCCAAGTCTAATTCTGTCACTAAATCCATACCGGTGACCCAGCGCCTAAATACTAGGCCTCAAATTTAATTCCCTCTAAATCTCTCGTTACCCACCGCTGTACTGTTGTTGCTGGGCAAGATATTTAGTGTCCGTCAAAGCACATTTTTTGTTCTGGGTTGAAGTACAATTCCCAATTTAGCAATTTCATAATTTAGTGGTTTCTGCTATATCAGAGCTATTTGAAATCTATCCCTAAAAGGGTATATAATATTGAAGGTGCACATAGGGTCATTCAGAATAACTTCACACACACGCTTCTGTGCATTTCCAAGTCTAATTCTGTCACTTAGGCTAGGTCTACACGACGACATTTGTCGCGCGACAAAAAGTCGCGCGACAGATAGGGCGCAACAGTTGTCGCGCAACATTTTGTTGCACTAATGTCGCGCGACAATTTTTATAATGGCAGTCTATGGTGTCGCACTGCAACATGCGACATGTTGCGACTGCGACGCGACAGTCGCAGAAGAATGGATTTTCTGCGACTGTCGCGTCGCAGTCGCAGCATGTCGCATGTTGCAGTGCGACACCATAGACTGCCATTATAAAAATTGTCGCGCGACATTGGTGCAACAAAATGTCGCGCGACAAATGTCGTCGTGTAGACCTAGCCTAAATCCATACCGGTGACCCAGCGCCTAAATACTAGGCCTCAAATTTAAATCCCTCTAAATCTCTCGTTACCCACCGCTGTACTGTTGTTGCTGGGCAAGATATTTAGTGTCCGTCAAAGCACATTTTTTGTTCTGGGTTGAAGTACAATTCCCAATTTAGCAATTTCATAATTTAGTGGTTTCTGCTATATCAGAGCTATTTGAAATCTATCCCTAAAAGGGTATATAATATTGAAGGTGCACATAGGGTCATTCAGAATAACTTCACACACACCCGCTACTGTGTATTTCCAAGTCTAATTCTGTCACTAAATCCATACCGGTGACCCAGCGCCTAAATACTAGGCCTCAAATTTAATTCCCTCTAAATCTCTCGTTACCCACCGCTGTACTGTTGTTGCTGGGCAAGATATTTAGTGTCCGTCAAAGCACATTTTTTGTTCTGGGTTGAAGTACAATTCCCAATTTAGCAATTTCATAATTTAGTGGTTTCTGCTATATCAGAGCTATTTGAAATCTATCCCTAAAAGGGTATATAATATTGAAGGTGCACATAGGGTCATTCAGAATAACTTCACACACACCCGCTACTGTGTATTTCCAAGTCTAATTCTGTCACTAAATCCATACCGGTGACCCAGCGCCTAAATACTAGGCCTCAAATTTAATTCCCTCTAAATCTCTCGTTACCCACCGCTGTACTGTTGTTGCTGGGCAAGATATTTAGTGTCCGTCAAAGCACATTTTTTGTTCTGGGTTGAAGTACAATTCCCAATTTAGCAATTTCATAATTTAGTGGTTTCTGCTATATCAGAGCTATTTGAAATCTATCCATAAAAGGGTATATAATATTGAAGGTGCACATAGGGTCATTCAGAATAACTTCACACACACCCGCTACTGTGTATTTCCAAGTCTAATTCTGTCACTAAACCCATACCTGTCACCCAGCGCCTAAATACTAGGCCTCAAATTTAAATCCCTCTAAATCTCTCGTTACCGTTGTCCTGTTGTAGCTGGGAAAGTTATTTAGTGCCCGTCAAAGCACATTTTTTGTTCTGGGTTGAAGTACAATTCCCAATTTAGCAATTTCATAATTTAGTGGTTCCTGCTATATCAGAGCTATTTGAAATCTATCCCAAAAAGGGTATATAATATTGAAGGTGCACATAGGGTCATTCAGAATAACTTCACACACACCCGCTACTGTGTATTTCCAAGTCTAATTCTGTCACTAAATCCATACCGGTGACCCAGCGCCTAAATACTAGGCCTCAAATTTAATTCCCTCTAAATCTCTCGTTACCCACCGCTGTACTGTTGTTGCTGGGCAAGATATTTAGTGTCCGTCAAAGCACATTTTTTGTTCTGGGTTGAAGTACAATTCCCAATTTAGCAATTTCATAATTTAGTGGTTTCTGCTATATCAGAGCTATTTGAAATCTATCCCTAAAAGGGTATATAATATTGAAGGTGCACATAGGGTCATTCAGAATAACTTCACACACACCCGCTACTGTGTATTTCCAAGTCTAATTCTGTCACTAAACCCATACCTGTCACCCAGCGCCTAAATACTAGGCCTCAAATTTAAATCCCTCTAAATCTCTCGTTACCGTTGTCCTGTTGTAGCTGGGAAAGTTATTTAGTGCCCGTCAAAGCACATTTTTTGTTCTGGGTTGAAGTACAATTCCCAATTTAGCAATTTCATAATTTAGTGGTTCCTGCTATATCAGAGCTATTTGAAATCTATCCCAAAAAGGGTATATAATATTCAAGGTGCACATTGGGTCATTCAGAATAACTTCACACACACGCTTCTGTGCATTTCCAAGTCTAATTCTGTCACTAAATCCATACCGGTCACCCAGCGCCTAAATACTAGGCCTCAAATTTATATCCCGCTGAATTTGAATACAATACATTGGGCCAAATAATATATTTGTTGTTGTGGTGAACCATAACAATGAGAAAAACATCTAGTAAGGGACGCGGACGTGGACATGGTCGTGGTGGTGTTAGTGGACCCTCTGGTGCTGGGAGAGGACGTGGCCGTTCTGCCACATCCACACGTCCTAGTGTACCAACTACCTCAGGTCCCAGTAGCCGCCAGAATTTACAGCGATATATGGTGGGGCCCAATGCCGTTCTAAGGATGGTAAGGCCTGAGCAGGTACAGGCATTAGTCAATTGGGTGGCCGACAGTGGATCCAGCACGTTCACATTATCTCCCACCCAGTCTTCTGCAGAAAGCGCACAGATGGCGCCTGAAAACCAACCCCATCAGTCTGTCACATCACCCCCATGCATACCAGGGAAACTGTCTCAGCCTCAAGTTATGCAGCAGTCTCTTATGCTGTTTGAAGACTCCGCTGGCAGGGTTTCCCAAGGGCATCCACCTAGCCCTTCCCCAGCGGTGAAAGACATAGAATGCACTGACGCACAACCACTTATGTTTCCTGATGATGAGGACATGGGAATACCACCTCAGCATGTCTCTGATGATGACGAAACACAGGTGCCAACTGCTGCGTCTTTCTGCAGTGTGCAGACTGAACAGGAGGTCAGGGATCAAGACTGGGTGGAAGACGATGCAGGGGACGATGAGGTCCTAGACCCCACATGGAATGAAGGTCGTGCCACTGACTTTCACAGTTCGGAGGAAGAGGCAGTGGTGAGACCGAGCCAACAGCGTAGCAAAAGAGGGAGCAGTGGGCAAAAGCAGAACACCCGCCGCCAAGAGACTCCGCCTGCTACTGACCGCCGCCATCTGGGACCGAGCACCCCAAAGGCAGCTTCAAGGAGTTCCCTGGCATGGCACTTCTTCAAACAATGTGCTGACGACAAGACCCGAGTGGTTTGCACGCTGTGCCATCAGAGCCTGAAGCGAGGCATTAACGTTCTGAACCTGAGCACAACCTGCATGACCAGGCACCTGCATGCAAAGCATGAACTGCAGTGGAGTAAACACCTTAAAACCAAGGAAGTCACTCAGGCTCCCCCTGCTACCTCTTCTGCTGCTGCCGCCTCGGCCTCTTCCTCCGCCTCTGGAGGAACGTTGGCACCTGCCGCCCAGCAAACAGGGGATGTACCACCAACACCACCACCACCACCTCCGTCACCAAGCGTCTCAACCATGTCACACGCCAGCGTTCAGCTCTCCATCTCACAAACATTTGATAGAAAGCGTAAATTCCCACCTAGCCACCCTCGATCCCTGGCCCTGAATGCCAGCATTTCTAAACTACTGGCCTATGAAATGCTGTCATTTAGGCTGGTGGACACAGACAGCTTCAAACAGCTCATGTCGCTTGCTGTCCCACAGTATGTTGTTCCCAGCCGGCACTACTTCTCCAAGAGAGCCGTGCCTTCCCTGCACAACCAAGTATCCGATAAAATCAAGTGTGCACTGCGCAACGCCATCTGTAGCAAGGTCCACCTAACCACAGATACGTGGACCAGTAAGCACGGCCAGGGACGCTATATCTCCCTAACTGCACACTGGGTAAATGTAGTGGCAGCTGGGCCCCAGGCGGAGAGCTGTTTGGCGCACGTCCTGCCGCCGCCAAGGATCGCAGGGCAACATTCTTTGCCTCCTGTTGCCACCTCCTCCTTCTCGGCTTCCTCCTCCTCTTCTTCCACCTGCTCATCCAGTCAGCCACACACCTTCACCACCAACTTCAGCACAGCCCGGGGTAAACGTCAGCAGGCCATTCTGAAACTCATATGTTTGGGGGACAGGCCCCACACCGCACAGGAGTTGTGGCGGGGTATTGAACAACAGACCGACGAGTGGTTGCTGCCGGTGAGCCTCAAGCCCGGCCTGGTGGTGTGTGATAATGGGCGAAATCTCGTTGCAGCTCTGGGACTAGCCGGTTTGACGCACATCCCTTGCTTGGCGCATGTGCTGAATTTGGTGGTGCAGAAGTTCATTCACAACTACCCCGACATGTCAGAGCTGCTGCATAAAGTGCGGGCCGTCTGTTCGCGCTTCCGGCGTTCACATCCTGCCGCTGCTCGCCTGTCTGCGCTACAGCGTAACTTCGGCCTTCCCGCTCACCGCCTCATATGCGACGTGCCCACCAGGTGGAACTCCACCTTGCACATGCTGGACAGACTGTGCGAGCAGCAGCAGGCCATAGTGGAGTTTCAGCTGCAGCACGCACGGGTCAGTTGCACTACAGAACAGCACCACTTCACCACCAATGACTGGGCCTCCATGCGAGACCTGTGTGCCCTGTTGCGCTGTTTCGAGTACTCCACCAACATGGCCAGTGGCGATGACACCGTTATCAGCGTTACAATACCACTTCTATGTCTCCTTGAGAAAACACTTAGGGCGATGATGGAACAGGAGGTGGCCCAGGAGGAGGAGGAGGAGGATGAGGAAGAGGGGTCATTTTTAGCACTTTCAGGCCAGTCTCTTCGAAGTGACTCAGAGGGAGGTTTTTTGCAACAGCAGAGGCCAGGTACAAATGTGGCCAGCCAGGGCCCACTACTGGAGGACGAGGAGGACGAGGATGAGGAGGAGGTGGAGGAGGATGAGGATGAAGCATGGTCACAGCGGGGTGGCACCCAACGCAGCTCGGGTCCATCACTGGTGCGTGGCTGGGGGGAAAGGCAGGACGATGACGATACGCCTCCCACAGAGGACAGCTTGTCCTTACCCCTGGGCAGCCTGGCACACATGAGCGACTACATGCTGCAGTGCCTGCGCAACGACAGCAGAGTTGCCCACATTTTAACCTGTGCGGACAATGGGTTGCCACCCTGCTGGATCCACGCTACAAAGACAATGTGCCCACCTTACTTCCTGCACTGGAGCGTGATAGGAAGATGCGCGAGTACAAGCGCACGTTGGTAGACGCGCTACTGAGAGCATTCCCAAATGTCACAGGGGAACAAGTGGAAGCCCAAGGCCAAGGCAGAGGAGGAGCAAGAGGTCGCCAAGGCAGCTGTGTCACGGCCAGCTCCTCTGAGGGCAGGGTTAGCATGGCAGAGATGTGGAAAACTTTTGTCAACACGCCACAGCTAACTGCACCACCACCTGATACGCAACGTGTTAGCAGGAGGCAACATTTCACTAACATGGTGGAACAGTACGTGTGCACACCCCTCCACGTACTGACTGATGGTTCGGCCCCATTCAACTTCTGGGTCTCTAAATTGTCCACGTGGCCAGAGCTAGCCTTTTATGCCTTGGAGGTGCTGGCCTGCCCGGCAGCCAGCGTTTTGTCTGAACGTGTATTCAGCACGGCAGGGGGCGTCATTACAGACAAACGCAGCCGCCTGTCTACAGCCAATGTGGACAAGCTGACGTTCATAAAAATGAACCAGGCATGGATCCCACAGGACCTGTCCGTCCCTTGTCCAGATTAGACATTAACTACCTCCCCATAACCATATATTATTGGACTCCAGGGCACTTCCTCATTCAATCCTATTTTTATTTTCATTTTACCATTATATTGCGATGCTACCCAAAGTTGAATGAACCTCTCCTCTGCCTGTGTGCTAGGCCTAAATATATGCCACTGGACTGTTGCAGTGGTGGCTGACATGAAGCCTGATTCTCTGCTATGACATGCAGACTAATTCTCTGCTGACATGAAGCCAGATTGTCTGTTACGGGACCTCTCTCCTCTGCCTGGGTGCTGGGACTAAATTTATGACAATGGACTGTTGCAGTGGTGGCTGACGTGAAGCCTGATTCTCTGCTATGACATGCAGACTGATTCTCTGCTGACATGAAGCCAGATCCTCTGTTACGGGACCTCTCTCCTCTGCCTGGGTGCTGGGCCTAAATTTATGACAATGGACTGTTGCAGTGGTGGCTGACGTGAAGCCTGATTCTCTGCTATGACATGCAGACTGATTCTCTGCTGTCATGAAGCCAGATTGTCTGTTACGGGACCTCTCTGCTCTGCCTGTGTGCTAGGCCTAAATATATGCCAATGGACTGTTGCAGTGGTGGGTGACGTGAAGCCTGATTCTCTGCTATGATATGAAGACTGATTCTCTGCTGACATGAAGCCAGATTGTCTGTTACGGGACCTTTCTCCTCTGCCTGGGTTCTGGGCCTAAATTTATGAAAATTGACTCTTACAGTGGTGGGTGACGTGAAGCCTGATTCTCTGCTATGATATGAAGACTGATTCTCTGCTGACATGAAGCCAGATTGTCTGTTACGGGACCTTTCTCCTCTGCCTGGGTTCTGGGCCTAAATTTATGAAAATTGACTCTTACAGTGGTGGGTGACGTGAAGCCTGATTCTCTGCTATGATATGAAGACTGATTCTCTGCTGACATGAAGCCAGATTGTCTGTTACGGGACCTTTCTCCTCTGCCTGGGTTCTGGGCCTAAATTTATGAAAATTGACTCTTACAGTGGTGGGTGACGTGAAGCCTGATTCTCTGCTATGATATGAAGACTGATTCTCTGCTGACATGAAGCCAGATTCTCTGTTACGGGACCTCCCTCCTCTGCCTGGGTGCTGGGCCTAAATATATGCCAATGGACTGTTGCAGTGGTGGCTGACGTGAAGCCTCATTCTCTGCTATGACATGCAGACTAATTCTCTGCTGACATGAAGCCAGATTGTCTGTTACGGGACCTCCCTCCTCTGCCTGGGTGCTGGGCCTAAATATATGCCAATGGACTGTTGCAGTGGTGGCTGACGTGAAGCCTCATTCTCTGCTATGACATGCAGACTGATTCTCTGCTGACATGAAGCCAGATTCTCTGTTACGGGACCTCTCTCCTCTGCCTGTGTGTGTGCTGGGCCTAAATATATGCCAATGGACTGTTGCAGTGGTGGCTGACGTGAAGCCTCATTCTCTGCTATGACATGCAGACTAATTCTCTGCTGACATGAAGCCAGATTCTCTGTTACGGGACCTCTCTCCTCTGCCTGTGTGTGTGCTGGGCCTAAATATATGCCAATGGACTGTTGCAGTGGTGGCTGACGTGAAGCCTCATTCTCTGCTATGACATGCAGACTAATTCTCTGCTGACATGAAGACAGATTCTCTGTTACGGGACCTCCCTCCTCTGCCTGGGTGCTGGGCCTAAATATATGCCAATGGACTGTTGCAGTGGTGGCTGACGTGAAGCCTCATTCTCTGCTATGACATGCAGACTGATTCTCTGCTGACATGAAGCCAGATTGTCTGTTACGGGACCTCTCTCCTCTGCCTGGGTGCTGGGCCTAAATATATGCCAATGGACTGTTGCAGTGGTGGCTGACGTGAAGCCTCATTCTCTGCTATGACATGCAGACTAATTCTCTGCTGACATGAAGCCAGATTGTCTGTTACGGGACCTCTCTCCTCTGCCTGGGTGCCGGGGCCTAAATATCTGAGAATGGACTGTTCCAGTGGTGGGTGACGGGAAGCCAGATTCTCTGCTATGGAACCTCTCTCCAATTGATTTTGGTTAATTTTTATTTATTTAATTTTTATTTTAATTCATTTCCCTATCCACATTTGTTTGCAGGGGATTTACCTACATGTTGCTGCCTTTTGCAGCCCTCTAGCTCTTTCCTGGGCTGTTTTACAGCCTTTTTAGTGCCGAAAAGTTCGGGTCCCCATTGACTTCAATGGGGTTCGGGTTCGGGACGAAGTTCGGATCGGGTTCGGATCCCGAACCCGAACATTTCCGGGATGTTCGGCCGAACTTCTCGAACCCGAACATCCAGGTGTTCGCTCAACTCTAGTGATGAGGAAACGTAATACAGGAGAGGTAACACCGGTAATGTCACTGTCCAAAGCATCTATGTAAAAAGTACACTGTGTCACAGATAAAAATTTTAGGTGCACATGTTACACTAGAGATGTGGCCTTGGTAATGTCACTGTCCGCAGCGGACACGTCTATTGAAAAAGTACACTGGATGTCACAGATATTTTTGGATGCGCACACTTTACACTGGAGATGTGGCGCAGCTAATCTCACTGTCCGCATCGGACACTGTCTATGGAAAAAGTGCACTGGACGTCACTGATATTTTAGGGATATGCACACTTTACACTGGAGATGTGGCGCGGATAATTTCACTGTCCGCAGTGGCCTATTAGACGCTATTTAGCACAGGATGCACTAAAAATATATATTGTTGCTGTCACACACAATAGTCCTTAAAATGACTTTTGGGTCTCTGAAAAGTTTTACTAATAAAAATCTTCCAATAACACTCCCTGCACTCTGTCCCTTCCTATGCACAGCTCTCCCTAAGACTGAGCAATTTAGAACAGGTTGTGCTACAAACAAATATTGCTGTTGTCACACACAATAGTCTTTAAAATGACTTTTGGGTCTCTGAAAAGTTTTTGTAATAAAAATCTTCCAATAACACTCCCTACACTGTCTTTCCCTTCCTATGCTCAGCTCTCCCTGACTAACACTGAGCCAAACACGTGTCATCGGGTGATTTATAGCACCCGATGACCCGTTCCGGCCAGCCAATCACTGTAATGCCAGTAGCCAACATGGCTACGGCATTACAGTGAAGAGCAGCACTTACCTGCACGTTTCTTGGCTGCATAGCAGCCAAGAAACGTGCGGGGAGGAGACTCGAGCATTGCTCTCGTGCACATGTGGTGCTCGGCCGAGTACCGCCATGTGCTGAGCATCAAGATGCTCGAACTGAACAGGTGTTCGGCTGAGCATGCTCGATCATCACTACACCTGGGGGGTTATTCAATATGCACTTTGTTTATTCTTTCAGTCCTGAAGAAGGTATATGCCAAGAGATCGATGAGAAGGAGTATGAGTCATGCAAACAAGGAAAAAAGAAGGTACGCGATACTCAAAATTATTTAACTAGTGAGCTTGAATAAGCCTATTAGATAAGTCAACCTGAAATCTTTCCAGAATTTCAGAAACGGGTGGAAGAGCAAATCTCTATAGCTGACGCATGCCCCGATGAGTCGGAGCATCAACAGTTTGCTAAGGACTTTTATGACTGTGGGGAAATTTACCTACACGTTGTAAAGATCCAGACGGATCCCAATGCACCCCCTGTATATGTTAAACAGTACCGACTTCCGCTGGCAGCTTACGACTTTCTATCGGAAATCGTCAAGAACTTGGAGAGGTGGGGAATCATCCGTCCGGTGCACAGCTCGTTCAACCATCCTATACTTGGAATTCTCAAACCAAATGGACAATATTGCCTCTGTTTGGACCTGAGGCAGTTAAATAACGGTTATATATGTCCGGATGGCCCATGCCGTATATTGACTAGTGTTTGGCGCAAATACAGGGGTCCAAAATTTTCACTGTTCTTGACTGTGCGCAAGGATATTATACGATTAAGGTGGACGAGAAGGATCAATACAAATTGGCCTTCACATTTGGGAAGCAGCAATATACCTGGACCCAATTGCCTTTCGGGTACATTAATGCAGGCCATGAGTTTGATGTGTTTATGCATAAGGCGATGCCTGATGCCACTGAACGAGGTATCTTATCCTATGTAGATGACTTCCTGATCACTCTGGAGCAGAATCTCAGAAAAAACATAGAACTTCTACAGATAGAAAGAAAGGAAAGGAAGAATAGAAAATACATCAGAGATAGGCGTGATTTTGACACTGGTCAGGTTTACACTGTCAAAAATAATTTTCAATTTAATAAAAGGAGAACTAATTACGGCAACACACAAGTGTCAAACACTGATGTGGCGAAACCAACCTCACCACTGGGTGCTGGAGAAGCCTGGTTGCCAGCCTCTTGCCCCAGGATTATGGGCCCTCTCATCAGCCCATGCTAAACTTAAACCCCATGGCGTTTTGACTGTTTGTGGCATCTGAGCACTGTTCGGATATAGTGAGCGCTCAGATCCAAGCCATCTGGGGATGTGTTAAATGTCTATGTTTTATGCAATAGCTGCACAGTTAAATATTGTTATGTCTTTTATTGTCTTTTGCTACCATGTGGCTAATGAAGTTTTGCCTCTGCCCTTGGAGATAAATTGGATTACTTCCCAATTGTCTCCAGGACAGAAGACATTGTGTAAAACGGTGTATTCTCCTGCCTGTGATAATTACATTAACCCATTGTGTAAGGTAATTGTATCACAGGCAGAGGGGAGGATTTTGTTTGGGAGTGTCTGAGTGTATTGTACGTGTTTACTGGTTGTTTTACAAAACCCTGTGGGTGGTACTAATGTGTATATAAGAACAATAAACACACAGCTCTGGCTGTCCACTGCTTTGCCCTCAACACAGAGCTTGGTCTTGGGGGGATTCACTGTATGCTGTTAGAGACCGATTGCTAGGAATGTAAGCCGCTTGAGTGCGTTTCCTATTCGTCTGCTAGCAGCTATTCATGAGGTTCCATTCAGAGTTTGGAGCATTCCCTTGTATGCCGTTCGGGAGTTTGGTGTTCTGTAAGTAGCTGTGCCTGTAGCTCTGGAAGGGGAAGATCGTCTAAACGGTTTTAACCCCTTTTATGCCCGGGGTGCCGTTACAACTGACATCTCAGAATCAGATATTTCTGGCTCTGAAGATTTACTTGTTAGACAAAACGCTACTAAACAAGGAGGTATTAAACACAATAATAAATACCGTGGTCCTACGGTACAAAGGAAAGCCACTGTACCACAAGCATCCTCTCAGACATTAAATACAATATGGGCCAATGTGTCAAGAAATGTGGAGGCAGGCGCTGCAGGACAAGCTATGGTGGGAGGAGAAAAAATGCCGCCCCCCTTCCTATCAATACCTTGCCTGTGTCATCCTAATTTGCCTCTATGCCCTATGCCTCGGGCATTGGAGCTTTCCCCACCAACAGCTCAGTGACAGTCACTCCCACTTTTTTAGGCCAACTGAGGGACAGGGACAAGTGGGCTTACAGTGCCAGAACTTAACTTCACCAGACAACTCACAAATCATGAATCTCTCAAAGTTTAGTCTACAGGACAAACACTATAAGTTACTTAGAAGAGGCCTTTCTTTCACCCCAACACCGAAATTTGAGTGTTTTTCCTGGGTGAAAGAGGTGAACCTGTTCGCAAGAAAATTTGCTCTGCACAAGGTACATAAACAAAAAGAAAGAGACCTTTGAGTGTTGAAAGATAAAGAAGATGCGGCTCTTGCAATCTTGGAATCCCTGATTTGTGAAAATTAATACAATCCTGAAGTTATTGAGCCCCCACTGTCGTCACTTAAACCTAGGTCCAAATTCACACCACCGTTCTCTCAGTTCGGCAATATAGAGACGTTTGTAAATCTGGTGACGAAAGATCTGAAAGCTATCAAGACACCTAGGTCTGCTATTATTAATAATCTAGACCCAGATCAAATATCAGCCCTTTTAGAATTAAGGGATAACTGTGAGCTGGTAATAAAATCATCTGATAAAAGGCGGATACCTAGTCGTCATGGAGAAACAAATGTAAGGATATGGTGATGATGTTACTAAGGGACACACAGACGTATAAGAAATTAGACACCAACCCCACGACGAAATTCCTTGAGGAGCTCAGAGTCGTTTTGATGGCAGCCAAAAGGGACAATCTGATTTCGAAAGATGAATATAAATTCTTGTGCGATTCTTGTCCAACTATTGCAACCTTGTATGCAATTCCAAAGATACAGTACAGACCAAAAGTTTGGACACACCTTCTCATTCAAAGAGTCTTCTTCATTTTCATGACTATGAAAATTGTAGATTCACACTGAAGGCATCAAAACTATGAATTAACACATGTGGAATTATATACATAACAGAAAAGCGTGAAACAACTGAAAGTATGTCATATTCTAGGTTCTTCAAAGTAGCCACCTTTTGCTTTGATTACTGCTTTGCACACTCTTGGCATTCTCTTGATGAGCTTCAAGAGGTAGTCACCTGAAATGGTCTTCCAACAGTCCTGAAGGAGTTCCCAGAGATGCTTAGCACTTGTTGGCCCTTTTGCCTTCACTCTGCAGTCCAGCTCACGCCAAACCATATCGATTGGGTTCAGGTCCGGTGACTGTGGAGGCCAGGTCATCTGGCGCAGCACCCCATCACTCTCCTTCATGGTCAAATAGCCCTTACACAGCCTGGAGGTGTGTTTGGGGTCATTGTCCTGTTGAAAAATAAATAATGGTCCAACTAAACGCAAACCGGATGGAATAGCATGCCGCTGCAAGATGCTGTGGTAGCCATGCTGGTTCAGTATGACTTCAATTTTGAATAAATCCCCAACAGTGTCACCAGCAAAGCACCCCCACACCCTCACAACTCCTCCTCCATGCTTCACGATGGGAACCAGGCATGTAGAGTCCATCCGTTCACCTTTTCTGCGTCGCACAAAGACACGGTGGTTGGACCCAAAGATCTCAAATTTGGACTCATCAGACCAAAGCACAGATTGTCCATTCCTTGTGTTCTTTAGCCCAAACAAGTCTCTTCTGCTTGTTACCTGTCCTTAGCAGTGGTTTCCTAGCAGATATTCTACCATGAAGGCCTGATTCACACAGTCTCCTCTTAACAGTTGTTCTAGAGATGTGTCTGCTGCTAGAACTCTGTGTGGCATTGACCTGGTCTCTAATCTGAGCTGCTGTTAACCTGCGATTTCTGAGGCTGGTGACTCGGATGAACTTATCCTCCACAGCAGAGGTGACTCTTGGTCTTCCTTTCCTGGGGCGGTCCGCATGTGAGCCAGTTTCTTTGTAGCGCTTGATGGTTTTTGTGACTGCACTTGGGGACAATTTCAAAGTTTTCCCAATTTTTCTGACTGACTGACCTTCATTTCTTAAAGTAATGATGGCCACTAGTTTTTCTTTACTTAGCTGATTTTTTCTTGCCATAATACAAATTCTAACAGTCAATTCAATAGGACTATCAGCTGTGTATCCACCTGACTTCTCCACAACGCAACTGATGGTCCCAACCCCATTTATAAGGCAAGAAATCCCACTTATTTAACCTGACAGGGCACACCTGTGAAGTGAAAACCATTTCAGGTGACTACCTCTTAAAGCTCATCAAGAGAATGCCAAGAGTGTGCAAAGCAGTAATCAAAGCAAAAGGTGGCTACTTTGAAGAACCTAGAATATGACATATTTTCAGTTGTTTCACACTTTTTTGTTATGTATATAATTCCACATGTGTTAATTCATAGTTTTGATGCCTTCAGTGTGAATCTACAATTTTCATTGTCATGAAAATAAAGAAAACTCTTTGAATGAGAAGGTGTGTCCAAACTTTTGGTCTGTACTGTACATAAGCAGAGATGGCCAATTCCTGGTAGACCGATTGTATCGGGGAATAATAACCTGACTGAAAACATCAGCTAATATATATATATGTCTTTATTTCACCTTTCGTCCCCTCTCTGCCGTCTTATATCAGACATACGAAAGATGAGTTCACCAGATTACAGGAGATTCAGGTCGGTGATCACACCTATCTTGCAAGTTTGGACATCATAGTTGTGTCAATATGACGATTAACCCTTCTATTGGCAGCAGGCAGATGTGATATCTATTCTTTGAACATATTGGTTTTCAGCCTGCTGCATAGGTGGAGAGAGCCTTTATAAGGCGTCACAACTCAATTCTGTCCGTTACCCCCGATGAAGCCAGATTAGCTGGCGAAACATGTTGGGGGACAGTGTTTAGTGTTTCAGCTCTGATGCTCTTGTCAGCTTTAGCAAGTAGTGTAGCAAAATACAAGATCTAGTGTGAACAGTGTTCAATGAATCATCTAACAATATAGACGGTGCTACTTGCTAGAACTCTGTGTGGCATTGACCTGGTCTCTAATCTGAGCTGCTGTTAACCTGCGATTTCTGAGGCTGGTGACTCGGATTAACTTATGCTCCGCAGCAGAGGTGACTCTTGGTCTTCCTTTCCTGCGGCGGTCCACATGTGAGCCAGTTTCTTTGTAGCGCTTGATGGTTTTTGTGACTGCACTTGGGGACAATTTCAAAGTTTTCCCAATTTTTCTGACTGACTGACCTTCATTTCCTAAAGTAATGATGGCCACTCGTTTTTCTTTACTTAGCTGCTTTTTTCTTGCCATAATACAAATTCTAACAATCTATTCAGTAGGACTATCAGCTGTGTATCCACCTGACTTCTCCATAACGCAACTGATGGTCCCAACCCCATTTATAAGGCAAGAAATCCCACTTATTAAACCTGACAGGGCACACCTGTGAAGTGAAAACCATTTCAGGTGACTACCTCTTGAAGCTCATCAAGAGAATGCCAAGAGTGTGCAAAGCAGTAATCAAAGCAAAAGGTGGCTACTTTGAAGAACCTAGAATATGACATATTTTCAGTTGTTTCACACTTTTTTGTTATGTATATAATTCCACATGTGTTAATTCATAGTTTTGATGCCTTCAGTGTCAATCTACAATTTTCATAGTCATGAAAATAAAGAAAACTCTTTGAATGAGAAGGCGTGTCCAAACTTTTGGTCTGTACTGTATGTTAACCGTTTTTTTTTTTTTTTTAACAAAATGGGTGGAATGTTTGCCTTGCAGAACATGCAGTTCAAGTGTGTGCGCGTCTCTACTTATTAACCACGTATTTTCCAGGTTTTGTCTTCCCCAACGCATCAAATATGATTGTGGAAGTCATTTCACTAGTGACGTGATGACGAAAATGTGGGAGGGACTGGTGGTAAAGACAAAGCTACATCTAGCTTATCGGCCAGCCTCTAGTGGTGGAGTAGAACGCTGCAACCAAATAATTGTCAACATTGTAAAAAAAATTGTCAATTAATCCGGTAAAGACTGGGATGTAAGGTTGCCTTTGGTTCTCATGGCCATCAGGGCCACCCCAAGCGTGGCAACCAAACTTTCTCCCTTCGAAATGATCACAGGCAGCATTTACTTTACCGGACAACAGACCACAATTTCATAAATGCTGCAACAGATCATCAATACATGGAGAATCTATGCAAGCACCTTCAGCATGCTTTTGAGAAAGCAGCAGTAAGCACCAAAACCTACTATGATCTGAAGACTACTCAAAAGGAATAACAAAACAACAATTCAAAAGCGCACATATAATATTACACAAAAATGTATTAGTAGAACAAATCATACAACAAACAACATATTACAAAATAAAATAAATAGCAGCAGTACATGAAGGTACTATGACAGTATTAGTTCACCCTGGTCATTCAAGGCTGCATTGTCACATCTACATAGGGTATGCTGTGCCAGTAATTATTATACACACATCACTTATTAAAGTGCACCTATGTACCCATCTAGCTACAAATAATATTGCACAAGTCCCATAAGTAGCCATACCAGTAGCTACTGTAACCTTGCAGAGAGAAATCCCAACGGGAATTAACCTGACAAGTTGGAATACTATCCCGTATACCCTGGTAAGGACAAAACGAACATCAATGAATAATAAGTGCAAAAAGTAGCATAAGAGAACAATACAGACCAGAGGCCAGGAGTGAACACCAACCCCGACGCGCGTTTTGCCTTGCTTCCTCTAGGGGGCATATCATACCATCCAACCCACTCATCATTTATACCCTATCTAATTGGTTTACTCCTCCTATCCATGATTACAAAAAAAATAATACCTGTGCAAAAAAGGGAAGGAGATCACATTTTTAGTAGTTTTTGCTGAGTTCCTCCCCCAAGCTGGGCACCAAAATCCCACGAGATGTAATTTGCAATCACATGACCCATTTGCAGTCACATGGTGCATTTGTGATCACATGATCTATTTTCAATCACATGATAGATTTATGGTCACATGACCTATTCGTCATGTGACCTTTCACCATTACATGACTCTGAGCTCAATATTAGTGAAGGGAAATGTGCCAATACATTTATTAGAAGAAGTAATTTGATCCCCTAGCTAAAAGGATTACCATACAAAGTACCTGACAGAAAAAGAAGGCTCAACCTCATATTTTATGGACAAACCAAGACATCCCCAAAAGAAAAAAACAAACAATGATATACCGATATTCTCTGGGCATTACAAGCCCATTCAGTCCAAAGGTAATTCAAACAGAAAATATCTACATAATAAAGTGCTAAGGTGCATAATTATCTAAATATATAAAGATTGATAATATAAGAAAAATAATAAACAATATTGTAACGGAATCTGAGGTGAATAGACAGATAGATAGACAGATCTCATAGTCTCCTAAACTTACATTATCAATAGCTGATTATATAGCAGTGGCTAATTGATTTATTAGGCAAATGCAAATGGTGCCTCTCGATGCTAGCCTATCTGAAGACTAGGTGAAAAACTCCACATTATCAGAGGAAGCCCCCATTTAGCGCAGGCCGGCTAATTAAAAACCATTTGGGTGTCCTAATGAAGACCTGGGAGGGGGATACTTAAAATGCACAGCCATCCTAGACATGTTGGCTGCTAGACCAGTGGGTGGTCTAACCCATTCAGTAGATGAATGAAATAATATCAGAAGCCATAACTCCGACCTCATGGCACCCACAGCCTCAGAACCCTAATAATTGTGTTCAGCCTGACATGGGCTTCGGACAGAGTCTATACGCGCCATACTGGACAGGAGGCATTTCTCTGTATTCAGGATCTGGCCTTCTGGAATTCATAACTCAATCACATTTGGTGTCTGTATGACCGGGACGATAGCTACTCAGATTATGGTATCATACCTGTACCCGCAGTCCCTGTCATACAGCGAGGAATCGCTGTGATTCATATTGGCCACCTCAGTCAGTCTTCTGGGAAGGTGGGGCAGAAACCTGAATAATATCAGACGTCCCAGAAGGCTGGACCGAAAGGAGGGAGGTTCCCTCACAGCCCACCCCTCGGCTGAGGGGGGATAAAAATGGGTGTTTGGGAACAGGTAATTGTCAGCCATTTTGGGGATCCACATAGTTTGGAGTGACTGCCCATATCTTCAGCTGTCCCCACAGCCGGAATATAACTGCTGCATCTCAGTAAGCCAATATTCTGTATTTTATCCCGTTTATTTTATCATGTTCACTGCATTGTTATTGTATGTATATTTTTATCTTTTATCTGACACTTTCTTTTTGTATTGCACTGCACTATTGTGTATTAAATTTAAACATTAATAAGTCCCTTCCTTGTGGTCTTATAGAACTTGCTCTTTCGGAGGGAATAACGTTACCAGTAGTGTTTCAGAGGATTTTAGGTCCCATATACCGGTAGATAACCTGTGTTACTGTGTTAAATCTGGGTTGAGAGAATATCTGAGTATAGGCCCCTATTGCCTTATAGTATAGGTGGTGGCAGCTATTGTGATAGAAAATATTGGGGTGGTTAGAATCTAGGGGAGTAAGTTAGCATAATTCCGTCATCTAGAAAAGGTGGGTGGGAATTTCTGTGGTAACTTGATGAGGTCACTAGTATAATTCACCCCAGTGACGTGACCTATTGAGTAGGGATCGTGACAGATATGATGACAATACTACTACAAATGAATAAAATATTGTTGCATGTCATAATTACAACAGCATATTGTCATGATTCAAACGACAAGTTAAGTATTTGAAAATTGCAGTGCCAAAAAGTGCAGGAAAAGTGACATGCAGTGAATTCATGCTAGTAAAAGGGTGCTACAAAAGTGATAACGTGAGAACTTATTATATACATAATACGAGCAACATTCTTGCATAATAAACCCATTGGAATATTGGTAAATCATATTCTTCCTTATTTTCCATAAGTGCTATGTGCATGATTCCAAGAGTCCAGCTCAGTGTCTTTCCGTATAAGTCCTCCTACTTTCATCACAGGCAATCAAAGATGGTTATCACTGGAAATATGTAATGGAAGTACCAATATCCAGAATTTCGGAAAATATAATAAACGTGGTTAGATCGAAAGATACCAATCAAAATTACAGTTAAAAGGTATAATAAAAAGGAACATTTAAAAAAATAAAAATTTGAATAAAATAACTGTTAAAAACATATACACTGAGCAATGGCCCAAGTCAGAGGGCCACCACCCCAGCTGAGCACAAACAATTGTTGCATCTGGAGAAAAGGGACAAACCTATTGAGGATGAAACTCGGGTAGAAGAAGGTTACCCCGGAAAAATTATATTCTGCGATGCAGGGGGATAGATCGGTTATGATCTCCCCTAGATGAGGAAATTGGAAGAATATCTTAGTTCAGAAAGAGATAAGGTGGATATTTGTCCTAAATACGATAACTCTTTTTAAACTAAATGAGGGCAATAGGTTTGTCCCTTTTCTCTAGATGCAACAATTGTTTGTGCTCGGCTGTGGTGGTGGCCCTCTGACCTGGGCCATTGCTCAGCATATATGTTTTTAACAGTTATTTTATTCTAAAAATTATATTTTTTTTATAAATTTCCTTTTTAATATAGCTTTTAACTGTCATTTTGATTGGTATCTTTCGATATAACCACATTTATTATATTTTCAGAAATTCAGGATCTTGGTTCTTCCATTACATAATGCCTGCAATAACCATCTTTGATTACCTGTGATGAAAGTAGGAGGACCGTCTTAGTACCTCCATCACATAGTTCCGGTGAAAACCATCTTTGATTGCCTGTGACGAAAGCAGGAGGACTTAGACCCATATGGAAAGACACTGAGCTGGACTCTTGGGATCATGCACATAGCACTTAGGGAAAATAATGAAAAATATGATTTACCAATATTCCAATGGGTTTATCATGTAAGAATGTTGCTCGTATTGTGTATATAATAAGTCCTCACATTATCACTTTGTAGCACTTTTTTACCAGCATGAATTCACTGCATGTCACCTTGCACAAGCACCTGCACTTTTTGGCACTGCACCTTTCAAATACTCTGTCGTTTGAATTATGACAATATGCTGTTGTAATTATGACATGCAATAATAATATTTTATTCATTTGCAGTAGTATTGTCATCATATTGTTTATTATTTTTCTTATACTATCAATCTTCATATATTTAGATTATTTGCACCATAGCACTTTATTATGTTGGTATTTTCTTGTATGAATTACCTTTGGACTGAATGGGCTTGTAATGCCCAGTGAATATCAGTATATCATTATTTGTTTTTTTCTTTTGGGGATGTCTTGGTTTGGCCATAATAATATGGCACTTTGTACGGTAATCCTTTTAGCTGGGGGATCAAAATACATCTTCTCTTATAAGTATTGGCACATTTCCCTTGACTAATATGGAGCTCAGAGTCATGTGATGGTGACAGGTCACATGACCGAATAGGTCATGTGTCCATAAATCTATCATGTGATCGCTAATTGATTATGTGATCACGAATGCACCATGTGACTGCAAATGGGTCATGTGATTGCAAATCACATATCGCGGGATTTTGGTGCCCAGTTTGGGGGAGGAACTCAGCAATAACTACTAAAAATGTGATCTCCTGCCCTCCTTTGCACGGGTATTCTTGTTTTGTAATCATGGATAGGAGGAGTAAACCAATTAGGGTATAAATGATGAGTGGGTTGGATGGTATGATACGCCCCCTAGAGGAAGCAAGGCGAAACGTGCGTCTGGGGTGGTTTGTTCACTCCTGGCCTCTGGTCCGTATTGCTCTCTTATGCTACTTTTTGCACTTATTTTTCATTTGATGATGGTTTTGTCCTTACCAGGATATACGGGATAGTATTCCAACTTATCAGGTTAATTCCTGTTGAGATTTCTCTCTGCAACCTGGTATGGCTACTTATGGGACTTGTGCAATATTATTTGTAGCTAGATGGGTACATAGTTGCACATTAAAAAATTTTAAGTTATATGTGTATAATAATTACTGGCACAGCACATCCTATGTAGATGTGACAATGCGGCCTTGAATGACCAGGGTGAATTAATACTGTCATAGTACCTTTATGTATTGCTGCTATTTATTTTATTTTGTGATATGCTGTTTGTTGTATGATTTTTTTCTACTAATAAATCTTTGTGTAATATCATATGTGCGCTTTTGAATTGGTGTTTTGTTATACATTTCCGCACATATTCCAGTCCCCTTGGATTGCTATATTTGGTGGTACTCAAAAGGAATACCAGATTTCCGATCAGGTTTATCTCTATAACTTTGCCCGGGATCAGGTGAAGGAAAGACGTTCCTGCCTTACTGGGAGGGACCCTATATCGTCATTGACAAATTGTCACCTGTGGTCTGCAAGATCAAAATTCCTAAGGGGGATGGATTTATAGAGAAATGGGTGCATATTAATCAATAACGTGTTTGTCATCCTAGTTCACAACTTCGCAAAATGGAAGGATTACCGGATGATGAGGAGTAAAGAGATATCAAGGTTCCAGCTAAATGCGGAAACTCAGGATCGGTATCGTATAAATAAACGAGTGTACTAACCTATCCCAATGTATTTTCCTCTGTAACTAATTATCTCTTGACTCGCTTCTGAACCAAGAACTTGCTCTGTTAAAGAAATAAAACTATGCCAAATTAAGGATGTATGGTAGTATGACTTCTTTCATTGTAGGGTTGATAAAAAGAAAAGTGGAAAGATGTATGTGCTCATATTTGTCATACAATATATTATAGGCACAAGATGGCATCAAGGATTGTTGCTGTTATGTACATCGTCCTAGTCTTGGGGAAGGAGTTCCACGCTGAGCAGATCGCTGTACCAGGCACTTTATCTGGGATCATGCTGCAGAATACCACAGGATTTATCTTGATGAATAAGAGGATTCTATCCCAGAAGATCTAAGTCAGTTTGGATCCACGCATCACTGTTGAAAGACAGTTCAACGTTTCCGAGATTCAATCTCCAATGATAAAGATGTGGTATCAAATACACGTCGGTTATTCCCAAGAACGGATTACACAAATCCTGGAACCGACAAGAAAAACCTTGACCAGGGAGCAGTTTCACACGAGTCAACGACCAAAGCCTTTTATTTCTGCGATTGCAGACGCCATAATCTTTGGCGTAGTAGGCGCTGTCGTTGCCACCGGTGTATCAGCTGCTAATTCCATCACTATTAAGACATTAGAACTTGAGATCGGTTCGCTAAAAAGGAATCTGATGACTATTCATGCAGAGATTGAAAATCAGAAGCAACATCTATCGGACTTATATTCCGCTGTGGAGGACACTATCGTTACAATCAACTTACATTCATAAAGGAACCCATATGAAAAGCCCTTTTGACATTCCAATGTAATCCAATTGTATTTCAATGGATTAGATTGTAATGAAGGGAGATTTGTTGGGCTTTTTTATAAGTATATAACATTTATATCTAAATATTATAATTATAGTGGATCTGATATATAATAGGCCATATTGTGTTATATTCACCATTGTGTATGTATTTTAAAGTAGGGCGAAAGAGGTTCATGAAAAGGACACAGTTCATATAATTTCTTCTCTGTAGAGGTACCAGTCTGAGAAGAGTCATTCTTGTCTCATTATAAATTTATGACTGAGATAAGGATATTCTCTAAAACACATCTGGTACTAATTATCCCTATGGTTTAATGTCTATTGATAAAGCAGAAAATCTGTGATGTATCTGTATACACATATAATGACCCTTAGTTTTTAGTATAAGATAATCAATAGGACATATGTATTGTTTTTATATTATTGGATATTATGGAGGACGTCAATGCATCTATTATCTTATGTTTCTCACTAGGAACGCATACACTCCTAAAGCATGATGAGAAGAATTTTAAGTATAGACTTTGTTAAAAATACAGTGTTATTTTAACTAACAATTAATCACCGTTGGAGTAACAGAGGAGACACACATGTCTGTGAGAGTGCAAAGTCTATTATATTCTTATCAATACCATAAATTTAGTAGCTTGGGAAATGTCTCAAATGGTACACAAACATCTGTGTTTTAATTGGTTTAGGTGTCAAAAATAATTCCTTAGCTCTGATTTAGGATTCCATATATTCTGTGTATAGAATGTAAAAGAAATCAGACCTGGACAGTTTACTCTTAAGAGTGATGATGCTATTAGCTTATGCAATAGTGCCACCTAGATATGAATAGGTAACATTGCACCAACAGCTGAAATGCATTTTGGGTGATACAGTGACATCACAGTCATTATCATATGTACATGCCTAACGACAATGATTAGAAAACTCCAAGTTAGGAAGGTGTGTCTAAATGATAAGCTTGTGATCATAAACCACACACATATGGAGGGAAAAGAGACACTGAAAGAAGCACACAAAGACAGAGAAAAGACAAAAAACACAAGAACACACAGAAGCAAAGAAATAAAGGAGGGACACCCCAGGAGAAAATCCCAATGATAAGAACAGACTTTAGAGCTGACTTCCCTTAGACTTATACAGGTCCTATTCAAAAAATTAGCATATTGTGATAAAGTTCATTATTTTCTGTAATGTACTGATAAACATTAGACTTTCATATATTTTAGATTCATTACACACAACTGAAGTAGTTCAAGCCTTTTATTGTTTTATTATTGATGATTTTGGCATACAGCTCATGAAAACCCCAAATTCCTATCTAAAAAAATTAGCATATCATGAAAAGGTTCTCTAATTGAGCTATTAACCTAATCATTGCACTAGTTGTCCTGCTAGGCGGTTGTGTGGAAGCTTGGCTGTGAGCCGGATTACATCACCTTCAGACCATGTTCACACCATAGGTAGCGTAGTGATAGGACCCCTTGCTATGCTGAGAGCCGTGACGTGGTGCATGTGGGCTCCGATATCTTCCTGACAGGAATATATTGGCGAAAGTCTCAGCTTTTAATATCTGCATTTATGACTAGCCAGTATAGTCAGTGGCATATCCGTTTGGTGCATTTCTTCTGTGATTTATGATTATATTTTCATCCGCACAATGCTCCATTTTTGTGTAGGATGCCTTTGTGGTGCATGTGGACCGCGCCGACATCCTCCACCGTATGCAAAATATTTTTTGCTGGGGATAGTCGTTTGCTGCGGTCCACATGCGGTGGGACTGCTCCCCCAATGAAAAACACGCTACAGTGTTAGGGGTTGAGCAGCTCCCCCAGATTTGCCACTATATTTCTGTGTTTTTGTCTTGTTTTATATGTAGTGTATGTGCCTTTACCTGGCATTTAAACACTCTCCTTTGCACCTGGTAGCCTCCATCACATGGTCTGGTATGGGTGTGGCTTACAGTCTGGCTTTGTTCACATTGCACTAGTTGTCCTGCTAGGCGGTTGTGTGGAAGCTTGGCTGTGAGCCGGATTACATCACCTTCAGACCATGTTCACACCATAGGTAGCGTAGTGATAGGACCCCTTGCTATGCTGAGAGCCGTGACGTGGTGCATGTGGGCTCCGATATCTTCCTGACAGGAATATATTGGCGAAAGTCTCAGCTTTTAATATCTGCATTTATGACTAGCCAGTATAGTCAGTGGCATATCCGTTTGGTGCATTTCTTCTGTGATTTATGATTATATTTTCATCCGCACAATGCTCCATTTTTGTGTAGGATGCCTTTGTGGTGCATGTGGACCGCGCCGACATCCTCCACCGTATGCAAAATATTTTTTGCTGGGGATAGTCGTTTGCTGCGGTCCACATGCGGTGGGACTGCTCCCCCAATGAAAAACACGCTACAGTGTTAGGGGTTGAGCAGCTCCCCCAGATTTGCCACTATATTTCTGTGTTTTTGTATTAACCTAATCATCTGAATCAACTAATTAACTCTAAACACCTGCAAAAGATTCCTGAGGCTTTTAAAAACTCCCAGCCTGGTTCATTACTCAAAACCGCAATCATGGGTAAGACTGCCGACCTGACTGCTGTCCAGAAGGCCATCATTGACACCCTCAAGCAAGAGGGTAAGACACAGAAAGAAATTTCTGAACGAATAGGCTGTTCCCAGAGTGCTGTATCAAGACACCTCAGTGGGAAGTCTGTGGGAAGGAAAAAGTGTGGCAGAAAACGCTGCACAACGAGAAGAGGTGACCGGACCCTGAGGAAGATTGTGGAGAAGGACCGATTCCAGACCTTGGGGGACTGAGTCTGGAGTAGAAACATCCAGAGCCACCGTGTACAGGCGTGTGCAGGAAATGGGCTACAGGTGCCGCATTCCCCAGCTCAAGCCACTTTTGAACCAGAAACAGCGGCAGAAGCGCCTGACCTGGGCTACAGAGAAGCAGCACTGGACTGTTGCTCAGTGGTCCAAAGTGCTTTTTTCGGATGAAAGCAAATTTTGCATGTCATTCGGAAATCAAGGTGCCAGAGTCTGGAGGAAGACTGGGGAGAGGGAAATGCCAAAATGCCTGAAGTCCAGTGTCAAGTACCCACAGTCAGTGATGGTCTGGGGTGCCATGTCAGCTGCTGGTGTTGGTCCACTATGTTTTATCAAGGGCAGGGTCAATGCAGCTAGCTATCAGGAGATTTTGGAGCACTTCATGCTTCCATCTGCTGTAAAGCTTTATGGAGATGAAGATTTTATTTTTCAGCACGACCTGGCACCTGCTCACAGTGCCAAAACCACTGGTAAATGGTTTACTGACCATGGTATTACTGTGCTCAATTGGCCTGCCAACTCTCCTGACCTGAACCCCATAGATAATCTGTGGGATATTGGGAAGAGAAAGTTGAGAGACGCAAGACCCAACACTCTGGATGAGCTTAAGGCCACTATCAAAGCATCCTGGGCCTCCATAACACCTCAGCAGTGCCACAGGCTGATTGCCTCCATGCCACGCCGCATTGAAGCAGTCATTTCTGCAAAAGGATTCCCGACCAAGTATTGAGTGCATAACTGAACATAATTATTTGAAGGTTGACTTTTTTTGTATTAAAAACACTTTTCTTTTATTGGTCGGATGAAATATGCTAATTTTTTTAGATAGGAAATTTGGGTTTTCATGAGCTGTATGCCAAAATCATCAATATTAAAACAATAAAAGGCTTGAACTACTTCAGTTGGTGTGTAATGAATCTAAAATATATGAAAGTCTAATGTTTATCAGTACATTACAGAAAATAATGAACTTTATCACAATATGCAATTTTTTTTAGAAGGACCTGTATATATAGACGTATATTTTTATTATGTGTAGTATTGATTGAATTAATTGGCCTGATATTCAACAAATCCCTGCTTTATTGCGGATGTGTAATGTTAAAAAGTACTACATCAATATTATCACTATTCAGTAAAGATGCATATTACTGAATAAAAGATCTAATATTAATTTAGGAGAAAATCTCTGATTGGAATATTATATTCCATAGTCTATATCAGGCCTAAGGCCTCTTTCACACTTGCGTTGTCCGAATCCGGCGTGTACTCCACTTGCCGGAATTACACGCCTGATCCGGAAAAACGCAAGTGTACTGAAAGCATTTGAAGACGGATCCGTCTTCAAAATGCTTTCAGTGTTACTATGGCAGCGAAGACGCTATTAAAGTCCTGGTTGCCATAGTTGGAGCGGGGAGCAAGGGAGCAGTATACTTACAGTCCGCGCGGCTCCCGAGGCGCTCCAGAGTGACGTCAGAGTGCCCCATGCGCATGGATGACGTGCCATGCGATCACGTCATCCATGTGCGTTGGGCGCCCTGACGTCACTCTGGAGCGCCCCCGGGAGCCGCACGGACGGTAAGTATGCTGCTCCCCCGCTACACTTTACCATGGCTGCCCTGACTTTAGCGTCTTGGCAGCCATGGTAACCATTCAGAAAAAGCTAAACGTCGGATCCGGCAATGCGCCGAAACGACGTTTAGCTTAAGGCCAGATCCGGATCATTGCCTTTCAATGGGCATTAATTTCGGATCCGGCCTTGCGGCAAGTCTTCAGGATTTTTGGCCGGAGCAAAAAGCGCAGCATGCTGCGGTATTTTCTCCGGCCAAAAAACTTTCCGTTCCGGAACTGAAGACATCCTGATGCATCCTGAACGGATTTCACTCCATTCAGAATGCATTAGGATAAAACTGATCAGGATTCGTCCGGCATAGAGCCCCGACGACGGAACTCTATGCCGGAAGAAAAGAACGCAGGTGTAAAAGAGCCCTAATAAATTATAATTTGTGTAGCAATACTACCCGATATCCGAGATTGGTTATAGTTGGAGCAGAGCAAGGGTTTGTATCTGTCCTTATCACTATTGAGTTTTATATCGCATAATTGTGGTCGAGACGGTTGTATTAGATTTTAAGTTTGAGAGGTGATATGGAACGCTGGTAGTCGTGTTAGAGCCATCTAGTGGCAAATTTTGGCCACTGCATATCACTGTGTGTTATTGCATATTATTGAATCTTATATTGATTAAGCTTTGATTGTATCTTCAGTTATTGTATAATAAATTATTTATATTTTTGCATAGACGCTTGTACCATGTTTTACTGACAATATAATTAAATTAACGACAATCTCTTTTTGAGGTGTTTTATATGTCGACCTCTAGGATCAATTCCCTTTGAAATGTTTCCGTTGATCCTTTCTTTTATATAAAGCATTTGCTTTATATCCCTGACAACGTGAACAGAATATTTGCATGTTTGTGTTTTGTACCCACTCCTGCTTTTGGCTACCAAATCATACGATAATTCTGATGGGACCATACAGGTCTTACAGCTACTAAACAGAGAGGATCTGTTGTGCATCTTATTTTTCCTTTCTTCTGACATATCAAATAAATGGTGATTTCAGCCAAGCCAAAAATGCTAAATAGTGGCCCAGTCATGAAGTGGGGAGGGTAGGAACAGTATGAGAAGTCCACAGAGTGGCCCTATGACATAGTGGTGAGGTGGAAGCAGCATCAGGAGGCCACAGAGTGGCAAGGTGACATAATGTGGAGGTGGCAGTAGCATGAGGAGACCACAGAGTGGCAAGGTGACAGTGTGGAGGTGGCAGCAGCAGGAGGACACCGCAGAGTTGTAAGGTGACATAGTGTGGAGGTGGCAGCAGCATGAGGAGACCACAGAGTGGCAAGGTGATATAGTGTGGAGGTGGCAGCAGCATGAGGAGGCCACAGAGTGGCAAGGTGACATAGTGTGGAGGTGGCAGCAGCATGAGGAGGCCACAGAGTTTAAAGGTGACATAGTGTGGAAGTGAAAACAGCATGAGTAGACCACAGAGTGGCAAGGTGACATAGTGTGGAGGTGGCAGCTGCATCAGGAGGCCACAGAATGGTGAGGTGACATAGTGAGGAGGTGGCAGCAGCATCAGGAGACCACAGAGTGGTAAGGTGACATAGTGTGGAGGTGGCAGCAGCATGAGGAGACCACAGAGTGTAAAGGTGACATAGTGTGGCGGTGTCATCAGCATGAGGAGACCACAGAGTGGCAAGTTGACATAGTGTGGAGGTGGCAGCAGCATGAGGAGACCACAGAGTGGCAAGGTGACATAGTGTGGAGGATGCAGCAGCATCAGGAGACCACAGGGTGGCAAGGTGACATCGTGTGGAGGTGGCAGCAGCATGAGGAGACCACAGGGTGGCAAGGTGACATAGTGTGGAGGTGGCAGCTGCATCAGGAGGCCACAGAATGGCGAGGTGACATAATGAGGAGGTGGCAGCAGCATCAGGAGACCACAGAGTGGTAAGGTGACATAGTGTGGAGGTGGCAGCAGCATGAGGAGACCACAGAGTGGTAAGGTGACATAGTGTGGAGGTGGCAGCAGCATGAGGAGACCACAGAGTGTAAAGGTGACATAGTGTGGCGGTGTCATCAGCATGAGGAGACCACAGAGTGGCAAGTTGACATAGTGTGGAGGTGGCAGCAGCATGAGGAGGCCACAGAGTGGCAAGGTGACATAGTGTGGAGGATGCAGCAGCATCAGGAGACCACAGGGTGGCAAGGTGACATCGTGTGGAGGTGGCAGCAGCATGAGGAGACCACAGGGTGGCAAGGTGACATAGTGTGGAGGTGGCAGCTGCATCAGGAGGCCACAGAATGGCGAGGTGACATAATGAGGAGGTGGCAGCAGCATCAGGAGACCACAGAGTGGTAAGGTGACATAGTGTGGAGGTGGCAGCAGCATGAGGAGACCACAGAGTGGTAAGGTGACATAGTGTGGAGGTGGCAGCAGCATGAGGAGACCATAGAGTGTAAAGGTGACATAGTGTGGAGGTGTCATCAGCATGAGGAGACCACAGAGTGGCAAGGTGACATATTGTGGAGGTGGCAGCAGCATCAGGAGATCACAGGGTGGCAAGGTGACAGCACTCTGCAAGCCAAATAAAGTACAATAATGCCATAGTTATAAAGAATATTCAGGTGCTAACGCTACGCTTTTTTTTATAAAGTGAGATGCTTGGCAAATGCATTTTGTACAAAACCATTTGATCCCGTCTGCCAAACGTCAAGGCGATCTCTGTAAGATGGGAACCTAACACTAAATACTACCTGTTATGTGCCATAATTGCCGTCATAAAGTTCAGGAAGTGTTGGCTATGGTTACACATGCATGCTGGGTCCATTTTAAGTGCCATAATGGCCTGCATGCCGAGCCCACTCCATACCTCTCCTGGTGCCAGATGGCTTCCAATGAATGCAGTGAGTGCATGCCACAGCTTTATACTTAAACTAATTAAAATCTATGGGGCAAACTGGCTAGTCAGGAGTGCATGACTAGCTGGAGTGCAACACCTCCAGCTCAGTAAACCTTCAAAAAAAGGGCGTCAGTCAGCACATCCCAATGCACAGGTGCATGCTGCCATGGCTAGAAACATAGAGAAAAAAGACAATGCAACAGCCAGTGGCGTAGAGTGGGTTGCCAGCACCCGGGGCAAGCCAAAAATTGCGCCCCCCCCTACCCCAGGCACACCCCATTTAACAGATACTGTAGTAGATCACTAGAAGTCCTATGTAACACCACAGATAACACAGAGATAACTCTGAGTACAGATAATGTAGTAGATGGGTGTAAGCCCCCAGAATTCAGAACACACACAGTGTGACCTGAAGTCTGGGGCCGGATGCGGCAGGGTGGGCCATATTCTCAATCTCCTCCCCCAACCCTACTGTGAAACAGATATGTGGATGGACATTATTATTACAGTATAATACCGCCCCATACCTGTTACATCCAGCGACGTCTCCTGTGATGTAGACTCTCCTCAACGTCTTCATTCAGAGATAAGACCGCCATGATACTTTCTTTCAGCCGCTTCTCGTCTCTGCAGAGTTTCACAGAATTTTTTTTAGGTTCCTCACTTTACTATCATCCTCTCCTTCCTGGTGTCTCAACAACTCATCCTGCTGCCCCCCAATACTGTGCTAGAGCCATGCAGATAGTCCCCCATTCCTCATAATATTATTTCCCCTGTATATTATAATGGCCCCCTCTTTGTTATTAATATAATGGCCCCCTCTTTGTTATTAATATAATGGCCCCCTCTTTGTTATTAATATAATGGCCCCCTCTTTATTATTAATATAATGGCCCCCTCTTTATTATTATTATTATAATGGACCCCTCTTTGTTATTAATATAATGGCCCCCTCTTTGTTATTAAAGAGGGGGCCATTATATTAATAATAAAGAGGGGGCCAGTACATTAATAATAAAGAGGGGGCCAGTACATTAATAATAAAGAGGGGGCCATTACATTAATACTAATGTATTGGCCCCCTATTTATTATTAATATAATGGCCCCCTCTTTGTTATTAATATAATGGCCCCCTCTTTGTTATTAATATAATGGCCCCCTCTTTGTTATTAATATAATGGCCCCCTCTTTATTATTAATATAATGGCCCCCTCTTTATTAAGCCCCCTCTTTATTATTATTATAATGGCCCCCTCTTTGTTATTAATATAATAGCCCCCTCTTTATTATTAATATAATGGCCCCCTCTTTGTTATTAAATAGGGGGCATTATATTAATAATAAAGAGGGGGCCAGTACATTAATAATAAAGAGGTGGCCATTACATTAATAATAAAGAGGGGGCCATTACATTAATAATAAAGAGGGGGCCAATACATTAATAATAAAGAGGGGGCCAATATATTAATAACAAAGAGGGGGCCAATACATTAATAACAATGAGGGGGCCATTACATTAATACTAATGTATTAGCCCCCTATTTATTATTAATATAATGTCCCCCTCTTTGTTATTAATATAATGGGCGCCTCTCCCCTAATTACACAGGGTGGGACTCTGCATTCAAGTATTCAAATATTCAAGTGCTAACGCTACACTTATTTTATAAAGTGAGATGCTTGGCAAATGCATTTTGTACAAAACCATTTGAGCCTGTCTGCCAAACGTCAAGGCGATCTCTGGCGGTCAAATGGGGTACCTTGAAACCAAACCCAAAATGTTTTTTTATAGTACAAATTGATTTATGAAGTTATTGCGAGAAGCAATAACTTCGGCTCATCGGAGCCAATACATTCTAATACTGTACAAAGCTCCTGCTCCGTACAGTATTAGAACAAAGTTTTATGCGAATCGACTTTGGATGTGTCATCCAAAGTCGATTCGCTCATCCCTAATCCTGAGCAGACCCCATCTTAGTCTTTGGAGTCTCTTCAGCTCAGGAGTTGGTAAATCTGGTTCCTCTAATGACCATGCTGTTGCTACAGACTCGGTCATGTACTGTGTCTGGGATTGCATATGTGTGTACCATCCCAACATGAAAAAACAACCCACTGCCACCTTTTAATGATTTAAAGCCCATTTACCTACACCGCCTTTATATGGTAGGCCAGCTAGCCCCTGTCATTGGGGGTCAAATGCCTTGGGTTGGGATTTCTCTACATGATAAATGCAATTTGCTGAAGTGAGACAACCCCTTTAACATATTGCTTTTCAAAAGTAGACAAGTTTGCTATTAAAGATGGTTAGGGCAAAACTTTTTGACAGACAACACAAACTCAAACAGAATATAAAATGAAGAAATTAATGACAGCAGAGAAACAAATGACGTATATCAAACTCAATAGAAATGAATGGTATTAACAGATATGGATGTATGTTTTAGAGATGAGTGAACCAGACAAGATTAATTTAGTTTGAAGTTCAGCAAGTTTTTGGGAAAATTTGTGCACAAGCGAGAGAGAGCCTAGGACAAATGTGTTTGTTCTCAACAATATTTACATGTGTTGTCTATGAAGTACTCTTTTTCATTATTGAGAGCCCATGGTACGACGAGTACACATGCGCAGTATTGTAGACCAGGTTATGCTTCTACTATGCCAAGTAGTTGAGTACGTGTGCGCAGTATCATAGTCCAGGTGATGTGCCTGGAATGCCAAGTATGTGTGCACAGCATTGTAGGCCAGGCGATGCCCCTCTGGGCTGCTGGGAAAGATATTCAAATTTGCTTTCCTAAATTTGATGCCGGCAGATGTTAGATGTGATAATTTGCATATATTTTACCCAAAAAAACCAAAGGACCGTTGTCTAGACTATAATAGTTGTCATGTGTATCAGAAATATAGCCTATGTGTGTTTGTTTATTGTATGTTATAGATCAGGCATCCTCAAACTGCGGCCCTCCAGCTGTTGTAAAACTACAACTCCCACAATGCCCTGCTGTAGCCTGATACCTGTAGGCTGTTCAGGCATGCTGGAAGTTGTAGTTTTGCAACAGCTGGAGGGCCGCAGTTTGAGGATGCCTGTTATAGACAATAGGAGTCCAAGACGCATCCAGCTATCCTCTTAATGATGTTTACAAACCATTTTGATGGGGTTTCCATCAATTTCTAACCTTTTTTTGTGAACCAGTCACCCTCTTCTCTTCCGAGCAGGGGGTGCCTGGGGTTCTCCCATTGACTTCCGTTGTGCTCGGTAGAACATACGACTCACACGAGCATACTGATGTGTTCAGCCAGAGCACTCGAGCACACGAGCACTTTGGTGCTCGATCAACACTAAGAACCAGGCATAGTTGTGTCTGATAATGGCGGCTTTGGAGCACGGCAAGCTCATACACATTCCATGACTAGCCCAG
This sequence comes from Bufo gargarizans, assembly GCF_014858855.1. Lineage (NCBI taxonomy): Eukaryota > Metazoa > Chordata > Amphibia > Anura > Bufonidae > Bufo > Bufo gargarizans. Next base: position 56,390 of record NW_025334199.1, on the reverse strand, counting down.
CTTCAGCGGTTTCTCAAAACCTACTCCAATTTGCCTGAGCTACTGTGTGCACATTTCCGCAAGTCATCGACAGCTTCAGCTAGTCTGTCAATGCTACAGCAGCGCTCGACATTGTCAGCTCACCGGCTGTTGTGCGACGTGAGCATGCGCTGAAACTCCACGTTCCACATTTTGGCCAGGCTTTGTGAGCAGCAGAGGGCAGTAGTGGAATACCAGCTGCAACATGGTTGTTGCCTTTCCAGTCAGCTTCCGCTATTCACAAGCGAGGAGTGGGCATGGATGTCTGACCTCTGTGAGGTTTTAAGAAACTTTGAGGAATCAACACAGATAGTTAGCGGCGATAACGCTATTATCAGCATAACCATCCCACTTCTGTGTCTACTCAAATGCTCGCTGCTCAGAATTAAGGACGACACTTTGCATGTGGAAGAGGTGGAAATGGGGGAAGACATTACACAGGGTGATAGCCAGACCACCCTAAGTTCGTCTTCGCAGCGCAAATTGAACGATGAAGAGGAGGAGGAGCAGGAGACGGTTGCCTCCGCTACAGAGGGTAGAATCCATTGAAGTTCAATTCCATCTGTTCAGCATAGGTGGGAAGAAGAGGAGGAAGAGGATGAGGTGATTGAAAGTGATCCTTCTGATGAAGACAGCGAAGTCTTGCCCGTTGGTACTCTGGCACACATGGCTGACTTCATGTTAGGCTGCCTTTCCAGTGACCCGCGCTTTATCCGACAGCACGGATTACTGGTTGTTCACCCTTGTCGACCGCAGCTACAAAGAGAACTTCTCATCTCCCATTCCTCTGGTGGAAAGGATGAGCAAAACAGTGCAATACCAGAAGATCCTTGTTGAAAAATTGCTCCAAAATTTTCCATCTGACAAAGCTGGCAGCAGAGTCCTTACTTCCTTGGCCAACCGAGGAGGGGAGACAAGGAGGAACACACAACAGTTCCAACAGAGGCAGGGCAACACTCTTCAAAGCCTGGGACAGTTTCATTACACCCCGCCAGCACCCTCACCCTGATGCGCGGCCTAGTGTCAGAAGGAGGGAAACAATTCGGAAGATGGTGAAGGAGTACATAGCAGACAGCGTCAGCGTCCTCAATGATCCCTCAGTGCCTTACAACTACTGGGTGTCCAAGCTGGACATGTGGCACGAACTGGCGCTCTACGCCTGGGAGGTGCTGGCCTGCCATGCTACCAGCGGTTTGTCTGAGCAGGTATTTAGTGCTGCTGGTTGCATTATAACAGATAAGCATATCCGCCTGTCAACTGAAAATGCTGACAGGTTGACTATATTTTTTTAAAAATGAACAAGGCCTGGATTGACCATGACTTCTCGACTCCACCAGAGGAAATCTGATGAACATAAAGGCACTTTAAATGTGTTGTTTATAATGTACTGAATACACTGTATTCCCATGCACCCCTTCCACCACAAACAAGGGTACAGTATATAGTTGAATATTCCTTTTAGGGGGTCAGCTCAACAGCAGGCAATCACCAACAATCTTTTAGAGGGTCAGCTCACCAGCAGGCCCTCACCTAATTATACCTAATAGGTAATTTGCGCGCATGCTTTCTTGCTTGGAAGTGGTAGCCGTAGCTGTTTCTTAGGCTCCCTCTCTAGTATAAAACCCTGATTTCCCGTTATCCGTGGTCACCATGGTTGGCACTGAAAACAACATCGAAAGTTGATAGGGCAGACATTTGAATGGATCGTCGTCATCATGGAGACGTGTGATCTAGCCCAGGTTATCTAGCGTCACCAAAGCAGCATTTGGCCCTTGCCCATAATGTTTTAGATGGTCAGATGAGCAGGCCCTTGCTCCAAATGTTTTTGAGGGTCACCAGCAGGCCATCAATCATAATTTTTCAAGGCTGTGTATGATGTCCTCCTTTATGTGTAACAAAGGGTGTATTGTCCAAAAACAGAGCCTGGAAACTATAGGCCGGTAAGTTTAACATCTGTTGTGGGTAAACTGTTTGAAAGTTTTCTAAGAGATGCTATCTTAGAGCATCTCAATGGAAATAAGCAAATAACTCCATATCAGCATGGCTTCATGAGGAATCGGTCATGCCAAACTAATTTAATCAGTTTCTATGAGGAGGTAAGTTATAGACTTGATAGCGGCGAATCAATGGATGTCGTATATCTGGACTTCTCCAAAGCATTTGACACTGTACCACATAAAAGGTTAGTATATAAAATGAGAATGCTCGGAGTGGGAGAAAACGTCTGTATGTGGGTAAGTAACTGGCTCAGTGATAGAAAACAGAGGGTGGTTATTAACCGTACACACTCAGATTGGGTCACTGTCACTAGTGGGGTACCTCAGGGGTCAGTATTCGGCCCTATTCTCTTCAATATATTTATTAATGATCTTGTAGAAGGCTTGCATAGTAAAGTATCAATTTTCGCAGATGACACTAAACTGTGTAAAGTAAATAACACTGAAGAGGACAGTATACTGCTACAGAGCGATCTGGATAGATTGGATCTGGATAGATGAGGTTTAACACTGATAAGTTATGCACATGGGAAGGAATAATGCAAGTCACCAGTACATACTAAATGGTAAAACACTCGGTAACACTGACATGGAAAAGGCTCTAGGAATTTTTTAATAAGCAGCATACTAAGCTGCAAAAAACAGTGTCAGGCAGCTGCTGCCAAGGCCAAAAGGATAATGGGTTGCATCAAAAGGGGCATAGATGCCCGTGATAAGAACATAGTCCTACCACTTTACAAATCGCTAGTCAGACCACACATGGAGTACTGTGTACAGTTTTGGGCTCCTGTAAGCAAGGCAGACATAGCAGAGGGTCCAGAGGAGGGCAACTAAAGTAATAACTAGAATGGGGCAACTAAAGTACCCTGAAAGAGTATCAAAATTAGGGTTATTCACTTTAGAAAAAAGACGACTGAGAGGAGATCTAATTAATATGTATAAATATATCAGGGGTCAGTACAGAGATCTATCCCATCATCTATTCATTCCCGGGACGATGACTGTGACGAGGGGACATCCTCTGCGTCTGGAGGAAAGAAGGTTTGTACACAAACATAGAAGAGGATTCTTTACGGTAAGAGCAGTGAGACTATGGAACTCTCTGCCTGAGGAGGTGGTGATGGTGAGTACAATAAAGGAATTCAAGAGGGGCCTGGATGTATTTCTGGATGTAATAATATTACAGGATATAGCTACTAGAGAGGGATTGTTGATCCAGGGAGCTATTCTGATTGCCTGATTGGAGTCGGGAAGGAATTTTTTATTACTCTAAAGTAGGGAAAATTGGCTTCTACCTCACAGTTTATTTTTTTGCCTTCCTCTGGATCAACTTGCAGGATGACAGGCCGAACTGGATGGACAAATGTCTTTTTTCGGCCTTATGTACTATGTTACTATGTTATTGTAGTGCCGGTTCCTTGTAATTTTTGGCAGCCCTTTCACTTAGTGCATAGGCTTTATCAGTGTAGGAGTCCCACTACCTGAACAATTGTACCACAATGTGAATGAGGCCCTCCTTTATGTGATATACAGGTTGTATCGGAGTGTCTCTTCCTTGTAATTTTTGGCAGCACTTGCACTTTATATACAAGTAAATATACAGGAAAGTATGTTTCCTAACAATTTTTCCTCTAAAATCGATTTTATGTTTGGTTTAGTGCGTATTATTGTCAGTCTGTAAAAGTGGCGTAGTACTCGGACAACATTGTTCCCAGCAGTGACCTAGGAGTCCAAGATGCATCCAGACATCCTCATTATGCTGTTCCTGAACCATTTCGGTGGTGTTTCCATCAATTTCTGACCTTTTCCTATGAACCAGGCACCCTCCCCTCCTCAGAGCAGGGGGTGCCTGGTTTAATGCTTGGGTTCTCCCATTGACTTCCATTATACTCGGGTGCTCTACCCGAGTATAATGGAAGTCAATACTCGGGTGCTCTACAAGATAATAGATGCATTGACATCCTCCGTAATATCCAATAATAAAAAAACAATAGATATGTCCTATTGATTATCTTATACAAAAAACTAAGGGTCATTATATGTGTATACAGATACATCACAGATTTTCTGCTTCATCAATAGACATTAAACCATAGGGATAACTAGTGCCAGATGCGTTTTAGAGAATATCTTATCTCTATGTCATAAATTTATAAGAAGACAAGAATGACCCTTCTCAGACTGGTACCTCTACAGAGAAGAAACTATATGAACTGTGTCCTTTCCATGAACCTCTTTCACCCTACTTTTAAAATACTGTGAATATAACACAATATGGCCTATATCAGATCCACTATAATTATGATATTTAGATATAAATGTTATATGCTTATGAAAAAACAACGTGTCATCTCTGTTTTGGATCCACTCCTGTTTTTTTGGCATTAACAATACTGATGAAAATGCTGACCCAGTGAAGGCGGATACTCAACAGACAGGATCCGTTTTTTGGGGGTTATTGTTCTGACGGATCAGAGGAAGGGCAAAATCCATTAACACAAACTTACTGCTGACACCCTCTACACTCTGTCGTGGGGCTCTATAAGCGTTTAAAAGAACAGGTTCCGTATACATCTATGTGGAATCAGCTGACGACGGTGTAAAAGGAGTGCGCTTCTTCTTGGCGCTAACATGGACCTGTAAGGCTGAGTTCATACTTGAGTTATTTGGTCAGTTTTGGCCCTGTGACTGCCTAAGTAAGTGAAGTGTGCGACGCCTGTCATCTGCATGTCATATGGACTCACAGTTTTATTTCACTACCAAAGCAGACTCCCTATGTGTACTTTGAAAAGAATGGGACAGTTGGCTCACTTGGGTTTAACCACGCCTGGTGCTCAGGCTCAAAAGAAACACCCCTAGTTCTGATTGTAAATTGGCAAAAAGATGGAGCCGGCACTCAAAACACTTGTGTTCACGTGGAGAAAAGTATTACAGTTTATTAATATTATTATTAAATACACATATGTCTGTCTAGATCAAACAATCACAATAAAATATAGTATATATGTTAAAAAATATTAATTAGAAAATAAAATTCTATGCAGGAATATCAAATATCAAATTCGCTTGATCTGGTTGATTAGATCGCAGCTAGCTCAATCAGAGCGATTTCCCCAGCCTCACTTAGAGCAGTGTCAGCGACAAAAACCGTAGCGTTGTTACAGAGTGTCTCTGTGTGTCATAGTGTCCAAGCCGATAGTTGCTGGAATGATGCGTTAGAGGGTATACATCTCCAATGTGGCATTCAAAGTGTCCATCCAGTCTATAATGTCCTTGTTATGTCAGGTGCGTCCTGTACAGTCTCAGCCGTAATATGGGCTGTTATCCCTCTGAAAAGGGGGAGGTTTTGTGTCTTTATGAATTGTTGATCTGTTTAGATACTTTTGCTACTCACTGTGTACCTCGATACGATGTCTCGTCCGGTGTGTAGGATGCGGGAATGTCTTACTGTGGCGTCCCACAGATCAGCTGTTCTCCGCTCTGGTAATGTCAGTTCCGGTTTAATCGAGATTTCGTCCTGCGTAGGCTTGATACACACGTGAGTAGAGTAATGGTTCTTCCGATAGCGCTTTTTTAGGTGAGCTCTCAATCGGATTTTCTTGTATTAGTACATGGCCATGTATTGTCGAAATTCTATGTCACACAGGTAATCGCCCAGACGCATTTCGAGACCTCCTAGTCTCTTCCTCAGTGGGACATTTTGAATGCCACATTAGAGATGTATACCCTCTAACGCATCATTCCAGTAACTATCGGCTTGGATACTATGACACACAGAGACACTCTGTAACAACGTTACGATTTTTGTCGCTGACATTGCTCCAAGTGAGGCTGGGGAAACCGCTCTAATTGAGCTAGCTGCGATCTAATCAATCACCCCCACAGGGGAGATACGGATGCAGACAGCCCGATCTAGCGAATTTGATATTTGATATTCCTGCATAGAATTTTATTTTCTAATTAATATTTTTTAACATATATACTATATTCTATTGTGATTGTTTGATCTAGACAGACATATGTGTATTTAATAATAATATTAATAAACTGTAATACTTTTCTCCACGTGAACACAAGTGTTTTGAGTGCCGGCTCCATCTTTTTGCCGACTCCCTATGTGTGTTTCTGCAAGGCACAGTGTTCTACATCACTATAAAGGTTCTCTGCAGCCAGGAAATAGCCATTTTTTTATGAAATTCACCGCAAATATATTTGGATCGAACCAAATTTTTTCCAAAATTCGCTCATTTCTACTCACAATATCCTGATATTTCTCTGAACTAAACAGATAATCTGACTATTAACAGAAGTTTTCAAAATACATTTTGCCTGGAGGAGGTTTGTGAAGTTTATTTTAAAATACGTTTTATATAGAGCATTATTTTACGTCATGGAAACTGTGACAGCTCCTGTCCTACTTTTGTAAAAAAGAAACAGAAGAATTCGGATGCAGAATTATGGAACAGATTGATATGATAGAAAAAGCTGTTAAAGCAACAAATTAAAACTCTGCTGACTCATTCCTACCCCGAAGTGCAAAATGCAAAATAGATTAAGAATGCCTTTAAAGAGATGCTACCAAAAGATAAAAATGTAACAATACAGTGTGCTGCCCTATACGGGCATGGCCCAGTGTACTTGATTAACCCCTTCAAGACCAAGTCAGTTTTTACCTTAAGGAGGAAGCCACATTTTGCAATTCTGACATGTTTCACTTTATGTGGTAATAAGTCTGGAATACTTTTACTTTTCCAAGGTTCCTGGCCTAGGTGAAGTAAGAGCCAGTATTTTCAAGTGTCAGCGGCAGCTAGTGCTGGTCGACACGTTGCTATTTTAGTATGGCTGTAAGCTGATCTGAGCCAGCTCTTACTGGGAGTAGCTAAAGTGCTGGGTGGGTGGCTTCTCCCCACGCTCCAGGCCGGGTCTTTACTGGCCTATACCAAACCCAGCCAGGAGTCTCAGCTGACAGTGGATTACTCCTTTCTGACAGTGGAGTGCTGTCAGTCCCTGTCTGTTTTTGGATCTGAAAACCTGTGCCGTGCAAAAGGGCTGGGAGCCACATGCTGAGAAACAGGCTCCTAAAGCTTGCTGTGGACCACAGGTGGAAAAACTGCAAACCAGGTGAAGGTTTTTGTTCTGTGGACTTTTCATTGTGTTAACAAACACCTAGTCTGCAAAATGTAAATTTTTGTTTTTCCTTATGTGTGAATAAAACACTTAACTGTTTAAGTTAAAGACTTTTTGGTTGCCTCTATACTGCATCCGCTAGCCTCTCTACCAAAGCAAATGCAGGAAAACGCAGTAAGGAAGGCCTGAAGTCCGAAAAGTTTTTGTTTTTCCCGGGCACGAGTGTATGTCTTATATTAAGCCGGCAAGGTTACGACCCGTGTCCCCTGACAAAATGGAGGCGGTCATGAAAGCCCTTGTGGAGGCTAACTTGTAGCAGCGGGAGGCTAACAAGCAGCAGCAGGAAACTAACCAGCTGCTATTACAACATGTGATGGCGTTGCAAGCGGCAGGAGCGTCCCAGAACGTCCACGATGCCCGGAAAGCTGTCCGTGCGGCGATCCCTAAGATGACCCCCTCGGATGACTTTGAGACCTATCTAGCAGTGTTGAAAAAGGTGTCCGTGAGGGAGAGGTTACCCCGAGACCAGTGGGCTGAGGTCGTCGCTCCGTTCTTGGCGTCTGGACCCCAGCAAGTGTTTTTTGATCTACCCGATGATGAAGTGGCCGACTACCTGACCGTAAAAGGTGAGAACCTGGCAAGACTTGGGGTGAATGTATTGGTCCGGGCCCAGCAGGTGATTCAGTGGGAATTTGAACCCACCAGACCACCATATTATGACCTGCTATACCGGTTGCAAAAATGGCTGCAGCATGACGTATTGACTCCCACTGCTATGCTGGACTGTCTGTTGGCGGATCTGGAGGGCTTTGCCATACTGTCACGATAGGTAGGTAAGTGGGGAAATAACCAAACACAGGAAAACAAACAGAACAAATGACTAGGCCCAAAAGCTAGGGAGAAAAGGGTCACCTCCGAGCGATCCCTAAAAGTTTTCCCTAAACTGATGTTCCCATATGCATACCCTAATGGTGGGTATACACATGCCCTCGTGCCTAAACCTATAAACCCTGGGCAAACCCTAAGCTGTAGGAAAAAGGGAAGAGGCAACCTGCTTCTTCAAACCCGGAGGAAGCAAGCATTTCCCTAGAGGCCTAGATAAAAGACACAATGGGAAATAACAGAGAGGACTTATCTAGAGCAGAGATGGAGCAGACGATCCACCACACATCCAGATCTCACAGGAAAGAACTATAACCCACACAGGCCACTGGGGGAAGGAGGGATAAATAGCCTCACTAACAATCAAACCCAGTACACCTGAGGGAAGGTGGATTCAGCTCAAACCCAAAACAAAACAAACAGAGAAGTCAGACATGTGCAGCCAGTCTGACAGACCTCCGCACATTCACAGGGCAAGGCGTGACACGTACCTTCTCCAGCACTGGATCGCCCAGGTGTCTCCTGCTAATGCTTTAGAGATTTAGAGATGGTCGACCTGGTGGAGTGCTACGAAGCCACCAGAAAACTACAGGGGGGTTCTTTTGGGAGGGGGCCTGTCAAACCCCGGAAATCTCCACCCCAGACCCGGCGGCTGGTGCCAGCAAAACCCGCCCACGACGTACCCTCTGCAGACCCAGCCCCGGTGAGCTGGCAGACCTCAATGTCTCCAGGGATAATTTTGGTTCTGCACAACACTAGGACCCTACCTTATCCCAAGCCTGGGAAAATGTATTAATAATAGATGGGGAATCACAATGACCGGGGGCAGAGTCTGTGTTTTCCCATTTTGTGGTTCATCAAGATATGTTGTATCGGGTAAACCAGCTGCGAGGTGAATCCATTGAACAGTTGGTGGTGCCCCAGGCTTATCACTAACTCGTGTTAGAGTTAGCCCACCAGCATGTTCTTGGGGGTCATCTGGGAATGCAGAAAACACAAGACCGGATACTACAATGATTTTACTGGCCCAGTGTGTTCAGACAGGTAGAATAATATTGTAAGTCTTATCCAACCTGCCAGATAACGAGCCCCAGCCACATTTCTGTAGTCCCCTGGTACCCCTCCCGATTATCGAGGTACCGTTCGAGCGAATCGCTATGGATCTCGTAGGCCCAGTACCGAAGTCCGCTAGAGGGTACCAACACATCTTGGTCGTCCTCGACTACGCTACTCGGTACCTGGAGGTGATGCCACTGCGTCATACATCAGCCAAACTCATAGCTAAGGAGTTAATGGAGATGTTTTCTCGAGTGGGTCTGCCTAAGGAGGTTCTGACTGAGGACCCCGTTTATGTCCAAGGTCATGATGGAACTCTGTAAGTTGCTCCACATAAAACAGCTCCGGACGTCCGTGTATCATCCGCAAACGGATGGCCCGGTAGAGAGGTTTAATCAAACATTAAAAAATATGCTAAAAAGAGTGGTGTCTAAGTATTGGAGGGACTGAGACCTTCTTCTGCCCTATCTCATGTTTGCAGTGCGAGAGGTGCCCCAGGCCTCTACTGGGTTCTCGCCCTTCGAACTGCTATACGGCATACACCCTCGCGGTCTGTTTGATGTGGCCAAAGAGGCGTGGGAACAACAACCCACACCGCACAAAAGTGTTGTTGAGTACGTCACCCAGATGCAAGGACAGATGGAAACAGTGTTACCTCTGGTTAGGGAGCATATGGAGGCAGCGCAGCGAGCCCAGAGCAGGGTCTATAATCGGCAGGCTCGGGTCCAGAACTTTAACCCGGGTGATTGGGTATTGGTTCTGGTACAAACCATAGACAGTGAGTTCCTAGCTAGCTGGCAGGGGACCTACGAGGTACTTGAAAAATTTGGAGAGGTAGATTTACAAGCTACACCAGCCAGGGAGTCGAAAGCCAGAGCAGGTGTACCATTTGAATCTGCTCAAACCATGGAAAGATAGGGAAACCTGTACTGAAGACAGCCAAGCTTTCTAGGGAAAGCGGTTTCGGCCCCTCTGTCTGAAGCAAGGGAAGCGACTGCCACAGTGAAAATTGCTGACAGTCTCTCCTCTAAACAGGCTCAAGAAGCCAGGGAGTTCATTAGCTGGAACACGGATGTGTTCTCGGACCTCCCTGGATGCACTTCCATAATCTGGCATAACATTATCATTGAACCTCAGACAAAAGTCTGGTTAAAACCATACCGGGTACCCGAGGCTCGGCGACAAGCCATTGGGGAGAAAGTGCATCTAATGCTGCAGCTAGACGTCATTGAGGAATCCAAAAGTGAATGGGCCAGTCCGATAGTCTTAATACCTAAGCCGGACGGGACATTACGGTTCTGTAACGATTTTCGCAAACTAAACAAAATCTCTTAGTTTGATGCATATCCCATGCCTCGGGTGGATAAGCTTACTGAGAGGTTAGGCCAAGCTCGGTATTTTTCTGTTTTGGACCTCACCAAAGGGTACTGGCAGGTACCCTTGATGAAGGCTGCCAAAGAGAAAACAGCTTTAATCACACCAGAAGGGCTTCGGCACGCTTCGGCCTACCTGAACGATATTGTCATTCATAGTAACGACTGTGAAAGTCATCTACCAAAAGTGCAGGCTGTAGTGGACTCCCTTAGGAAGGCTAAACTGACCGCTTATCCCAAAAAAATCTGCGATAGGGTTAGAGGAGACTAAGTATCTGGGGTATGTCATTGGATGCGGAGTCATCAAACCTCAAGTAAATAAAATAGAGGCGATTCGGAATTGTCCCCGACCTGTCACCACTAGGCAAATAAAGTTGTTCCTGGGAATGGTGGGCTATTATATGAGGTTTGTTCCCCATTTTGCCACTTTAGCGGCTCTGTTGAAAGGGGTCCTGAAGGGATGGAAGTCCATGATGGTCCGCTAGAATGACCAGGCGGAAGAGCTTTTTCCGCATTGAAGTCGGTCCTGTGCGGGTCACCGGTTTTGGTGACGCCCGATTTCAAGAGGGAGTTTGTGGTACAGACCGATGCTTCTGAAGTAAGCCTTGGAGCTGTAGTCTCTCAAGAAATCAATAGGGAGGAACATCCCGTTATTTTCCTGAGCCGCAAACTGGGAATGGTGGGCTATTATAAGAGGTTTGTTCCCCATTTTGCCACTTTTTAGCGGCTCTGTTGAAAGGGCTCCTGAAGGGACGGAAGTCCGTGATGGTCCACTGGAATGACCAGGCGGAAGAGGCTTTTTCCGCATTGAAGTCGGTCCTGTGCGGGTCACCGGTTTTGGTGACCCCCGATTTCAAGAGGGAGTTTGTGGTTAAGACCGATGCCTCTGAAGTAAGCCTCGGAGCTGTAGTCTCTCAGGAAATCAATAGGGAGGAACATCCCGTTATTTTCCTGAGCCGCAAACTTACCCTAGCTGAGACTAGGTACAGTATAGTGGAGAGAGAGTGCCTGGTCATCAAGTGGGCACTCGAGTCTCTCCACTATTATCTGTTGGGGAGAAAGTTCCATCCAGTGACTGACCACTCCCCTCTCAAGTAGATGAGCCAAGACAAAGAGAGGAATGCTCGGGTCACCAGATGGTTCTTGTTGTTACAGAACTTCAAGTTCTCAGTGGAACACAGGGCAGGCGGCTTACAGGGAAACTCGGATGCCCTATCCCAGGTACACTGTCTGGCAAGTGTTCACCCCCTCAGGGTTGAACAAAGGAGGGAGGTATGTAGGAAGTTGTGAATAAAACACTGAACTGTTTAAGTTAAAGACTTTTTGGTTGCCTCTATACTGCGTCCGCTAGCCTGTCTACCAGAGCAAAATTTGCTGAGGGGCACAGTCATTTCTAGCTACGCCACTGCTGGCAGTAAACGCTAATGACAACCTTTGACACACTCAGATCAGGAATGAATGCATTGTATGGATTTATGCCATTCTACATTGTTCCCGGATTCTTAAATTTCATTAACAGGATATATATCAGGGGACAATAAAACTTTCACACTTATGAAATTCAAATTGGCCCCCTGGTAGGGCTAAATGCATATTAGCATTGTCAAAGCAAGTGGAAAATAATTAGGTTAAGATGTGATTTGGGGATAGGGACACATCCAGGGTGGTAGTGTAGAAGTCCATGGCATATTACGCTCCTTTTTGTCTATGGCATGCACTGTCATATTGGGGTACATTTATTAAGACTGTCATTTTAGACTTCAGTCTTAATTCGGCCCTGTGTTGGCGATGGATTACCCCAAGTTATGTAGAGGCGTTGGCCTCTACATAACTTTGGTGGATCCTCTGCTGCTTCTAAATCTATGCCAGCTCCCTTGCCGTGTAGATTTAGACCATTTTCTGTGCCTTGTTTTTTGCGTCTGCAAATTGTGCGTCCGCTAAAAAAAACTGATGCGGCATCCGGTTTATTTGGAGGATCAGTTTTTTTTCATAGATCCCTTGTAATAAGTGCCTATCCTTGTCCGCAAATGTGAAAAAAGTAGGACATGCACAATTTTTTTTGCTGAATGGAAACACAGACAACGGACGCGGAACACAAACAGATGAACTATCAGCATTTTTTGGCTGACCCATTTAAATTAATGGGTCCCCATTCTATCCGCAAAAAACGCGAAACGGAGGCCGAGAAAAACAACTGTCGTGTGCATGAGGCCTTAAACAGGAGCAGAAAACGATGAATGAGATGGGCCTGGCGTGAGCCGGAAAAAGTCCCAGATTGTGGTGCAAAGAACCTAATATAGGCCCTAAAATACACCTAATTTAGATGTATTTCTGTTAGTAAATAACCCCCATTGTGTTGCTATGGCTGCTTTGTTTACCTTTCCCCCCAACAATAAGGATAGGTTTTCTTCCTGCTTCATGGAGGTGAAGTCTGGGAAGAGATCAGTTTGCAGAGGTGAGCGTCCCTCACTGCTGAGTATCTGGGGCACTGCATCATAAAATGGACCTTTTTCTCTATGGCCTACTGGTCACACTAGAGGAAAAAAGACAATGCAGCAGCACCCTGCAAATCAGATAAAGTACAACAATGCCATAGTCACAAAAATTATAGTGCTAATGCTACGCTTATTTATAAAGTGAGATGCTTGGCCAATGCATTTTGTACAAAACCATCTGAGCCCGTCCGCCGTACGTGAAGGCGATCTCTGTTAGACGGGTCCTAACACTAAATACTACCTGTCATGCGCCATAATGGCCGCCATAAAATTCAGGGAGTGTTGGATTCACATGCATGCTGGATCCACTCTGCCTTTTACCATTTTTAGTGCCATATTGGCCTCCATTACAAGGGATGCAGGTACTAACATGCATGCCAAGCCCACTCTATACCTTTCCATGTGTCATACAGCTTCCAATGAATGTAGTGAGAGCAGGCTACAGCTTTATACTGAAACTAATTAAAATCAGGTTCAGGTAGAATTGATTTGGGTCCGAACCGAACTTTTTCAAACATTCAGTGAACCTAAAAAGAACCGAATCGCAAAAGGTTTGCACATCTGTACTTAGAAAACGTTATTTTTCGTGAGTCAACAGTTGACTTTGTATTTTTTATTATGTAATCTCTTTTTATTGAATATTCAGTGAACATAAAATTAGAAAAGTAAACACATCACATATTATAGAAGGTACAACCCCTGTAGGCAGTCGGACAGTCTTGACAAAAGAGAAGGTGCATAAAACTAAACAGCAATTCAAGAATAAGTTTCTTACAATGTCTTACACATCTGACCTCCCCCATTTGGGAAGAGAAAAGCATGTAATTACTAGGTTCCAGTAATTTGCTGTTGTTCCTAGATGAGTACAGTTGCAAGAAAAAGTATGTGAACCCTTTGGAATTATATGGATTTCTGCACAAATTAGTCATGAAATGTGATATGATCATCTAAGTCACAACAATAGACAATCACAGTCTGCTAAAACTAATAACACACAAAGAATTAAATGTTACCATGTTTCTATTGAACACACCATGTAAACATTCACAGTGCAGGTGGAAAAAGTATGTGAACCCTTGGATTTAATAACTGGTTAAACCTCCTTTGGCAGCAATAACTTCAACCGAACATTTCCTGTAGTTGCAGATCAGACATGCACAACGGTCAGGAGTAATTCTAGACCATTCCTCTTTTCAGAACTGTTTAAGTTCAGCAATATTCTTGGGATGTCTGGTGTGAATCGCTTTCTTGAGGTCATGCCACAGCATCTCAATCGGGTTGAGGTCAGGACTCTGACTGGGCCACTCCAGAAAGCGTATTTTCTTCTGTTTAAACCAATCTGTTGTTGATTTACTTCTATGCTTTGGGTTGTTGTCCTGTTGTAACACCCATCTCCTGTTGAGCTTCAGCTGGTGGACAGATGGCCTTATAGAGGACCTTTCATCGGTCCAAACATTTGTGAACTAAGTATCATGACATATACAGCGGCACCCAGGGATCTCCCTGCACTTACTATTATCCCTGTGCGCCGCTCCGTTCTCCCGTTATGTCCTCCAGTATGTTCGGGGACTTGGTTATAGTAGGTGGAGACTTAGGAGACTTGGTTATGGTAGGCGGAGTCTGCTCTTGTTCTGCTGGGCGTCTCCTTCTCCTAGGCTGTAGCACTGGCCAATCGCAGCGCAGAACTCACAGCCCGGGAGGTTTTTTCAACCAGGCTGTTAGCTCTGTGATGCGATTGGCCAGCGCTACAGCCTAGGAGAAGGAGACCCCCAGCAGAACAAGGGCAGTCTCCTCCTACTATAACCAAGTTCCCGAACATACTGGAGGACATAACGGGAGAACGGAGCGGCGCCCAGGGATAATAGTAAGTGCAGTGAGATCCCTGGGCGCCACTGTATATGTCATGATACTTAGTTCACAATGTTTGGACCGATGAAAGGTCCTCTTTAAAGAGGACCTGTCATTACAATAAAAAAATCTAAACTAAGCAAACAGACATGGAGAGCGGAGCCCAGGGATCTCCCTGCACTTACTATTATCCCTGGGCACCGCTCCGTTCTCCCGATATAGGCTCCGGCATCTTCAGATTTTCGGCTCAACTGGGAGGAGCCTGCCGGCTGGAGTGCTGGCCAATCGCAGCGCTCAGCTCAAAGCCTGGGAGAAAAAAAAACCTCTCAGGCTATGAGCTGAGCGCTGCGATTGGCTAGCGCTACAGCCTGGGAGAAGGAGACGTCGGCAGGCTTCTCCCAGTTGAGCCGAAAATCTGAAGATACCGGAGCCTATACCGGGAGAACGGAGCGGCGCCCATGGATAATAGTAAGTGCAGGGAGATCCCTGGGCGCCGCTCTCCATGTCTGTATGCTTAGTTTAGATTTTTTTTATTGTAATGAAAGGCCCTCTTTAAGTTCTCCTGCAAAATGTCTTGATAAACTTGGGAATTCATTTTTCCTTCGATGATAGCAATCCGTCCAGGCCTTGACGCAGCAAAGCAGCCCCAAACAATAATGTCCCCACCACCATACTTCACAGTAGGGATGAGGTTTTGATGTTGGTGTGCTATGCCTATTTTTCTCCCCACATAGTGTTGTGTGTTTCTTCCAAGCAACTCAACTTTGGTTTCATCTGTCCACAGAATATTTTGCCAGTACTGCAGTGGAACATCCAGGTGCTCTTGTGCAAACTGTAAACGTGCAGCAATGATTTTTTTTGGACAGCAGTGGCTTCCTCTGTGGTATCCTCCCATGAAATCCATTCTTGTTTAGTGTTTTACGTATCGTAGATTCGCTAACAGGGATGTTAGAATATGCCAGAGACTTTTGTAAGTCTTTAGCTGACACTCTAGGATTCTTCTTCACCTCATTGAGCAGTCTGCGCTGTTCTCTTGCAGCCATATTTACAGGACGGCCACTCCTAGGGAGAGTAGCAGCAGTGCTGAACTTTCTCCATTTATAGCCAATTTGTGGAATGATGTGGAATGATGAACAGCAAGGCTTTTGGAGATAATTTTATAACCCTTTCAAGCTTTGTGCAAGTCAACAATTATTAATCGTAGGTCTTCTGAGAGCTCTTTTGTGCGAGGCATTATTCACATCAGGCAATGCTTCTTGTGAAAAGCAAACCCAGAACTGATGTGTGTTTTTTATAAGGCAGGGCAGCTGTAACCAACACCTCCAATCTCATCTCATTGATTGGACTCCAGTTGGCTGACACCTCACTCCAATTAGCTCTTGGAGATGTCATTAGTCTAGGGGTTCACATACTTTTTCCACCTGCACTGTGAATGTTTACATGGTGTGTTCAATAAAAACATAGTAACATTTAATTATTAGTTTAAGCAGACTGCGATTGTCTATTGTTGTGACTTAGATGAAGATCAGATCACATTTTATGACCAATTTGTGCAGAAATCCATATCATTCCAAAGGGTTCACATACTTTTTTTTGCAACTGTATATATCACAACTGTCCACTTTGAGCATATAAAGCTAGTGATCAACATAAACTGAGAATATCAGAAACAAACATATAAAAGAAAGGAAAAGAAAACAAGTAGAACCAAAAGAAAACTCAGAGTTCACGACACGCGGCAGGACCACCAGGCACTTCTATTAGTTTAAAGGTAACATATTCTCATACTAATATTTATATTCCTTATGTAGGCCAAACCTTGTGGACGGTATAATAAAGTAAGAGAAAGAAAAAAGAAAGAAAGATAAAGTCCCTACAATGTATCGCAATCATCCCTCTACATTGCATTTATCCATTGCTGCCAAATCTTCAGATATAGTTGTCTGTTGTTATCTTCCCAGCTTGCAAGCTCCTCTAGTCTATTAAATTATTGAACTTTGTTCTTCCAGAGATCAATAGTTGGGGTTATGGGATCTCTCCATTTGTAGGAATGAGGAGTTTTGCTGCAGCTAGCATATGTGTAGGGAGATTAACTTTAGATGGTGTGAATGCTGTGCTAGGCAGCCATAGAAGAACCAACTCCGGGGTCAGTGATACATTTATGGAACACATATTATTATAGCTTTCTCCACATTCTTCCAAAACTAAACTATCAGTGGGCATGTCCACCATATGTGTAGCAAAAGTACCTTTTTCTTTCCCACACCTCCAGCACCACTTGTTGGGTGAGACACCTAGTGTGAATAGAAAATCTGGTGTTTTATACCATCTCGTGATAACCTTGAAAGCAGTTGACATTGTATTTAAACTGGCTTTTGGATTAGTATCAAATAGAATATGTGTAGTATACAACTGATACCTGTTTATGCTTCTTTTATGGTCTGTATGGCAAATAATCTAAGAGAAAAGTTATTTGCCATATGTTTTATAGACAAACATGAATTTTAAAACATGACAGGAGGCTTCCTATTTTGCATTAACTCTCTTTACTAACTCCACAGCAGTAAAGAAAAATGTAAAGAGTAACAAGTAGATCACTGCGCCACATAGTATATAAGGGTCATGCTGCCTGTGCACTTCCTCTTTCTTTACTGCTCCATCACAGACAGGTCAGACTTTTTGCTCCCCTGGAACTATATTACTTCTTGTACATTTATTCTTACTATATTGTATTATTATCATTTACCTCGGGTTCCTCAGGTCCCCCTCTAGCCTGGAGTGCCTCCTGGCTTCCTCCTTTTAGCGCCATTTCGCGGCCGTTTTTTCCCGCCATTTTCGCGGCCGTTTCCCGCCATTTTCGCGGCCGTTTTCCCGCCATTTTCGCGGCCGTTTTTCGTGCCAGCCCACTTCCAAATCACGGCTGGCCTCAAAAAATTTAGTCTCCGGCTTACGGCCATCTTAATTTTACCTCATACCATCTCACTGGGGATTCAGTGTGACTGTACTAATTAGCTGTTACTCCCTCATTACTGGTTTTCACCCCTGGGCCTATCTCAGACTACTATTCAGTTCTCTCTGTGCCTCATGTGTTACCATGTACCCGCATTGCGGGCCGTATTTCCCTTTCTTTCCACAATTGGGCATCCCTTTGCTCAGACGCATGGATTCTACAAACAGTGCAGGGATATATCATAGACCTAGTGGGAACCCCCTTTCAGGTTCAGCCCCCTCACCCCATCCACATGTCGTCTTTCGACCACAACCTCGTCAACGCGGAGCTACGCGAGCTTCGGGACAAAGGGGCTATTCAACCAGTCCACAAACAGGGAGGTTACTTCAGCAACATCTTCCTCGTGCGGAAGAAGTCGGGAGAATACCGCCCAGTTATCAATCTTCGCGCCCTCAACGCGTACGTGGTCTACCGCCACTTCAAGATGGAGGGCATCCACCTCCTGCGGGACCTTCTTCGGAGCAACGACTGGTTCGCCAGGCTCGATCTAAAAGATGCATACCTGTCAGTCCCGGTGCACCCGGACTGTCGAGCACTCCTACGTTTCCTCTGGCATGGTCGCCCTTGGCAATTCACTTGCCTCCCTTTCCGGCTCAGCTCAGCCCCATGGTGTTTCACCAAACTCCTAAAACCGGTGGTGGCCCACCTGAGGTCCAGCGGCATTCGATGCATCATCTACTTGGACGACCTCCTCCTGTTCTGCTCCGACAAACGCAGACTACGCCAACACACTCACCTGGCAGTATCCCTACTGGAATCTCTGGGCTTCGTGGTGAACCAACAGAAATCGGAGCTGACCCCTACCCAGACGATACAATTCCTCGGCTTCGAGATCGACTCGACGACGTGCACTCTGAGGCTACCAACCTCAAAGATCGCAACCATTCGCAAAGAGATTCGCAGAGTTCTCCGACTCGATTCCATCCCTCTACGCAACCTGGCCAGGATTGTAGGTCTCCTCTCAGCTTCCATTCAAGCCATATTTCCGGGTCCTCTCCACTACAGGGCCATGCAACGACTCAAGGCAAAATACCTTCGCCACAGACCTACCTACGATCAACCCGTCCCGGTGACGACAGAAGTTCGCGAAGAGCTGTCATGGTGGCTGGACAGCATGCAAGCCTGGAACAGCAAGGCCATTTTTGGAGACACTCCAGATTTCGTTTTAGAGTCAGACGCCAGCTTGTGGGGATGGGGTGCCACCAATGGAACCATCTCCACGGGAGGAGCATGGATGACGCAGGAGCTCTCCATGCACATCAATTGCCTCGAACTCCTAGCAGGATCCTTTGCGATTCGCAGCCTGGCTCGGGAGAGCTCCAATTGTTGCATCCTCCTTTGCATGGACAACATCTCTGCAGTCCAGTACATCAACCGCCTAGGAGGCGCTCGCTCACGCCTACTGTCGGATATCACGAGGGACATCTTCGACTACTGCCTCCCTCGCAACATCACGTTATAAGCGGAATACTTGCCGGGAGAAATCAACCTCACAGCCGACTGGTTCTCTCGCCACTGGAGAGACGTCAGCGACTGGAAGCTGAACACGAGAATCTTCAGGGCCCTGGCAGCCCGGAGGGGTCCCTTTCACCTGGATCTGTTCGCCTCTCGCAACAATCACCAGACCCCGGAGTTCTTCAGCTGGCTCCCGGACCCGGAGAGCAAGGCGACAGACGCATTTCTCCAACAATGGCCGGCGACAGGAGCCTACGCTTTTCCCCCATTCTCCATGATTGCGAGAACACTACACCAGATGCGGACGCAGCAAATCAAACTGGTTCTCATAACGCCCTTGTGGCAGAGTCAACCATGGTTCCCGGACCTCCTGGCCTCCTCCTACATGGATCCTCTCCTCCTTCCATCCTTCCAGGACCTGCTCACGGATCCCAAAGGATGTCTCCACCCGCTCATCCTGGAAGATCGACTACCCCTGGTGGCTTGGTCACTTTCCGGGGTTCCTGGCGAGTCAGCGGACTATCGCAGACTGCTAGGGACCTCCTATGGGACTCATGGGCCCCGGGAACTAGACGCTGCTACCTTTCAGCTTGGGCCTCCTGGTCTACTTGGTGCATGGAACGGGACCTGTTCCCATGATTCTCAATTTTCTTTTCTCCTTGTTTTCTTCTGGCCGCTCTTATCGCTCTATCAACGTCGTTCGCTCCGCGATTTCGGCAGCCCATACTCCCGTCGGGGACCTCCCGGTCGGCAAAGATCCTCTGGTCTGTCGCCTACTCCGCGGCATGCGGCTCCGCCGCCCCCCAGCCCCCAAATACCATCACCTATGGGACGTGGGACTGGTTCTCCGTTTTTTCAGGGATTGGCCTCCGAATGACCGCCTCTCCCTTCGCCAACTATCCGCTAAGTGCGCTTTTCTCCTTTGTCTTGTGTCTTTCCGACGGGTGTCGGACGTTCGGGCCTTCGATGTCGATGCCTTTGAGGTGACCCCTGAAGGGGTCACATTCCATATCTCTCGTCGCACTAAATCAGGTTCGACGTCGGTCTCTTATCCCTTTTTTCCAGACGACCCGCAGCTCTGTGTTGTTTCCACCCTTCGCAGTTATGTTTCGGTTACCTCCTCACTCCGTTCCTCTACGTCGGGTCAACTCCTAGTTTCCTACGTGCGCCCTTACGCCCCAGTCTCTGTCACCACGCTGGCCCGTTGGATCCGCTGGATCCTTTCCCTCACAGGTATAGACCCCGCTTTCGGCGCCCACTCCGTTCGCGGAGCGGCGGCTTCATCAGCCCTAATGGCAGGGGCGTCCCTTTCGGATATTCTCCGAACGGCGGACTGGTCTAGGGAATCTACTTTCCGTACCTTTTATTTTCGCGCTCCCCCTTCTGCTGGGACATCTCTTCTTCAGCGTTAAAATTGCAAAATAGGAAGCCTCCTGTCATGTTTTAAAATTGAAGATTATGCTAGCTTTAGTGTACTAATAATCTTAATTTTAATAAAGACAGGAGGCGAGTATTTTCCCTCCCTTCTATTCCCTACCCTGACTCTTTGGGGGAGTGAATCTCAAGGTGTCGGATATGGGGCTTGATTTTAATAATTTCTCTGTTTTGGGACATATTTGGAATTTCTCACCCTAAGTATTGCCCCCCTGACGGACAGTTCTTAGTTGTATTACATACTTACACCTACCATACATTTAGCCACTAGATAATTTGCACCCTATTTGTAATGATTTAACTTTACACTATTCCGTTAAAGCCCATAAGCGTGAATAGTTAAGATTCTATACCTAACCTATTTTATACTCTCCTTTCAGCGTAACCCTCTTCAGGTCCTCCACTGGTCGCTGGTTTGTTAATCTTACGACCCGATAGGATGAGATGAGAACTTTGTTCGGTCTTACCTCCAACCTCGTTTACCAGAAGTCTCCTCAAGTTCTACTCGCCAGAAACCGCTGTTACAGTTTTCGTTGAATTTCTGGATGTTCGAGCTCAACCTGGACTTTGATGTGGCTTTTAGAAAGAGGAAGTGCACAGGCAGCATGACCCTTATATACTATGTGGCGCAGTGATCTACTTGTTACGCTTTACATTTTTCTTTACTGCTGTGGAGTTAGTAAAGAGAGTTAATGCAAAATACTCGCCTCCTGTCTTTATTAAAATTAAGATTATTAGTACACTAAAGCTAGCATAATCTTCAATTGTTGGTCGAGAAACTATTAAAGAGGAACTGTCACCTCTTGTGACATGCCTGTTTTAATAGCTCCATGGATTCCTGATGTAATAACAATTCTAAAACATCTATTCTTATGGCTCTATGTTGTGCCATTCCATTATTATTTCTACTAGAAGTTATGAATAAATTGCTATTAGCCTTCACTAAGGGTACAGAGGGGAGGTAACCAGTTGGGGGGTGTACCATCAGAGACTCACTCTGTCCAATCAGTGCTGCCATTGTCAGACTGTGCAGGTACACACCCCTAACTGGTTACCTCCCCTCTGTACCCTTACTGCAGACTGCTAGCAATTCATTTATACCTTCTAGTAGAAATAATACAGGAATGGGACAACATAGAGCCATAAGAATAGATGCTCCAGAATTATTATTACATGGGGAATGCATGAAGCTATTAAAACAGGCATGTCAGGAGTGGTGACAGGTCCTCTTAAACACCTAATGAATTGTGACAAAGTATGTGCATCTCTAATGTGACCAAAGAAAGGTTTCTTAGGCTACACAGAATTTTAGCTTCATCTTTCAGCTTCTACGTGTTTATAATTGATTTCAATAATGAATGCAATTCTCAAGCTTGAGTCATATACAGACAGATGGAAAAGTGTTATCTGAACATGTTTTATACTATGCTAGCAAAAATTGTCTGCAATAGACATAAGCAGAATTATCATAGTTCAGTTTGTATATTATGTGGGTAGGGATCTAAAATTACATTTTTGGAGCAATTTCTAACACCTATTTGTAATCTGCATGAAATGTTACTTACTACTGACGTTACAGTCTCTTTCCTTTTTCTTGTATTACTTCTGCCCTAAAAAGTGCAATAACATCCTCGAAATATGTACAAAGTAAGAAGAGTAGATGAAAAAGGTGTTCTGTAGACTTCTATTCCATATCAATCAGGAATGCTTTAAAAGTAAAAATGCCAAAATCAAAGGCATTACCCTTCTGTATGATATAAACTTAAATACAGACACCAACGTATTAGTAAATGGGGGGGGGGGGGGGGCAGGTACAGCCGCAGCTCTATATACTACACAATAACTATGAGAACCATTCCACTTCGCTCAACAAGACAAATATCTTTGATTGGTATGCCATTGCAGCTGTAATGAGCATGTGCTAGAAAGTCCTCTGGGTGTTATCTCCTGAGCAGGACAATATCCTCCTGGAGCATGGTTTAAAACTACACTGCGATCCAAACCCCACCTGACAATAAAAGAGAGCCTTCTTCATAGCATCCTGTAGACTGGATAAAAAATGGCCATGCCATTGTCATTCAAAGAATGCCATCCTGTAATATTAAACCTCTGTTATCACCTTCTATGTCTGCAACTACACCTCTTTTGGAAAGGACATGGCAAGAAACGCAAAGGTTTAGCAAGTGTCTCACTTTCTGCCTCTGAACCACCTAGGACCAAACTACTACCACATTTTGGTGAACTGGGGAACTATTGGAGGGATATTCCAGGTTTGATGATTTTTTTTAAATCTATCTCCTCTCTCTGTTGGACATGTGAATGAAGACAGAATTGGACCCAAGGAGTTGGAACTGATAGGCAGGTGGTAGTGCAGCGGGCCCCTGATGAGCTGAGCGGAGGATGGGAGTGGTATTGGCTTTGATAGTCACAATCTATAACTGTGGCTTCCCCCAGACTGTTGCTCACTAGGGCTGTGAAAGGAGTGGGCACCCTTTCTTTCCTTGGGCAACACCCTAATTTCCATGGGCAACACCCTGCCTGATAGTAGTTGGGGTGCCTGTGATGTTAAGTGTTTGGATGGGTGCTAGGAAGTGAGTATAGAGTGCAAGGCCGGCATATGGTTCAGACGTCAGTGACTATGCCAGATTTAACAGAATAAAAGTCTTTACTGTAGTGCAAAATAGGAATCGTAGTACATCCAATTATAGCAGACACAGTTCCAACTGTACACAATGCAATACTTCCCAGATAACTGGTTAGTTAACATGCACTCTAAGCATTCAGAGCCGCATTAAAAAACTAAATATTTTAATCAAATATGAGTATAAAAACTTGGATCCAATTAAAAATATAAATAAACAAGAAATGGATAACAACAATAGATCACTCCCAATAATTCAGAAAGGTAACATCACTGTCAATACATACATGATTTCATATAAAACTTGTATAAAAACTCATATGAAAATTAAAAATAAAATAAAGTATAGCAATAAGGTTCTCTGATTGACGTTTGTTTCTATTGTCCCATGATTTTATCTGAAGCGAAAGTTCATATGTCACATGTTTAGTCCATTAATATTGATCAAAATCCCAATAAGAAGCCCCAAAATAGTCCAGAAAAAAGTATAAATGGTCCAGAAGAAATATATACGAAGTCCCAAATTGGTTCAGAAGAGAATTATATATAAGAATATATGATGTTGAAAAAAATGATGATAAGTAAATTATAAAACGTGACTTAATAGATAGTGATTACAATTCATCCTTGGTAATTCATAATTTGTGTATTCCATCAGTTGTATCTGTTTCATATGATTTCATACAGTGTCCTTGACTGTGTGATTTCTATTAATAAAACACGCCTTTAAACTAATAATGTGTCCTGGGTCCTTTGTTTAGGTTTGTATTTCTACTAAGTAGCTACATTACCGCCCTGTTGATTGTAGTGGGAGCAGTTTGTATCAGAGCGCTGTAGCTGCTGAGGTTATTCCTGGACTTGGCGTCCCACGTGTTGCTGCCGGGTCACTGCTATATCTTCAGCTACTGACCTTTTATTCCAAGTAAATGTTATCGCTATTTTATGTTTGACTTTAGTTCTGCAGTCTCCTCTTTTACAGCTATGTGTCTCGATATATTTTAATGGAAGATCCTCCTCAATTGCATCTCATTAGTTCCCAGTAGGAACTGACGCTAGGGAGGCTCGTCACTCTCTGCCATTGGCTGCTCCCCCTGACACCGGATGTTTTCATCCGCGCATGGGGAGAAGCAGCAGCGGCAATGCACGGACCAGAAGCGGCGCAGGGAGCAGGGACCCAGGTAAGTATATTCAGTGTGGGGGGCCCGGCATATCGGGGGGCTTTTTATAGGATTGCATAACCCCTTTAACATTCCCCACATGTCTACTCTATGTTTGCATTATCATTTTATTTTATTAGGATGTTAGAAGGTTTAGAATTGTGGAAGCAATTTTTAAAAGTTTCAATAAAATTTTCAAAACCATGTTATCTGTTTGGAAGTAACTTTAAGGGGTTTACTTAATAGAAACCATCCAAAAATGACCCCATTTTAGAAACTACACCCCTCAAACTATTCAAAACTGATTTTACAAACTTTGTTAACCTTTTAGGGTTGGAACAGGAATTTTCCTTTTTGTGTGCAGATTTTCCATTTAAATCCATTTTTACTGTAACACAGCAAGGGTTAACAGCAAAACAAACCTCAATATCTATTATCCTCACTAGAAAAAGGACCCGGCTTTGCACGGGTATATTTCATTTATTTCATTTAATGTTTGTGTGTGTCGTTAAGAGATATCGACATTATCCCCCATAACAGTGACCTCTACAGCACTCTGCCCCTTTAACAGTAAACTCCAAAGTCCCCCACCCTTTAACACTGACCCCCCCACAGTGCTCTGTCACTTTAAAATGGGACCTCCACAGCAGCCCATCCCCTTAACTTTGACCTTCACAGAAGCACGCCCCTTTAACAGTGAGTTTCACAGCACCCCACTCCCTTGACAGTGACCTCCTTAGGGGCCCTCCCCTTAACAGTGACCTCCACAGAACCCCACTGCCTTAACAGTGACCTCCACAGCAGTTGCCCCTTTGATAGTGGACCCTGCCCCCTTAACAGTGACCTCCACAGTGTCCACCCCTTTAACAGCGACCTCCACAGCAGTCTGTCCCCTTAACAGTAACATCCACTGTGAACGCCTCTTTAACAATGACCTACACAGTGCCCGCCCCTTTAACAGTGACCTCCACAGTGACCACCCCTTTAACAGTGACCTCCACAGTGCCCGCCCCTTTAACAGTGACCTCCACAGTGACCACCCCTTTAACAGTGGCCTCCACAGTGCCCTGCCCCTTTAACAGTGACCTCCACAGTGCCGCCCCTTTAACAGTGACACCACAGTGCCTGCCCCTTTAACAGTGACCTCCACAGTGCCAGCCCCTTTAACAGTGACCTCCACAGTGCCCACCTCTTTAACAGTGACCACCACAGCACCCTGCCCCTTTAATAGTGACCTCCAAAGCACCCATCTCTTTAGCAATGACTTCTACAGCATCCCTTTAACAGTGACCTCCCCTTAACAGTTGCTTCTGATGCTCCTTCTCCTACTGCTCATTACTTGTTTCAACTGCGATTGCAAATAGACAACAGTATGAGTGGACTCATCCAATGGCGCAGAAGCTGAACGTGCACCTTGGCCAAGTTGGTGATATTACAGTCGTTCCCTTCCCATGTAGTTGATGCTCCACAATTCATAGAACTGATGGCTTGTGCTCACCCAAGGTGAAGAGTCCCCAAGTCGACATTACTGTACCAAGCTGTGCCAGCCCTGCACACATACATTGAGCAGTTGGTCACTGCCTACGAGAACCATTGCCCGTTCTCAGGAAGGTGTTCCCGGGGGGACCCTCTGTGCTCACGCTCCACTGTCATGACTTTGGGGGGGAAAGCACCAGCTCCATATGCAGCAACTTCAGTTTGGAGTCTATGATTAGCAGTTTTCTTCAGCTGCCTACTGAAGAAACCACCCAGCAGCAGCAGGACATGCAGCACAACCTCAACCAACAGGTGGTGGCATACTTGGACTGCACCCTGATCCCTTGGACTACTGGGCATGCAAACTTGAAGTGTGGCTGCAACTGGCCAAGTGTGCCATGGGCATGCTTTCCAGCCCGGCCAGTAGTATTGCATCAGAGCGGGTACTCAGTGCGGCAGGGGGCATAGTTACCCCTAAGAGAACTTGACTTTCCTCCCAAAATGTTGAGAGACTAACCTTTATAAAGACGAATCAGGTGCATGATGCAGTAGAATAAATCATTCTGCCACTAATGATCATACTTTAGTGTGCTGCCACACTGGAATATTCTGCAAAATGGGCTGTTGCTTATGGCCACTTGTTGCTGCCACCATTCTGATGCTGCTACCCGCCTGCTTCTTCTACTGTCATTCCTACAATGGCGCTTCATGTTAAATTTGTAAAAGGATATGCATGCCACTGAGCCTTGCTATCACACTCCTGTTTTTGGGTTCTGCTACTACTGTGATCTGCCATCATCTTGTGCTGTATGCCACTGCTGCTGCCCTCCCTCCTCACTCTGTCAGAGTGGAGATCAGAGCCTGAAATCTGCATTTTTACACTGCTGCACTCCAATTAGTTAGACTGCACAGACTAACCAATCAGAGCCAGCAAGGGACCACTCTGATTGGTACAGATACGTCCAAAAGAATTGTTGGTGATATTATTTTTCATTTTCTATACAACTGTCTATATTTAAACAAAAAACATAAAATCTCGCAGTTTTCTCACTGGCCACTAATCCTATCCTTCTTCGGTCTGTACAGGTCACTTTACTGCAGTTATCTGGTTAACTTTACAGCTTCATTATATTACCTCTGTGTACAGTCAACACACGGTCCACCATTCACAATAGGTGATATTAGGGTTGTTTCGATACCAAAATTTTGATTCGGTTTGAATACCATAAAAAAGTATTGTGATACTTGATACCATTCGATACCACGCAAAAAAAATAAAACAACAAAAAATCCGCATGCATTGCGCATTTAATGGAACGTCCAGCCCATAATTGAAGAGTCCTATCCTATTTTATGGGGGGGGGCAAGGTGACTAAAAAATATTTAGAATTGTGCGTTTTTTATTTATTTATTTTTTATTGTTATGGCGTTCACCGAATAGGATAAAAAAAAAAATATTTTAGTAGTTTGGACTTTTTAGACGTGGCGATATGTAATATGTTTATTTATTGTTTATATATTTTATTTGTAAAATTGGGAGAGGGGGCGATTTATACTTAATAATTTGGTGGTTTTTTTTTTTACTTTTTTTTATTTTTTTTATAACTATTGCCCTTAGGGGCTAGATATTTTAATACCTTGTCCTATTCACCCTAATAGATCTCTATTAGGGTTAATAGCACTTTACACTGTCCCTGCTGCCCTGTGCATAATGGCAGTAGTGCGGGCAGCTTCAGAGCACGCTCACTTCATTGGGCTCAGCGCGGTCGCGTCATAGGAGAGAGGGACTCTCTCCCTCTCAACTGTCTGCGCGCACGCCGAGCGCCATAAGAGGAGAGTCTAGTTAGTATTAAAAAAATGAACATCCTGATACCGAATCGATACTGGAACAAAAGTATCGATTAGGTATCGAAAGTTCAATACCTGAAACAACCCTAGGTGATATCACAGCTTATCAGCTTCCTCCTGACCTCTACACAGCCTATAAAATTCTCCCAAATCAAGTCAATTAGGTCCCCTCCAGTGCTTTGTGTCTATGGCCCATGTGGCTGCCGTAAAGCAATTTTTTAATGCTCTCTAAATGCTGTTAAGAACAGCTCAGGCAAGATGACCGCCCCATAATCATGTTCAGGAAACAGAATACAAAAATCTGTAATCAGAAAAAAACTGAGTAGAAAAAAAGTATATGTTTTGCTATCTGGTTTTAGGTAGCAGATAAAATTTTTGGTGACACATTTTCTTTAAAAAGGGGATAATGTTTTGCTTATCCTGAAGGCACAACAACGCAAGAATGAATACACATTGCAGCAAATTTTCCTTGTATTAGGATTTACAAACAGCAAAACAAAATGATTAAACACTGCAATAATGAGTAGGACACCAGGCAATGTTTGTTCATTTTCCCACTGCTTTAAAATTGTCTTTATCATAACATATTTTGTAGGGTCATCAAAGCCTTACCATGACTTATCCAAAAAGATGTAATGATGGATAACTGGAGAAGTGAAGTCAACCTGTCAAATCAATGCAAATCCCTTAAATTATGCCACTGAAAACATAATATAGCATGAGAGACAAATTTACAAACCCCTATTATATGCTTTGCTCTTAAAAATGTTATGCTTCAAACATTACATGACTGAAAAGCATAATAAAAATACCTGGAAGACATTGTTTTAATCACAGTGAATCTGATGCTCTCATTATTGGACCAAAAAAGTGTTCCATTGTTCGTCTTTTTTAACTCCACGTCTCAACTGCCAAAACAATAGGAATACAGTAGCTCCAAGAGGATTGGGAAAGTCTGCAGAAATCCAATCCTGTAGCCAAACACCACCTGCCCAAGAGTTACCAGAGATGACACTAAGACCAAATCCGTCAGCAGGGTCAGTGACTAACTGCAAATGCTATGTCTTTATAACACACCAAGACATCTGCTTTCTATTAAGCTTCAACTACAGAGACCCTGAATCTTCACTTTTCGCTGCTCACCTGGATTCATTTTGGTTAGTGTTGATCGAGCCCTAACCTGCTCGGGTGCTTGAGTAGAACACCTCGGGATGCTCGGGTGCTCTGAGGAGGGGAGGGTGTCTGGTTCATATGAAAAGGGCAGAAATTGATGGAAACACCACTGAAATGGTTTGGGGACAGCATGGGGAGGATGTCTGGATGCATCTTCCGAGTAGTACGCCACTTTTACAGACTGACAATAATATGCACAAAACTAAAGATAAAATCGATTTTAGAGGAAACATTGTTAGGAAACATTCTTTCCTGTATATTTACTTGTATATAAAGTGCAAGTGCTGCCAAAAATTACAAGGAAGAGGCACTCCAATACAACCTGTATATCACATAAAGGAGGGCCTCATTCACATTGTGGTACAATTGTTCAGGTAGTGGGACTCCTACACTCATAAAGCCTATGCACTAAGTGAAAGGGCTGCCAAAAATTACAGGGAACCAACACTCCAATACACCCATTATTACACATAAAGGAGAGCATCATACATACCCTTGAAAAATGATGATTGATGGCCTGCTAGTCACCCTCAAAAACATTAGGGGCGAGGGCCTGCAGCTGATCCTACCATCTAAAACAGTAGGGGCGATGGACTGCTGCTGAGCTTACCATCTAAAACATTAGGGTTGAGGGTCTGCTGCTGAGCTGACTCTCTAAAACATTAGGGGCGAATGCCTGCTGCTAATCTGACCATCTAAAACATTATGGGCGAGGGCCTACTGCTGAGCTGACCATCTAAAACATTAGGGGTGAGAGCCTGCTGCTGAGTTGACCATCAAAAAAATTATGGTTGAGGGTCTGCTGGTGAGCTGACTCTCTAAAACATTAGGGGCGAGGGCCTGCTGCTGATCTGACCATGGAACAAATTATGGGCGAGTGCCTGCTGCTGAGCTGCGCTTATCAGTTATTATGCCCCCAGCAGCACTAATTACCTTCTCTGACAAAACGCTGGCGGCAGGGCAGGCCAGCACCTCCAAGGCGTAGAGCACCAGTTCGTGCCATGTGTCCAGCTTGGACATCGAATAGTTGTAAGGCACAGAGGGATCATTGAGGACAAGAGTTGAGCGAACACCTGGATGTTCGGGTTCGAGAAGTTCGGCCAAACTTCCCGGAAATGTTCGGGTTCGGGATCCGAACCCGACCCGAACTTCGTCCCGAACCCGAACCCCATTGAAGTCAATGGGGACCCTAACTTTTCGGCACTAAAAAGGCTGTAAAACAGCCCAGGAAAGGGCTAGAGGACTGCACAAGGCAGCAAAATGTAGTTAAATCCCCAGTAAACAAATGTGGATAGGGAAATGAATAAAAATAAAGATAAAATAAAAAAAAATTACCAATATCAATTGGAGTGAGGTCCCATAGTAGAGATTCAGGCTTCATGTCATAGCAGAGAATCATGCTTCATGTCACCCAACACTGGAACAGGCCACTGTCAGATATTTTTAGGCCCCGGCACCGAGACAGAGGAGAGAGGTCCCATAGCAGAGATTCAGGCTTCATGTCAGCAGAGAATCAGGCTTCATGTCATAGCAGAGAATCAGGCTTCACGTCAGCCAAAACTGGAACAGTCCATTGTCAGATATTTAGGCCCCGGCACCCAGACAGAGGAGAGAGGTCCCATAGCAGAGAATCAGGCATGGGCGTGTCTGTTTCCTGCAGCTGAGGTAGAAGGTGTGTGTGCAGCAGCTCCTGGCAACTTCCACCTTGTTAAGGCCCCAGGGAGATTTTTCATCACCTTAATACCCTGGGAGGGACCAGGCTTGTGGGGAGGTTTTCCACCTTTCTCCCTAGCCCAGGCCCTGCCTCTTCCTAGGGAGCTGGTAAGGGCCTGGGCCATGCGCTCAGGCAAGGCCCAGGATCCTGCTTCCCGGGGTAGGCCGGCAGGGAGTAGGGGAGGTGAGTTACCGGCCTCTTCTACATCTCCCACCCCGGGGGTCAGAAGATCCAGCAGGGGTCATGTGGATGTGTCCCCTGTGGCCCCCAGGGGTGATGCTGTGAAGACCACCAGCCAGTCCGGGAGGGTGGACAGTAACCCTCCAAGAGGCGAGTGGAGTGCCCCTGGAGGTGGGCTGGGAGCGGTGGAAGCTGACTGGGGCAACATGAGGCCTCAGGAGGCAGTCACCACATACAGCTCCCGTATCACGGCCTACCTCCGGGAGTATGAAGAAACTGGTAAGCTGCTAAAAAGACTCAGAAATGAGTTAAAGCAAGAAAGAGTCAAGGCAAATAAAGCCTCCAAGATTAAGAGGCCAGAGATTTCGGCCAGGATTAAAAACCTGAAAGAAGAGATACAACTACAAGAGTCAAGAAGGATGGTTATCCTGAAGGGTAGTGGTCCCTTTCAAGAGAAGCTAAAGAACGAGGAAAGGTTCTCTGAGATGACCCATGCAAGGCAGTCCTGGGAGGAAGAGCCAGAAGAAGACCTGGGGGAGCAGAGTTTGGAAGCAAGCCTGCCAGCGGGGCAGAGGTGCCAGCGAACGAGCTGGAGGAGGAGATTGAGAGACTGGATCGGGCCAAAGAGACTCTGTCCTCGCACTACGAAAGTTCTGCAGAGGGTAGTGGGGCAGAGTCCCAAAGTAGACGGAAACAGTGTACTAAAAAAAGATCTAGCCCGACCAAAATTGCCAGGGAAGGTGTAACCAGCTCCCCTTTGGAGCTCTCCAATCGGTACCTCATCTTGGATGAGACCTCTGCCTCCTCTGCTGAGGAGGGGGTTGAAGGTGAGGGGCCGGGGGTGAAGGAGGGAGAGCCTTCAGGGGGCCCCGCGCCCCCTTCTGGTGGGGATGCAAGGTCCTCAGGAGGGGTGGCAAAACCGGGCCCTGAGACTGAGAAAGCCAGGAGTGGTGCGCAGAGGGGGGTGGTGGTGGCAGAGATGGATACCACTATCTCCCTCAAGAGAGGTCGTGCTGCTCTAGAAGGCAGCCCCGGGCGGGGGGAGAAGGATGGGAAGAAGGCTGTCTAATTTAATTACTCTTTATGGCGGTACCCGCTCTGCTGACTCTGGCGACCTTTAATGTCGTCAGCATTAAGTCGGATGCGGCTCGTTTCACAGCCTTCGATTTTCTCAGCCGTGTTGAAGCTGACATTTTGTTTTTGCAAGAGACCAGGCTGCCAGATTTTGCAGCAATTTATAAAGCCAAGAGGGAGTGGAGACCAGGGCCCTCCTACTGGTCTCTTGCGGCTGAGCCGTATAGCGGAGTGGCGGTCCTTTTTACCGCACCGGTAGAATGCAGACGAGTAATTGAATTAGAAATGGGGAGGTGTTTGATTTTGGATATCCTCATGAAGGGACAGGAACTGCGCCTGATCAATATCTACGGGCCCCAGTCCAGGTGGGACAGGAAATGTCTCTTTATGAGGATTAAGCCTTTCCTTTTTACAAGCCGGCAGGTGGTTTTTGGTGGGGACTTTAATACTTTCACACGGCCCCAAGACAGGGGAGGCACCAGAAACCAGCTGACTTATGATAGTATTTTTCTGAATAGATTAGCTAGTGAGGCTCGTCTGGAGGATGTCCACATTAGGCATACCCCAGGCCACGGGGGTTTCACTTTCTATAGAGGTAGTCAGATCAGGTCTAGAATAGATAGGTTTTATTTGAAGGAGGAGGCTACCTTTTCGCCCTTAAGGGTTGTGGAGGTGGAATTCTCCGATCACTATTTGATTATGTTTTCTCTGAATATTTCAGAATCCCCCCAAATGGGAAGAGGTTATTGGAAGCTGAATTCGGGTGTCTTGGAGGAAGCAGAGGCGAGACAATCCTTTGAGGACTTCCTTCAGAGTCAGGTACCTTTACTGGATCTCTGTGATACTTAGTCAGAGTGGTGGGAGATATTCAAAGATCGAGCTGCAAAGTTCTTACGCCGGCTCTCGAGCCTCAGGTCCCTGGACAGGTACCGCCTGTATCAGGGTCTGAGGAGGAAACTCGAGCATCTGGTCTCGACTGGTGGTAGCCGCGAGGATATCTCCAGGGTGAAATCTTTGCTCAAGAGGTGCCAGTATGATAGGCACACATCTTTAGTTTTTGAGAGGGACTTCGGGAGGTACCGCTCGCCCGACCCCTACTGAAATTGTAAGATGTCAGTGAAGAGTAAGTTAGTGACGGGACTGGTCGATAGTACGGGGTCTCTGAACAGGTCCAGATCAGGGATCCTGGAAGTCGTCAGATCCTTTTACTCGTGCCTCTTGGGGAGGAGGGATCTGGATCAGGACATGATGTCGGCTTTCCTGGCTGGAGTCACCCCTGAGTCAGGAGCTCACCTCTCTTTTGACAGTTTGGTAGAAGAGATCAGGATAGGAGCAAGTTATCCTGGCGGTGGAAGGGTTAGCTCTAAAGAAGTCGCCAGGCCCGGATGGCTTAACATCCGAGTTTTATAAGGCCTTTAAGGACTCTTTATGTCCCCTCTTGACTGAGGTATTCAATGAGTGTTTATCCTCTGGCACTCTGCCTCGGTCAATGAGGAGGTCAGCTCTGATCCTTCTATCAAAGGGTAAGGATCCGAGCCGTATTGAGAACTGGCGTCCCATAGCACTTCTTAATACGGACAGAAAGATTCTGGCCAAGATACTTTTTAATAGGCTGGTGAAATTTGCACCCCAACTCCTTTCGGTGGCTCAGCATTGCTCGGTTCCAGGCCGCAGCACTTTGAGCGCTGTACTCGGTGTCTGAGAGACAGTGGAGCAGAGTAGAGCAGGCTACTGGAGGGGGTACATGCTGTCCTTAGATCAAGCAAAGGCGTTTGATCGGGTGAACCATGAGTACCTCTGGTCGGTCCTTCTGAAGTATGGCCTGCCGGGGGGGTTTGTCGATTGGTTAAAGATCTTGTATGCAGGGGCAGAGAGTTTCCCGCTTGTGAACGGTTGGTCTGGCTGCTCTTTTGAGGTTGGGTCTGGCGTCCGCCAAGGTTGTCCTTTGAGCCCGCTTTTTTACGTGTTCGCGATTGATCCCTTTCTTAAGCGGATCGATCGTGGACCGTTGGCGGGAGTCGAGATAGATCGGGCGGAGCCGGAAGCCACTCTGAGGGTAGTAGCGTATGCTGACGATGTTACCATTTTCGTATCCTCAAGAGGGGAGGCGGAATATGTGATGTCTGAAGTGGATCGCTACTCGGAGGCATCCGGGTCCATGATCAATCGTGATAAGTGTGAGAGTCTCTGGCTGGGAGGGGGTGATCCAGTTTTTGATCTCCCGGACACCCTCCCAGGGCCCAAGTCGTCAGCCAAAGTCCTAGGCATCCATTTTGGCCATGGGGATTATCCCACTCAAAATTGGGACGACAGGCTTAAGATCGCCGCTCAGAAGGTCGACCAGTGGAAGGGTTGGTCTTTGACCCTCAGGGAAAGGGTAAACCTGATCAAGGCCTACTTACTCCCTTTGCTTATCTATTTGGGTAGCGTGTGTATCTTGCCAGAGCCTCTCTGGACTCGGGTTTATAGTCTGTTCTTCCAGCTCTTATGGGGGAATAGACTGAACCTGATCAAGAGAGAAGTGACTTACCGCACAAGGAGACTAGGGGGATTATCTATGGTCAACCCCATGGTGTTTCTTGTAAACACCTTTGTTAAAGCGAATCTGGCGAACCTCTGGATGGAGAGGGCTTCTCCGTGGGTAGTCTCCTGCCGGGGGTGGTTTCGGCCTTTCTTCCAGGAATGGGAGAGAGGAGGGCAAGTGAAGGACTTACGTACGCCTCACGGATATCTTCCGACTTACGTCACCCCGATTCTGAAGGTGATCCGCCGGTGGGGTTTGGAGGTGAGGGAGATCAGGACTCTGTCAAGGAGGTCCCTTGACGAGAGGGTCTTGTTGTCCCACTTCCAGAAGCCCCTGGCCCTCAGGTATTGCCCAAGCCGGGATCTAGACAAGGGGTTACAGTTGCTAAATTCTGCAAGGATCCCCTTGAAGTTTTGGGACTTGGCTTGGCGCTGCTTTCACGGGAGGCTGTATGTGAGGGACAACTTGAAGTACAGGAACTCTGATGAAAGGGGTTGTCCCCGGGAGGAGTGTGGCTCCATACTGGAAAGTATGGACCACTTCCTGCTTCAGTGTCCCTTTAATACAGAGGTATACCAACGGGTGGGAGCTTCCATTGGCTGGCCTAGGCTAGCCAGCCTCTCCTATGTGGAGTGGGCCTATGGAGTGCTCAGAGACATTGGTAGAAGGGACCTGTGCACATGTTTTTTTAGTTAGTATAGTGGTTAGGTTCTACACGTGGAATGCACGGTGTTTAGTTTCAACGCAGAAGAAAGTCCTCCCAGTGGACGTGGTATGTAGGAACATTCTGGGTGACCTGGTGAAGGTGCGTTCTTTGGAGTATGAGAGACTGGGTACCAGTAGGGCCTCTCTCCTCTGAAGAGACTTTGCTTTTAGCGTACCCTAGCCTAGTCATACGTTTCTTGGTGGTGGGCTGATGCTTTCACCATAGATTTTTGTTTTGTGGGATGTTGAGCTTTGAAGAAAGGCTTACAGAGACTGAACTTGGGCCTTCGGGTAGTCTTGTATATTTTGCAGTGTGTGTTAAGTAGTTATGTTGTTTATTAAGATAGGATGAGTTGGGGCTAGTTAGGTTGGGTGGGTGAGGGAAGGGGTCTTTTATTTGTGCCTTTATGTGTTTTATGTGTGTTTTGAAGTGGGGAGGCCTGCATCTAGCCCTGGACTATGCAGACATGGGAGGACATGGGGCGAGGGGCTAGATGTGGGTGGTGGAGGTAGGGCTGGCCTCGGACTATGCGGACACAAAAGAGACGTGAGGCGGAGGTCAGCCTTGGGTGATGGGTGAGGGGTGATGGAGTAGGTAGTGGGGGTTAGGGCTAGATTAGGTAAGTTAAAAGGTTGCCTTGTTTTGTGTGAAAAAAATAAACAAAAAAATTTTGGTGATGGGAAAAAAAATATATATATAATTGTTTTTGTGTTTGTTTTATTTTTATTATTATTATTGTTTTATAGGCAAGAATAGTATTTTTTGCGTTTTCGTTTTATTGACGAGTAGTCAAGTTTTTCTTTGGTTTGGGTTTTACAGCTGAACCGGCTAAGTAAGTTTAATTTCTTTTTAGCGTTTGTATATAATTTGTATATAGTTTTTATAGAGAGTGTGGGTGTGGGTGTGAGTGTGAGTGAGGCAGGGTCAGCTGAGAAGCTGTTCTGTTTGATGTTCTGTCTGCAAGGTTTTGTATTTTTGTAATAAAAAAGAGTTCACATAGCAGAGTTTCAGGCTTCATGTCAGCAGAGAATCAGGCTTCATGTCATAGCAGAGAATCAGGCTTCATGTCATAGCAGAGAATCAGGCTTCACGTCACCCAAAACTGGAACAGTCCATTGTCAGATATTTTGGCCCCGGCACCCAGACTTCGGAGAGAGGTCCCATAGCATAGATTCAGGCTTCATGTCATAGCAGAGAATCATGCTTCACGTCACCCAACACTGGAACAGGCCACTGTCAGATATTTTTAGGCCCCGGCACCCAGACAGAGGAGAGGTTCATTCAACTTTGGGTTGCCCCGCAATATAATGGTAAAATGAAAATAAAAATAGGATTGAATGAGGAAGTGCCCTGGAGTACAATAATATATGGGGAGGTAGTTAATGTCTAATCTGCACAAGGGATGGACAGGTCCTGTGGGATCCATGCCTGGTTCATTTTTATGAACGTCAGCTTGTCCACATTGGCTGTAGACAGGCGGCTGCGTTTGTCTGTAATGACGCCCCCTGCCGTGCTGAATACACGTTCAGACAAAACACTGGCCACCGGGCAGGCCAGCACCTCCAAGGCATAAAAGGCTAGCTCTGGCCACGTGGACAATTTGGAGACCCAGAAGTTGAATGGGGCCGAACCATCAGTCAGTACGTGGAGGGGTGTGCACACGTACTGTTCCACCATGTTAGTGAAATGTTGCCTCCTGCTAACACGTTGCGTATCAGGTGGTGGTGCAGTTAGCTGTGGCGTGTTGACAAAACGTTTCCACATCTCTGCCATGCTAACCCTGCCCTCAGAGGAGCTGGCCGTGACACAGCTGCGTTGGCGACCTCTTGCTCCTCCTCTGCCTTCGCCTTGGGCTTCCACTTGTTCCCCTGTGACATTTGGGAATGCTCTCAGTAGCGCGTCTACCAATGTGCGCTTGTACTCGCGCATCTTCCTATCACGCTCTAGTGCAGGAAGTAAGGTGGGCACATTGTCTTTGTACCGTGGATCCAGCAGGGTGGCAACCCAGTAGTCCGCACACGTTAAAATGTGGGCAACTCTGCTGTCGTTGCGCAGGCACTGCAGCATGTAGTCGCTCATGTGTGCCAGGCTGCCCAGAGGTAAGGACAAGCAGTCCTCTGTGGGAGGCGTATCGTCATCGTCCTGCGTTTCCCCCAAGCCACGCACCAGTGATGGACCCGAGCTGCGTTGGGTGTCACCCCGCTGTGAACATGCTTCATCCTCATCCTCCTCCACCTCCTCCTCATCCTCGTCCTCCTCGTCCTCCAGTAGTGGGCCCTGGCTGGCCACATTTGTACCTGGCCTCTGCTGTTGCAAAAAAACTCCCTCTGAGTCACTTCAAAGAGACTGTCCTGAAAGTGCTAAAAATGACCCCTCTTCCTCCTCCTCCTCCTGGGCCACCTCCTCTTCCATCATCGCCCTAAGTGTTTTCTCAAGGAGACATAGAAGTGGTATTGTAACGCTGATAACGGCGTCATCGCCACTGGCCATGTTGGTGGAGTACTCGAAACAGCGCAACAGGGCACACAGGTCTCGCATGGAGGCCCAGTCATTGTTGGTGAAGTGGTGCTGGTCCGCAGTGCGACTGACCCGTGCGTGCTGCAGCTGAAACTCCACTATGGCCTGCTGCTGCTCGCACAGTCTGTCCAGCATGTGCAAGGTGGAGTTCCACCTGGTGGGCACGTCGCATATGGGGCGGTGAGCAGGAAGGCCGAAGTTACGCTGTAGCACAGACAGGCGAGCAGCGGCAGAATGTGAATGCCGGAAGCGCGAATAGACAGCCCGCACTTTATGCAGCAGCTCTGACATGTCGGGGTAGTTGTGAATGAACTTCTGCACCACCAAATTCAGCACATGCGCCAGGCAAGGGATGTGCGTCAAACCGGCTAGTCCCAGAGCTGCAACGAGATTTCGCCCATTATCGCACACCACCAGGCCGGGCTTAAGGTTCACCGGCAGCAACCACTCGTCGGTCTGTTGTTCTATACCCCGCCACAACTCCTGTGCGGTGTGGGACCTGTCCCACAAACATATGAGTTTCAGAATGGCCTGCTGACGTTTACCCCGGGCTGTACTGAAGTTGGTGGTGAAGGTGTGTGGCTGACTGGATGAGCAGGTGGAAGAAGAGGAGGAGGAAGCCGAGTAGGAGGAGGAGGCATCAGGAGGCAAAGAATGTTGCCCTGCGATCCTTGGCGGCGGAAGGACGTGCGCCAAACAGCTCTCCGCCTGGGGCCCAGCCGCCACTACATTTACCCAGTGTGCAGTTAGGGAGATATAGCGTCCCTGGCCGTGCTTACTGGTCCACGTATCTGTGGTTAGGTGGACCTTGCCACAGATGGCGTTGCGCAGTGCACACTTGATTTTATCGGATACTTGGTTGTGCAGGGAAGGCACGGCTCTCTTGGAGAAGTAGTGGCGGCTGGGAACAACATACTGTGGGACAGCAAGCGACATGAGCTGTTTGAAGCTGTCTGTGTCCACCAGCCTGAATGACAGCATTTCATAGGCCAGTAGTTTAGAAATGCTGGCATTCAGGGCCAGGGATCGAGGGTGGCTAGGTGGGAATTTACGCTTTCTCTCAAATGTTTGTGAGATGGAGAGCTGAACGCTGCCGTGTGACATGGTTGAGATGCTTGGTGACGGAGGTGGTGGTGTTGATGGTACATCCCCTGTTTGCTGGGCGGCAGGTGCCAACGTTCCTCCAGAGGCGGAGGAAGAGGCCGAGGCGGCAGCAGCAGAAGAGGCCGAGGCGAGCAGCAGAGCCAGCAGAAGAGGTAGCAGGGGGAGCCTGAGTGAGTTCCTTGTTTTTAAGGTGTTTACTCCACTGCAGTTCATGCTTTGCATGCAGGTGCCTGGTCATGCAGGTTGTGCTAAGGTTCAGAACGTTAATGCCTCGCTTCAGGCTCTGATGGCAGCGTGAAACCACTCGGGTCTTGTCGTCAGCACATTGTTTGAAGAAGTGCCATGCCAGGGAACTCCTTGAAGCTGCCTTTGGGGTGCTCGGTCCCAGATGGTGGCGGTCAGTAGCAGGCGGAGTCTCTTGGCGGCGGGTGTTCTGCTTTTGCCCACTGCTCCCTCTTTTGCTACGCTGTTGGCTCGGTCTCACCACTGCCTCTTCTTTCAAACTGTGAAAGTCAGTGGCACGACCTTCATTCCATGTGGGGTCTAGGACCTCATCGTCCCCTGCATCGTCTTCCACCCAGTCTTGATCCCTGACCTCCTGTTCAGTCTGCACACTGCAGAAAGGCGCAGCAGTTGGCACCTGTGTTTCGTCATCATCAGAGACGTGCTGAGGTGGTATTCCCATGTCCTCATCATCAGGAAACATAAGTGGTTGTGCGTCAGTGCATTCTATGTCTTCCACCGCTGGGGAAGGGCTAGGTGGATGCCCTTGGGAAACCCTGCCAGCAGAGTACTTCAAACAGCATAAGAGACTGCTGCATAACTTGAGGCTCAGACAGTTTCCCTGATATGCATGGGGGTGATGTGACAGACTGATGGGCTTGGTTTTCAGGCGCCATCTGTGCGCTTTCTGCAGAAAACTAGGTGGGAGATAATGTGAACGTGCTGGATCCACTGTCGGCCACCCAATTGACTAATGCCTGTACCTGCTCAGACCTTACCATCCTTAGAACGGCATTGGGCTCCACCAAATATCGCTGTAAATTCTGGTGGCTACTGGGACCTGAGGTAGTTGGTTCACTACGACATGTGGCTGTGGCAGAACGGCCACGTCCTCTCCCAGCACCAGAGGGTCCATTAACACCACCACGACCATGTCCGCATCCGCGTCCCTTACTAGATGTTTTCCTCATTGTTACTGTTCACCACAATAAGAAAAAATTATTTGGCCCAATGTATTGAATTCAAATTCAGGCCTTTTTTACAGACACCTAACACTATCTGGATATCTATTTTGGTACCGTATTACACTAATACAGGCACAGCAGTAACGACAGATTTAGCTGAATATAAATTGTAGGCCTAGTATTTAGGCCCTGGATGACAGGTATACGTTTACGGACAGAATTAGACTTGGAAATGCACGGTAGCATGTAAAGTTATTGAGGATGACACTATCCGCACCTTCAATCTAATATACCCTTTTATGGATAGATTTAAAGTAAGCCTGATACAGCAGAAACCACTAATTTAGGGAATTGCTTAGTTGGGAATTGTATTTCAACCCAGAACCAAAACTGTGCTTTGACTGACACCAAATAACTTGACCAGCCACAGCAATAATGACAGATTTAGCTGAACATAAATTGTAGGCCTAGTATTTAGGCCCTGGATGACAGGTATACGTTTACGGACAGAATTAGACTTGAGAATGCACGTTAACGTGTGAAGTTATTGAGGATGACCTTATCCGCACCTTCAATCTAATATACCCTTTTATGGATAGATTTAAAGTTGGCCTGATACAGCAGAAACCACTGATTTAGGGAATTGCTAAGTTGGGAATTGTATTTCAACCCAGAACAAAAACTGTGCTTTGACGGACACCAAATAACTTGACCAGCCACAGCAATAACCACAGATTTAGCTGAATATAAATTGTAGGCCTAGTATTTAGGCGCTGGGTGACAGGTATACGTTTACGGACAGAATTAAACTTGGAAATGCACGGTAGCGTGTGAAGTTATTGAGGATGACACTATCCGCACCTTCAATCTAATATACCCTTTTATGGATCGATTTAAACTTTGCCTGATACAGCAGAAACCACTGATTTAGGGAATTGCTAAGTTGGGAATTGTATTTCAACCCAGAACAAAACTGTGCTTTGACAGACACTAAATAACTTGACCAGCCACAGCAATAACCACAGATTTAGTTGAATATAAATTTTAGGCCTATTATTTAGGCGCTGGGTGACAGGTATACGTTTACGGACAGAATGAAACTTGGAAATGCACGGTAGCGTGTGCAGTTATTGAGGATGACACTATCCGCACCTTCAATCTAATATACCCTTTTATGGATCGATTTAAACTTGGCCTGATACAGCAGAAACCACTGATTTAGGGAATTGCTAAGTTGAGAATTGTATTTCAACCCAGAACAAAAACTGTGCTTTGGCGGACACTAAATGAATTGACCAGCCACAGCAATAACCACAGATTTAGCTGAATATAAATTTTAGGCCTATTATTTAGGCGCTGGGTGACAGGTATACGTTTGCGGACAGAATTAAACTTGGAAATGCACGGTAGCGTGTGAAGTTATTGAGGATGACACTATCCGCACCTTCAGTCTAATATACCCTTTTATGGATCGATTTAAACTTGGCCTGATACAGCAGAAACCACTGATTTAGGGAATTGCTAAGTTGAGAATTGTATTTCAACCCAGAACAAAACTGTGCTTTGACGGACACCAAATAACTTGACCAGCCACCGCAATAACCACAGATTTAGCTGAATATAAATTTTAGGCCTATTATTTAGGCGCTGGGTGACAGGTATACGTTTACGGACAGAATTAAACTTGGAAATGCACGGTAGCGTGTGAAATTATTGAGGATGACACTATCCGCACCTTCAATCTAATATACCCTTTTATGGATCGATTTAAACTTGGCCTGATACAGCAGAAACCACTGATTTAGGGAATTGCTAAGTTGGGAATTGTATTTCAACCCAGAACAAAAATATATCCTTTGCCAGACAGCAGACAGTATTACAATTGGCTAGCCACAGCTGAAACACCAGATTTAGGGTACTGCTATTTTGGCAATTGTATTTCACCCCTCAATAAAATAGCAAGCACAGCTAAGCCCCTGATGTAGGATATAGCAAAAAAAATAACCACACTATTGATGGTTAAATGGACTTGGTGACAGCTTGTGCTGCCGCACCACAAGACACAAAATGGCCGCCGATCACCCCAGAAAAAAGTGACATAAAAACGCTCTGGGCAGCCTAAAAACAGTGAGC
This sequence comes from Bufo gargarizans, assembly GCF_014858855.1. NCBI lineage: Eukaryota > Metazoa > Chordata > Amphibia > Anura > Bufonidae > Bufo > Bufo gargarizans. The sequence continues at coordinate 14,261 of NW_025334199.1, read as the reverse complement.
AATTCAATAGCAGCAGTTCAATGATCCACAGCTGTAGATCGATCACTGAATTAAGTGTTTTTGCTGAGTTAATCACTGCCTAATCTCGCCCTAACAGCAGCTGCATCCTCTCCCTACACTGATCAGAGCAGAGTGACGTGCGGCGCCACGTGACTCCAGCTTAAATAGTGGCTGGGTCACATGCTGCACTGGCCAATCACAGCCATGCCAATAGTAGGCATGGCTGTGATGGCCTCTTGGGGCAAGTAGTATGACGCTTGTTGATTGGCTGCTTTGCAGCCTTTCAAAAAGCGCCAAGAAAGCGACGAACACCGAACCCGGACTTTTACGAAAATGTTCGGGTTCGGGTCCGTGTCACGGACACCCCAAAATTCGGTACGAACCCCAACTATACAGTTCGGGTTCGCTCATCCCTATTGAGGACGCTGACACTGTCTGCTACGTACTCCTTCACCATCTTCCAAAACTTTTCTCTCCTTGTGACACTAGGCCGCGCATCAGGGTGAGGTTGCTGGCAGGGTGTCATGAAACTGTCCCAGGCCTTGAGAGTGTTGCCTTGCCTCTGTTGGAACTGCTGTGTGTTCCCCTCGTCTCCCCTCCTCGGTTGCCCAAGATAGTATGTACACTGCAGCCAGCGTTGTCAGCTGGAAATTTTTGAAGCAATTTTTCCACAAGGACCTTCTGGTATTGCACTATTTTGCTAGTCCTCTCCACCACAGGAATGAGAGATGAGAAGTTCTCTTTGTAGCGGGGGTCAAGAAGGGTGAACAACCAGTAATCGGTGTTGGCCAAAATGCGTATAATGCGAGGGTGAGGGGAAAGGCAGCATAACATAGAGTCAGCCATGTGTGCCAGAGTCCCAACAGACTTTGCTGTCTTCATCAGGAAGATGACTCACAATCTCCTCCATCCTCTTCCTCCTCTTTGGCCCATCCATGCTGAACAGATAGAATAAACCTGCTGTGAGTACTACCCTCTGTAGCGGAGGCAACCGTCTCCTGCTCCTCCTCCTATAATCATCCAATTCGCGCTGAGAAGACAAACGGAGGGTGGTCTGGCTTTCACCCTGTGTAATGTCTTCCCCCATTTCCACCTCTTTCACATGCAAAGCGTCCGCCTTCATTGTGAGCTGCGAATGTTTTAGTAGACACAGAAGTGGGATGGTTACGCTGATAATACTGGCATAGACGCTCACCATCTGTGTTGATTCCTCAAAGTTGCGTAAAACCTCACAGAGGTCAGACATCCATGCCCACTCGTCACTTGTGAAGAAGCTAACTGGAAAGGCGACGACTATGTTGCAGCTGGTATTCCACTACTGATATCTGCTGCTCACAATTCCTGGCCAACATGTGGAACGTCGAGTTCAAGCGGGTGCTCACGTCGCACAACAGTCGTTGCCAGACCCGCGGCAGCTGTAGATGACTTTCAGATATGTGCACACACGTGGTGCACCTTCACCAGTAGCTGCGGGAAATTGGGGTAGGTTTTGAGAAACCGCTGAACCACTAAGTTGAACACGTTGGCTAGGCATGGTATGTGTGTGAGCTTGCCGAGCTCCAAAGCCGCCACCAAGTTACGGACATTATCAGACACAACCATGCCTGGTTGCAGGTTGAGTGGTGAGAGCTGTTGTGCTGGTGTGCTGTTTGTCACCTAAGCAAATTAGTTTCAGTTTGGCCTGTTGGCGGTTCCCCACTACAGTGTTTCACTGCTTCCAGCTACTGACTGATGGCTGACTGGTGCTGCAAGATGAGAATTCAAAGGTGGAAGTGGAAAAGGAGGTGAAGGAAGAAAAGGGGGGGGGGTTGCAGCCACTAATGTAGGTAGTGGTGAAAATCCTGATGGAAGTAGGGCCCGCAATCCTTGGTGTCGGTAGCACCTGTGCCATCCCAGGGTACGACTCGCTCCCGGCCTCCACAACGTTTACCCAGTGGGCGGTCAGGGAAATGTAGCGTCCCCGGCCACAAGCACTTGTCCATGTGTCAGTCGTTAAGTGGACTATTCCAATAACTGCGTTGGTCAGGGCACGTGTGATGCTACTGGACACATGCTGGTGTAAGGGGAAGACGGCACACCGGGAAAAATAGTGGCAGCTGGGGACCCAGTAACGAGGGCTGCGGAAAGCCTCGCTGTCCACAAGCCTTAATGGCAACATTTCCAGGGCCAGCAATTTGGAAAGGTGCGCATTTAGTGCTATGGCCTGTGGGTGGGTGGCTGGGTATTTGAGCTTTAGTTCAAAGGCCTGGGGTATGAACATCTGTATGCTGCGCTGGGACACAGAAGTGGATGTGCTAGCTGATGGTGCTTGCGAAGGTCCAGGTGCAGGGCAGGAGCCATCTGGGCCTGCATCTTGGACAGGGGATTGGCCAGCACGTAACACAGGGGAAGAGGTGGCAGTGGAGTGACCCGCAGACACAGAGTGTGGACCCAGGCGCTTGGTCCACCTATTAGGGTGCTTTGATACCATGTGGCGGATCATGCTGGTGGTGGTGAGGTTGCTAGTGTTCACGCCCCTGCTCATTTTTGTATGGCACAGGTTGCAAATTACAATTCTTTTATCGTCTGCACTTTCCTCAAAAAAGCGCCAGACTGCGGAACACCTACCTCTTGGTGAGGGAGATTGCTGCAAGGGGGTGCTCCAACGAACAGTTGCGGGCCTATTTGGTGTGGCCTGCCTTCTTACTTTTGCCACCCCACTGCCTCTTCCATCCTGTTGTGGTGCTGCGGATCCCTCCCCCTCTGTACTGCTGTCCTCTCTCAGCTTGCCACCTTCCAAGATTGGGTCAGTGATTTCATCGTCCCCCACCTCCTCTTCCACTTCCTCACTCTGCTCATCCTCCTATCTTGTTGACCTAACAACAACCTCGCTTATTGACAACTGTGTCTCAACCTCATCATCAACCTCGTGAAACACGAATTGCCGTTCCCCACCATCATCTTGTAAATCTGTATGCTCAAGAGTTTGGGAATCAGTGCACACGATCTCCTCTTCAAGCATGCTTAGCGAGAGGCCCAAATCAAGAAATGGCGATTAAAAGAGCTCCTCGGAATATCTGAGTGTGGGATCACTTGTTTGACAAGACTCTTCATGGTCGGAGGAAAGAGGATCAAGGTGAGGATTCTGTTGACCATACTCTTGGCTACTAAGACTAGACTTTGCGGAAGACAGGGTGGGGCTTTAACCACCTCAGCTCCCCTAGCTTAAACACCCTTAATGACCAGACCACTTTTTACAATTCTGCACTACACTACTTTCACCGTTTATTGCTGGGTCATACAACTTACCACCCAAATTAATTTTTCTTCTCACTAATAGAGCTTTCATTTGGTGGTATTTCATTGCTGCTGACATTTTAACTTTTTTGTTATTAATAGAAATTTACAGAAATTTAGGCAAAAAAAAGTCATTTTTCACTTTCAGTTGTAAACATTTAAAAAAAAAAAGACATCTATATATAAATTTTTCTCTAAATTTATTGTTCTACAAGTCTTTGATAAAAAAAAATGTTTGGGTAAAAAAAAAAAATGGTTTGGGTAAAAGTTATAGCGTTTACAAACTATGGTACAAAAATGTGAATTTCCGCTTTTTGAAGCAGCTCTGACTTTCTGAGCACCTGTGTTGTAGATACAGGTCGGCACTGCACTAGAATGCTTGCGGTGCATGTGTCAGTAGGCAGGCGTCCCAATGTGCAATATGAAGAAGGAAGACCGGCACTCGCGATTGATTTTTCACTGCGATTTATTCAGTCACTTATTAATGCATAGTGACGCGTTTCAGGCTGAAACGCGTCACTATGCATTAATAAGTGACTGAATAAATCACTGTGAAAAATTAATTGCAAGTGCCGGTCTTCCTTCTTCATATTTCTGAGCTCCTGTCATGTATCCTGAGGTTCTACAATGCCCAGACAGTAGAAAACCCCCACAAATGACCCCATTTCGGAAAGTAGACACCCTAAGGTATTCGCTGATGGGCATAGTGAGTTCATAGAACTTTTTATTTTTTGTCACAAATTAGCAGAAAATTATGATTTATTTATTTTTATTTTTTTCCTTACAAAGTCTCATATTCCACTAACTTGTAACAAAAAAAAAAAACTTCCATGAACTCACCATGCCCCTCACGGAATACCTTGGGGTGTCTTCTTTCAAAAATGGGGTCACTTGTGGGGTAGTTATACTGCCCTGGCATTTTAGGGGCCCAAATGCGTGAGAAGTAGTTTGAAGTCAAAATGTGTAAAAAATGCCCTGTGAAATCCTAAAGGTGCTCTTTGGAATGTGGGCCCCTTTGCCTACCTATGTAGTAAAAGAGACCACGGCACTCGTTTTTTGTATATATGAAGATTATTTTATATTTTCAATTTTCATAATTTTCATTCCATGATATTATTTCATTTTTCATAATTTTTCATAATTTTTCATAATTTTTCATAATTTCATTATTTGTAAGCATCCAGGAATGCATAGACTTGGCCAACGTTTAACGTTTCGGTCCTTGTATGGGACCTTGATCACGGCCTTTGTCCGGGCTGCATAATGCCTGCGTGGGATGCGCATCCCACGCAGGCATTATGCAGCCCGGACAAAGGCCGTGATCAAGGTCCCATACAAGGACCGAAACGTTAAACGTTGGCCAAGTCTATGCATTCCTGGATGCTTACAAATAATGAAATTATGAAAAATTATGAAAAATTATGAAAAATTATGAAAAATGAAATAATATCATGGAATGAAAATTATGAAAATTGAAAATATAAAATAATCTTCATATATACAAAAAACGAGTGCCGTGGTCTCTTTTACTACATATGGTTTCAAATTACCACTGAGCACCGTACAAAAAAGGACTCTAGAGGAGTGCCGTCCAATTCAAGTACTCCTTTGCCTACCTAGGCTGCAAAAAAGTGTTACACATGTGGTATCGCCGTACTCAGTAGAAGTTGGGCAATGTGTTTTGGGGTGTCTTTTTACATATACCCATGCTGGGTGAGAGAAATATCTCGGCAAAAGACAACTTTTCCCATTTTTTTATACAAAGTTGGCATTTGACCGAGATATTTATCTCACCCAGCATGGGTATATGTAAAATGACACCCCAAAACACATTGCCCAACTTCTCCTGAGTACAGCGATACCACATGTGTGACACTTTTTTGCAGCCTAGATGCGCAAAGGGGCCCAAATTCCTTTTAGGAGGGCATTTTTAGACATTTGGATCCCAGACTTCTTTTAACGCTTTAGGGCCCCTAAAATGCCAGGGCAGTATAAATACCCCACATGTGACCCCATTTTGGAAAGAAGATACCCCAAGGTATCCAATGAGGGGCATGGCGAGTTCATAGAATATTTTTTTTTGCACAAGTTAACGGAAATTGATTTTTTTTTGTTTTTTTTCTCAAAAAGTCTCCCTTTCCGCTAACTTGGGACACAAATTTCAATCTTTCATGGACTCAATATGCCCCTCAGCGAATACTTTGAGGTGTCTTCTTCCCAAAATGGGGTCATTTGTGGGGTGTTTACACTGCCCTGGCATTTGAGGGTCTCCGCAATCATTACATGTATGGCCAGCATTAGGAGTTTCTGCTATTCTCCTTATATTGAGCATACGGGTAATGATATATATTCTTTTTTCGTTCACCCTCTGGGCACAGATTTCTTCATTCGCATTGATCAATGTGGATGAAAAAATCTCGGCCCAAAAAGAAAAAAGGAGGGGAAAGGCGTCTGCCAGGACATAGGAGCTCCGCCCAACATCCATACCCACTTAGCTCGTATGCCCTGGCAAACCCGATTTCTCCATTCACATCAATCGATGTGGATGAATAAATCATTGCCGGGATTTATTTTTTATTTATTTTTATATACAAAGTGTTTGCCAAAGCATATGGACACCACTTCCCCCTCAGCTCATAAGCCTCGGCAAACGTATCTTTTACTGCAGAGGAGAAATCTCGTCTTGCAGCGCCGCATACACTGACTTTTGTGTAATCTGACAGCAGCGCAAGGCTTATGTCAGAATGCACATCAGTGCTGCAGCTAGTCGATCCGTTGGTCCACCTGGAAGGTAAAAAAACAAAACAAAAAAGAAAAAACCAGGCCGCAACGCAATAAATTTATTAACTTTATAATAACATTTGAACGGAACATATAAACTTTATTTAACTTTTTGAACAGAACGTTAACTTTTTTGCTTACCGGCGTATTATTTTTTTTTCACCTTTATAGGACAAACCTCTCCTTCCCCATGGGACAATGTGCAAGTACATTATGCACTTTGTCCCAGGTGAAAAGAGAGGTTTGCAGCAGCTCTGTGTGAATGGGCCCTAATAGCCCTGTGTGCCTGTCCTGTGAGATGCAATCCCTATGCTAAGTGTACCTGTGTGTGGTACTTCCGGAAACACTCCCTAAGCATAGGGCAGGGTGGTCAGGGCAGTCAGGACAGAAATAGCGGGTGTCACGCCTTATTCCACTCCTGCTACAGACACACAACATTTTTTCGGGGGTGGCGGTCGGTTTGAGGTACCAGCAACGACACTGGGGAAATGTCGCTCGTGTAGACGGCTCACTACACTGGTGGATGGGGCCACGTAATATCCTGGATACAGGAGGTTCTCGATGATCTCTTCCTGAAATCTGAGGAAGGATCCTGTTCTCCCAGCCCTACTGTAGAGAACAAAACTATTATACAGAGCCAATTGAATTGAATATACAGACACCTTCTTATACCAGCGTCTGGTCCTGCGGGAAAGTAGATAAGGAGCCAACATCTGGTCATTGAAGTCCACCCCTCCCATGAGCGAATTAGAGTCATGGACACAGAGGGGCTTTTCAATGACACTGCTTGCTCGTTCAATTTGGATTGTCGTGTCTGCGTGAATGGAGGAGAGCATGTAAACGTCACGCTTGTCTCTCCATTTCACCGCGAGCAGTTCTTGGTTACACAAGGCAGCCCTCTCCCCCCTTGCAATACGGGTGGTAACGAGCCGTTTGGGGGAAGCCCCGGCGACTAGGTCGCGCGGTGCCACAGCAGCCAATCTGTTCTAGGAACAAATGCCTGAAGAGGGGAACACTTGTGTAGAAATTATCCATATAAAGATGGTACCCCTTGCCAAATAAGGGTGACACCAAGTCCCAGACTGTCTTCCCACTGCTCCCCAAGTAGTCAGGGCAACCGACCGGCTCTAGGGTCTGATCTTTACCCTCATAGATCCGAAATTTGTGGGTATAGCCTGTGGCCCTTTCACAGAGCTTATACAATTTGACCCCATACCGGGCGCGCTTGCTTGGGATGTATTGTTTGAAGCCAAGGCGCCCGGTAAAATGTATAAGGGACTCGTCTACGCAGATGTTTTGCTCAGGGGTATACAAATCTGCAAATTTGTTGTTGAAGTGGTCTATGAGGGGCCGAATTTTGTGGAGCCGGTCAAAAGCTGGGTGGCCTCTGGGATGGGAGGTGCTGTTATCACTAAAGTGCAGGAAACGCAGGATGGTCTCAAATCGTGTCCTGGACATGGCAGCAGAGAACATGGGCATGTGATGAATTGGGTTCGTTGACCAATATGACCGCATTTCATACTTTTTGGTTAAGCCCATGTTGAGGAGAAGGCCCAGAAAAATTTAAAATTCGGAAACTTGGACGGGTTTCCACCGGAAAGACTGGGCTATAAATTCAGTGGCATATCGGTTTGTTTCTGCCACAACTAAGTCCAAGAGCTCCGCAGTCAAGAACAGCTAAAAAAAAAACAGTGCCGAACCGATCTGAGCTGTCTCAACCCGAACTCCAGACTGGGCGGTGAAAGGGGGAACTACTGGTGCGGCTGAAGTTGGGGGCTGCCAATCAGGGTTTGCCAACACTTCAGGGACTCTAGGGGCTCTACGGGCCTGTCATTGCCGTGGCTGTGATGGGGGAACTAATGCACGTGCCACTGTACCAGCTTCAACTGCCCTTCTGGTGGTCGCCACTTCACCATGTTGTACGGCAGTGCTGGTACTAGGTCCAGGATGGGCTGCGCTGCTGGTGTATGCCTCACCGCGTAATCCGACAGCGCCAGCCCCACTCTGCTGCCCTTGAAGCGGATCCTGCGCAACCTGTGGTCTAGCAACACGGGGCCGGGTACACCTGGTGCTATCAGGGACCTCAACCTCCTCGTCCGAACTTTGGGTCAGATTGCCACTGCTTTCTACAGGTTCATATTCTGACCCGCTGTATTCGTCAGATGAGGGTTCCCATTCCTCATCCGACTGGGTCAGAAGCCTGTAGGCCTCTTCAGAAGAATACCCCTTGTTTGCCATTTGGTCAACAAAATTTAGGGGGTATTCCCTGAGACTACCCAAGAAAAAAAGCAAGCCTGTCTTACAAATGGGAGGCTAGCAAAGTACCGGAGGCCGCTGCGATTGATAAAAAATATCAAAACTGATTTTTTTATCGCCGCAGCGCTTGTAAAGTGATTGTGCAGTGATAAAAAAATAAAAATATTTTGTCGCTGCGGCGGGGCGGGCGTGGGCGAACGCACGTGTGGGCGACCGATCAGGCCTGATCGGGCAAACACTGCGTTTTGGGTGGAGGGCGAGCTAAGGTGACACTAATACTATTATAGATCTGACTGTGATCAGTTCTGATCACTTACAGATACTATAAAAGTACAAATGCTGATTAGCATACGATAATCAGCGAATCAGTGACTGCGGTGGGCTTGGCGCTAAACGATCGCTAACTACCTAACCAAGGGGCCTAAACTATCCTAAAACCTAACAGTCAATACCAGTGAAAAAAAAGTGACAGTTTACACTGATCACTTTTTTCCCTTTCACTAGGTGATTGACAGGGGCGATCAAGGGGTGATCAAAGAGTTAATTGGGGTGCTAGGGGGTGATCTGGGGCTAAGTGAAGTGTTTGGTGGCTACTCACTGTGAACTGTGCTCCTCTGCTGAGACCAACCGACGAAAAGGACCAGCAGAGGAGCGCAGCAGCCATTTAATAACACCTTATATTTATAAATATAAAGTGTTAACTGGCTTCTGATTAGATTTTTTAAAAATCATCAGCCTGCCAGCCACGATCATTGGCTGGCAGGCTGATGACGAAATACTCCTCTAACTTTTGCCGGCTTGCGTCTTGCGAGATGACGCACCGGTGCGTCCACCCGGAATAACAGGGCCGCCGCAAAGACGCATTCCTGCGTACGGCGGTCCTGTAGTGGTTAAAATGCATTAATGCCGGATCCGGCCCCAAGTGTTCCGTCAAAACGGATTCGGCTTTGCAGTCTGTGCATGTGCAGACCTTTAAAAATGTGAAAAAAATAAATACTGGATTCGTTTTTTCCGGATGACAACTGGAAAGATGGATCCGGTATTGCAATGCATTTGTGAGATTTGTGCAAATGTGAAAGTACCCTAAGGAGGATGCTGGCAAAGTGAGGAGCAAAAGATGTCTATGTTGTAAACTCTTCAGACACAACCCACACAAGTCATGACTGGAAGATTTCATCATGGTGGTCTAAACCATAGGGAAAAGACAGGAAAAGTTAAATTGGAAAAAAATTAACTGGTGTCAATTGTAAGTCATTAGATGTTACTGCACTGTAATCATTTGTATAGCCTGCAGAGCACCTATGTAGAACCAGTTATTTACCATCTTTGTACAGCGGTTTTATTCAGTAATAGTGCGGTTGGGGGGTCACTTAGGTGTTGGTTGTGTTACACCTTCTCTGGGCTGAATGTGATGGTTGTGATAGTTGGCTAGTGGATACCGAAAAAAGGAGGCTGAGCACATACATTGCTGTGCATTAAAATCTATGGCAATCAAGAGAAGAGCAGAGAACACTGGTTTTATGTCTTTTTTTTTTTGTTAATGATTCACGATAATTGTTTATATAAAAATGAAGACAATTATAAAAAACTATCATTCTTTTCTTGCTCCTATTGTACAAATATATGCAGTATAAGGACACTAAAATATAAAATCTAACACTTCTGCTATTCTGCATGTATGACTTGATGACTACACCCTGTGCCCTGGATAGCGTCTAGAGGATCAATGTGACTTTTTGGCTGCAAATAGCACAATAAGAAGGCGTGCAACACCAGAGGGTTTATTCTGACACTGAAGTCTGAAAACTATAATCAGAACCCTGAGTTGATTTGCATTAAGAAAAACTGTAAGACCTCATTTAATTACAAGCCAGGCACTGCACATTTCTCTACATGACTGCCTAGAAGAGAAATAGATGCCTGCACCAAGTACTGGATTATGGAAAAGGCATGGCATGACCTCGCAGATCATAAAATTTTAGTAGGGTTGGACTCATTTATAAACACTCTTAGCAATACTCATTGGGGGCTTATTGCTCAAAAAACTTGGCCGCCGCAGTAGATGTCCACCATAGCAACAAAACACTGCGTAATATTATAGCAACACCCGCTGCCTTGGTTACAACAATTAAACGAGGCAAGATTTGATTACAAAAAGGAAGACATGTTTTATTTAGGTTTGTCAGTAAGATGCCTGAGACACCAGGAGCCTGCAGTGTGGCACAAAACAGTAGCTGTGGGTGCAGCTTGCAAAAAGTTCATAGCAATGAGCAACTGTAGGTAGGTCAACTGGTAGGCCAAAAGACAAGATCCTGAGTGCCTTCTTGTGCCAGCCAGCACAGATATTTTATTGCAATGACAGCTTCAGTAGGCTTTCTTGTTTGGATAAGAAGCTTTATGGATCACTAGGTAGGTTGACTTCCCACTGATAATATCTTTTGACCATGATGCACATCACAGCAATGATTCTTGCTTCTGCCCCACACAGCAGCTTCCTAAGGTCCTCAATGAAAACAGTGTGTTCCCAGGTGCAAAATATCATGTGGCAGAATGGACAGGCTTCCCTTGCCTCCATACTGCCAAGAGTAATACATGTATTTAACATGCCCTGGATTATTCCAGCAGTGAAGTGCTAAATTACATATGGCAGGATCAAGGACATACATAGGGAGTTATTTACAACAGCTAAACACAGTGCAAACCAGGTCTGGATATTATGTTATTTATTGCTGCTGATGCATGCCAAAATAGGGGAATAGGTGTATACCAAGATTTAGACATGACATTAAGTCATCTGGAACCGACAGTAGTTTTTTATGGGTTACATGAATGGACACCTAGTCAAAACATAAAAAAGAACACCATAAAAAAGTGCACGTCTATCCTTGTACACAAGCTTATATTATACACACGTCCTGGGATGGAGCGCAGTTGAAGAAATTAAACACTTCCTTTAATAAGAAGGGTTAATAAAAAGCCTGTATCAGCGGTGCTTATATTTGTCTTTTGTACGTAATGCATAATGTATGTCTTATATTCTGGTATGGGATCCAATATCCTCTCAAAGAGAAAAGATCAGTAGAGATTTAAGGATATTATATCAAATACGAGATGCATATTTTTGCACTGTACCTACAAGCTGTAAATGACCCCATTACACAATAACATCATCATATTACTTAAAGTAAATCCTCTCTGAGTATAACACTTGGGGGACAGGTTTTGGAAACTTCTGCTACTCTCCCTGACTAGTGTTGTAGCAGTTGCCAAAAGGACACCCACTATAGCAAGAGCTTATTGCGTTAATTCCCCCTAAAATTAAACAGGTGGAGGATAATAAGCCATTGTTGCTAGAGTGTTCAAGGGGGTGTCTCATTGACACAACGTATCCCTTATCCACAAAACAGGAGACCAGTGTCTTATCAATGGGGGTCTGACTACTGGGGTGATCATGATTAGAGATGAGCGAATTTTAGGGAAGTTCGATTCGGCTGATTTGTCAAATTAAAAAAAAAAAATTGTGAAGCATAATTTTTTGTAAGTAGCGGGTGCAATGACAGGGAGCCCCATTATTGTACCTTTCAGATGCCGCGTTCATACATGATCGTGGCATCTGAGTGTAAAAACGTGGTAAAATTAACATAATAAAAAAAAAAAATCAAACAACCATTTGCTTCCGACAGGCCGGCCGCTGCCATCTTGCTTGAAGATCTGGCGTGAAATCTTGCGCTGTGCAAGATTACGTCATCATGCTGGCTGGCGTGGTGATGTCATATGTCACCACGCACAGTATTTTGGCCGAGATCTTCAATCAAGATGGCTGCTGGCGGCCCGTCGCGAGCAAATGGAGGAGCTAAGTGTATGTATGACCATCACTCCATTTAAATGGGGGAGCACAGGACCCTGTTATTGTGACGGGGGTGAGACCTTTACCAAACAGACACATCCCATATTCTATGGATAGCGGATACGTTGTTTTAATAGGACAGTAGAATAACCTCTGAAACAGAGATTCCAGTGAGTGATTAAATGCAAGTTGGATGGATAAATACAGTACATGTACATACAAACCATGAGACATGAGTGTGAATCAAAACTAAGAGCTCAACGCAAGTAAACTAAATTCAATTTTTAAGACAGCTACTTTATTCATATACATATTTCATGGGTTACTATGTTTGTGTGATGGTTTTGAAATTGTGAGCTCTTTGGCTTCTTAATGGCTGTGGGTCAATGGTCATCCAATGGCTTCCGCTAGTCCCTGTATTATTGCTACGTCAGTCTAATACTACTTGCTTTATGAGCAGCTTAAAATTGCGTGCTTGCTTTTTATACTGTACATGTTCTTTAGGGTTTTTCTTAAAGACTAATGCCACTTTTCCTGCTGCTTCTATTCACTCGCACAAGCAGCTGGGAGATGGAGTACAAATACATTAATGTACGGTAAGTTACGGAGACGGAAAATACATACGTATGTACAGTAGCACAAAAACAATTGCATAGTCCTTAGGAAGAATCTATCTATCAAATAAATAAAACGATTGTCAAAGTACACAAGCCTCTTTCGTAGACGACAAACAGTTTGTGCAAGTAGTTTCAAAAGTGGTTAATGTACCTCATTCTAGAAGCATGTGCACTGGGCACACAAGCTTCCTTGCTCTATTCTGCTATCTAAAACATAAGGCAGGATTTTCTTCTACTGTAAGGGGTATAAGCAAAGCTAAGATGAGTGAGTAATGGTCCGATGCATTGCCAATCATCGGAAAGTGCTATTCCACCTTCTGTATTATCCGTATGATTTGTTTCTTGCCCAAACACTAAGGCTGTATTCACACACGTTCGGCATATACATTGCTAAATGCTTTTCTGACATCTATGTCAACCTATGGTACGGACTAATGCAACTGCAAGTCAAATAGTTGCATAAGTCACCAAATAACTATTTTCTTGCTGTAATGAAAAGCATAGTCAGCAATGCTTGGTGCCTGGTTAAAAAGGTATGTCAATTCATATCGCACCATGGTATGCAGAAAGGACATATCAGGCACATCATACCATATGGACAGGTTAGATGTATATGTTGGAAAAATTATATACTCTGAATATGTGAAAAACAAAGTGTGAATGTACAGTAGATATGGTTGGTCAACGTACCATATTTGCACGTTGCTCCAATTTACAATGAGTTTAACCCACCAGACAATTTTTTTGTGAAGGTAACTTGACCTTCCTACTTAAACAATGCAGAAACAACAAAAATATATCTATATAGAAATAGATTTAGCTATGTCTTGTCCCCCTAGGGGGCGCAATGAAATAAAGAACAAAAATACAGTTCAATGCAAGTTAAGCAACATGTGGATCTTCAGCTGGTGGGGAACGTAATGTTCTAGCATCCCTGGCCAATAAGTGGCTCACAGGCTATGCTAGTAGTTCCAATGCAACTGGACAAGAACATGTTACCTATCTCTGGTGAGGAAAGACTGCACCATCAACAAAGTCTAAGTAAGACAAATACAAATCTATGACTAATTTCTTCAGTGTAGACAACCTGTGGTCCAAGTGGGAACTGCATAGGAAAAATCTCTTTACTATTGTACATTGATAGTATATAGATGATGTTTTTTTCTTTTCCGGTGGTTAGAGAACACTAAAATTTCTCAACATAGTGAAACCATAAAGTGAGTTTGTATTTGTAAATCAAGAACATATGCTTTTCCCTGAAGTTATTAGAAAAAAGACACCTAACTGGAAAAATTGAAAATTAGCATACAAGTAGATTAGGCAGTGAAAAGAGCGCATGGAAGGTCAGACGTCATTAATTACTTTCTACTTCCTTTTTGCAAAAGAAAAGTCTTCATTAAACACAGCAGCATCGGTATACTCTTTTACACTCCAGAAACAGTTTACATGGGACCCAGTGTTTTCTCTCAGTCACAGTCCACTGA